>NW_020884886.1:2077288-2621243 GCF_003945725.1 Corapipo altera | reverse complement strand
ATGTACCATGTTAGTCACATCCTGTAATTTCAGACAAAGAATAGGTGGAAGAGTCAGACTTAGCTACCATCATTAGTTACTGAGTTGTTAACAACATGAAAATAAAGATACTGAGCAGAGGGTGAACATCACCTGAGGAAAAGAGGCTGTTGCATGTAAATGGGAAGGTTTTACTTTAACCATATGAAGATGACTGAAGAGTTGAAAAAGTTATTTAAGGATATGCAGGGCTAATATTCATAGTAGATGAAGAAGTGGGGAGATGGGAGAAGAATTTTACTCAGTTTTTCTTTGGTTCTCTATCACTTTGAATGCAGTGACAAGAACCAGGGTAGTATTACAGATTTGTAGACTAGGACGTGTAGTTGCCATTCACTAAATAACATGGCTTTATGGTTGTCTACAGGATGAAGTAATTTTAGGTTAACAGTGTAAAGTGGGGAGATTGAGACAACACTATCTGACCAAGACAAGAGCCTGTGTTATGCCAGGGTCAGCTGCAGGCGGCTCTGGCTCCTGGTTTGCCCAAACTTGTGCCTGGGTGATGGAGCAGCCAGGGTAATGTGTCTGCCAGGGTTCAAATCTTCCCAAGGCCAGGGGAAGGGCTATTGGGTAGAGCTGAGACTGTGACTTTGTGCCTGCTCAAGACTTGCTCTTGGGAGGAGACAGGAGACCGTTTGGTGGATTTTTGCAATCCTAGTGGATGAGTGGAAAGTCACATCCAGTTAAATTGCATGAAGAATTCATTAGTTGACTCTTCGTAGACCAGGGGGTTTGTGCCGCATTAGTACTGAGCCATTAGCAGTTAGATTGTTTTCCCAGAGTCTCAGAAAGGAATGGAATTAGAGCTAGCATTTGAAGCCAGCTCCTGTGGATGGACAATGAGGTTCAGCTCTCTTTTCATGGGGTATAGGGCAGCTGGGTAGAAACATGTAATATATGTATTCAGAATATCTGCACAAATCAATTATAGCATTGATCCTTCAGCAGTTGCATTTGAGACCTCTGTGGACTAGAGGATTCAGGCTTTAGTAGACTTTATGTTTTCTAAATTGATATTGTAAATTTTCCCCCTGAAATATCAACATTTGATACACTTTTCTCCATCTGTCTCTGTCTGGATTTGAATAGTTTGTGAGGTAAATTTAATCTCTCTGTTGCATCATTAGATTCAACAACTTGTCAGCATTTCTGTCCTGAGCTGTGTTATGGAGGTCTTTGTAACTCATCTGTGTAGTAGTGAAATGTGGACTTAAATTACTAAGATGTGAGTGGTTTTCTCCCCTGTTGCTTATGGGTAATTAAAATAAATTGGTATGGAATGCATTTTTAAGTTTGAGGAAGACCTAATGTTTAGACAGGGATTTGCTTAGGAGGTTATTTTTTGCTGCTTACACTTAGATAAAGCCTGCCTCATTAGTGAAGTTTGCAGTTATTGTTAATTAGTCTATGCAAAACAAAGCAGGGAGATTGCCTAATTCTTTTCTAAATCTTACCTTTTTTTACACTGATGTTATTCCAGCCTCTGTTGCAGAATGACTGTAGATTTACACTTAATGAGTACCATGACATGCTGAATAATTCTCTCTAAGTCAAATGTGTTCCTTGCTTGGTAAAACCTGAACTCTGATCTTCAGTTGCACTGAGCAGTATCTCAGGTCGAACAAGGGTATAGCTCATTACCTGTGTGTACTTTGGGCACCTCTGTTTTACTCCAGGCATTTACTGCTGTAAGCACTCTGTGCCCAGAGGGTGCAGATTTACACAGCTGTGTGCCCTCTTAGATGCAATTAATTTATTATTTGCTGCACTACCACATAGTGAGGCAAAAGTGTTGACCCCGGGCTTGTGACAGTGTGATGTCTGAACTTTGGCTGGCACCTACCTCAAGATACCCTCACTTGTAGTAATTTCCACCTTTTGCTGGGGTCAACCTTATCTGTTCCATCTCATTAGTCTGTTGAAATCTAGGTATGCACAGTGTGTACCTTAAGGGCATTAAATCAACTTTTGAAGTGACACCTTAGCAACCCTGCCTAGTGTGTCCCATGTGTGCCCAAAGAACCAGGAATGTGGTTACTCCGTTGTGAGATTAACCCACCAGGAATGAGTAGGACAGAGGTAAAGGATATGAAGATTGAAATATTATGATTGAAAATGTTTTGCAATAAATTGCTTCCTGCACTAAGTATCTCAGGGAGAGATCTGTGATGTGCTGAGATGGGCAGAGCCTGAGCACATGGATGCAGATTGCACAGCATCTTTTACTATATGTTATCCAAGAGGCAATGCAGGACCAGTAGAAATTAAAAGTGTAAGTAAACCCTTTTATATGCTTCTGTTCACAATGTAGAAGGTAGAGGCCTAAAGGGAAGTCTACTTCTTTTTAGCAGAGGGATTTAAAAAGGCAGTAGCAGTAATAAGGAATAAGCCCCAAACATTTGTGGTGCTGAAGCAGGAGCCAGCCTGTAGCATTTGTGCTGTTCTGCTGCAGCCAGTGTCTCTGTTTCACCCCTCTGGAGGGTCCTGCAGGTCAGGAGGCTGATTGTCAGCAGTCACAGTCTGAAACTGCATTTCTTTTCTTCTTTGTGCTTCCTGATGTTTGCTTACAAAATAAATCTCCCATAATCAGTGTGGGATGAAATGCTGACTCATCTGAAATAATCGGGGCCAGCGTTTGACTCCAGATCTTTCTAGTGCTTATGCTTTCCTCTACTCTGGGAAGGAATAGAGATGGTTACAAGCCTCTGTACAAGAGCTGAAGATGAACTCTCCCTTTCCACTCCAATTCCGTGGGATGCTTATTCAGGAATAGTCCTCATCTTGTCAGAAATATTTACTGTATATGCTTTCGATCTCACTCAAGCATAAATAATTTTTTTTTTTTGTCAGTTGTTGGAGTCAGTTGTGTGCACATAATGTAGTCCAATAGTCAGAGAAGTAGGAAAACTCTCCAGAGTGCTTCTGGCTTTTCAAGAATGTTAGACTTTGGAAATTAACTTAGCTTTTGGCAGATGTCTACTATGAAGGATCTGAGTAGAAAATAATTGTTATGTATCTGCTGTCATTGTTTCTGTGTTTGTTCAGTGTTAGTTTGGCAGTAAGTAATGTGCTGATTTGTGGTTTTTTGTTTCTTGTTTTTTCTTTGTTTATTTTTTACATTATGGTACAGAGAAGAGTTGAAAAAGAACACTTGTTGTTTTAAATTTTAGAGGAGAAGTAAGACAGGATACTTGTCAAAATATGAAATTACAAATGTGTATGGGCTGGGACCATGAACCAAATCCTCCTCTTGCTTACAGTGGTCCAGCCATTGCCTTGTGCGGCTCGTAAGCACATGCACATCCACTGGATCCATGACATTGCACTCATGTACAAAACTGGAGAAGAAAAAGGTGTGCTGCCTCTGGTGATGGTCTTCCAGATTTTTGCTTACCACAGTCCTTTTATCCAGCTCACTGAAGTTACATGTGGAATACAAAGTGCTGTGTAGTAACTTTGTGCTTGACTTGGTCTGTTTTATAAGGGAGGAAAAACTAGCAGCTGAATTAAAACAACCAAACCTCAGAAGAGATCTTCAGTACCTTCAATTAAAATCAGTAATTTTGTAGTGTAGGCCTGCCTTATGCTGTATATTTTTTTCAGTCAAATAGGTGGGATCTTTGCATGTTGTTTAACAGGTAAAAGCTGTGTAAAAGAAGATACCTCCTTAAAGCATGAAGCAGAGAAGCAGAAAACTATGCTGGAGGTGGTGTTCAGCTGCAGTCTCTCCCTACAAACTGAGAAATGTTACACCGTGACCTCCTAGTGAGAGCAGTTATCATTAGAATAGTTAAATTCAATATGGCTCAAATAAAAATGCAGATTTTAGGCAATAGTCACAGGGGGTCTCTGCTGCTGCTGCCCTAAGTATTTATGACTAAATAGCTTTATATTTTAGATGACAACAAATCCAACTATTCTGACCAAAAAAGCTTCTAGAAATACAAAAACTATGCATATGACATATTAAAAGTGACCAATGTCTTATATTTAAGTAACTCAAATACAGCCTGTGTGTGTGGAACAGACTGATACCAAAAGCCCCAAAGCTGCACAAGCCTTATCTTAGTTTCTTACTTAATGGTGTTTTCCCTGTTTATCTTGAAGGCTGACATATTTTTGTTATTAATCTCTCTGTAGTACCAAAATATTATAGATAACAAGTTCTAACTTGATTTGTGGAACTTGACTATACGTATTTCTTAGTTTTGCCACTTTGGGTTAAGCCTAAACTGCAGTTAGGTCAAAAGTGAATGAAAGGGTATTAACTGTCCCTTAATTTTAATCCTGCATGTGGGTATTACCGGGGAGTCCAGTGACAGCAGTGGCTTCTGGGACTTGTGGTGGAATAGGAAATTGAAACCAAGAGATTCCATAGTTTGGTTTAGCTTGAGGCAGAAAGGAGAAATATTTCTGAGGTCTGCTGGATTGCTGCAGGAAGGTGGAAGTGGGCTCAGGGCAGCATCGGAGGTGCCAGATGTCATTGTCAAAATCTTTCTTGCACACTTAGGATAAGTTTGAGAGAGGTCAGAGACCAACATAGAGGTGAACTCGGTAAAGGACTTGCCAATGGGGCAATAAGGGGAAACTGTTGCTCTGTTTGTATGCACTTCTACTTTGTCCTATGTCATTTGTTGGTATCACTATGAGGTTATATTTATTTTGCATTTGATATGATGGAACAACTCTTTTCAGCTTTATTCAGCTTTTCCCAGGCATTTTATTTCTAAATGAGTGCTTTCTGTCTGCGACAAATACCAGGAGTTGGCAGCCTAAAGGAAGAGGTAGCAGGAGGTGGGGGAGTTCAGTATAGAAAAGAGAAGAATTTGACTTCAATGTGGAGAGAAAGACCAATAATACCGTGATCATTGCATTTTTGTAACTGATTTGACACAGCTTATTGGTGACGTGAGCCTGCTAAATCCATGTGGTCACTTCACATGGATGATCAAGATATAAATGCAAGACAGACAAGAGTGGCATGGTGTTCTTGAATACTTGGCTGCTTCTTGCCAAGTACAATATATAGATGCCTTTTAGAGATTGATGGATGAACATAATTTTTGTGGTCTCATGTGTGGGAGCTTAAGGTACAGAAATAAAATCCGATTTATTAGTGTTTCTTCAGTGAAGGTCCAGGAAGGTTAGCTGTACTAGCCAGTTCCAACTGCAGTCTCACCAGGGCTAGTTATACTTCTAGCTCGTCTCTGGTGGGAGGTAGGAGGATAGTCTGAATGCACCACTATCAGTTCTTTTTGAGCCTCTCCATTAGATTTCTTTGGTGTTTAGTAGTCTGCAGGTGCCATCCTTGCCATTTTTTCAGTTTGCCTGTGTGGATGAGTGATGCTGAGAGGTGAAAATGAACTGTCCCGTTCTCCTCCCTACACACTTCTATCTCTCTTTTCTTTTTGATCTTTTTTTTTTTTTTTAATTAATTCTCCCTTCACTGTTATACGACACCAAGGAATGTCATTCATTGAAGGCTTTTGGGAATTTGGTTAAAAAGGTAGGGAATTTGACATGGGGAATATGCAGACAGAAGATGTGCATGTGGCAGTTGTTCCTTCTGCTGCTGCTGAGCTCAGCTCCTGAGCTTTTGTATATATCAGAAATCTAAACTTGGATCTGACTTGGCGAAGAGCCCCTAGCTCTGGATCACGCTGACTTAAAACCTCAGGACAGAAATCTTCCTGGTTTCCTATCAGCCACAGCTTTGAAATGTAAATAAGTTAGTATTGATTTTGTCTATGTGTGTGTGTGCATACCTGCATATTTCCTGCCCCCCCAACCAAGTATTTTAGAATTCTCTTTTCTGCGATTTTTCTTTCCTTCTATTGTGTCCAAGGCCTTACTGCCACTTCCAATACATACAGGATGCTGTGGAGTAAAAATCTATGTAGAGGTAAGCACCTTAAACCAGCAGTCAGCCCTTTGCCTGCTGTGTGGGCAGACACACAGACCATTTGAAGGCATGCTAGTTTGAGGAGAAAGCCAGCTTCAGAGGAAAGACAGTGTTTGAGAAATAAAACTCACACTTTCAAGGGCTGGGGGCACAGGTTGGATGCCATTTGGATTTTTCTTTATCTTATCCTTTCTAAAATTTCCGGATTTAGGCCAAAACCATGTTTCTTGCAGAACCCCAGCAACTTCAAAGTCATTCTGCTAGCTAAAGTTTCACAGCTTAGGCCGAAGTTTCTGATATGATAGAACCTGCTGTGGGCTTTGAGATCTCATGGAGTGTTCTAACCAAAACGTTCCTGTTCACTAAAAAGTGAAATGAAGAGTTAAAAGCAAACCATAGTAAAGAATGTGTACTGCTTTTAAAAGCCTAAAGTTTTTAAAATTAGTATATTTTATTATTGTTTTTCCAATGCCGAAAAATATCATGCATCATTCAGAACAACCCATTTTTTTATGTTTGTAATTAGCTATTTTTATACTGGTGGCATTTACGTGTTCCACCATCAGTTAGTACCTTGTCTGTTACAGGACAGAACCAAGAAACCACTGTGATTTAATAGACTTGCAGTCTAAATATACAGGTATTAGCAGTAGATGAAGGAAACAGTAGTATCACCTTTTTGCAAACAAGGGTTATATATAAAGGGAAATTCAGTAATTTGGATTTATACATTCTGCATCTGCTCAAGGCCTGGATCCCCAGGAACAGAGCCCACATTTTGCAAAATCTCTGAGAATATGAATCTGTTTTGTTTGACTGGGTCTGCCACTGCACAGGTCAGAGTGAGTTACAAATCATGCAGAAGGTACTCTTCCCAAATACCTGCAATGTGAGTTAACTCTCAGTATTCTAAGCCCCATTTCACTGAAAGTAGAACTGATAGAAGAGTGGATCAGGCTTTCTGTGGTATTCCCAAGCCAGACATCCCAAAGAGAGATTATAAGGCTAATATAAGAGTTCCCTTGCTTTCACTGCTCAACTTTTACTGCTGGTATGTGAGCAGAATCACAGTCTTCATTACTAAATGCTGCTGTTTACTTCGAAGGCGGGTATGTGAAAGAGTGCAAGCCACTATATACCTATACATGGTCAAAGCTGTAAAATGGTACCGCTATGCTAAATTAAAAAAAAAAATTAAAAAAAATGTACCTGTTAGTATCGAGTTTTTCCGGGTTCAGACTTTAAAAAATTTGTAGTTTGGGTCCTGTGTAGCTTTAGAACTAAACCATATAGTATCGTAATGTGAAAAATAATGTCATATTTTTATCTTTTTATCTGGTTTTTTTGTATTTATTCCTATCTGCTTGCAAAAATCAATCCTTTTTTTTTTCACTGTGAGCTTTGTTAATACTTTAATTAATCTCAGATTTTTATACAACAGCTTCTGCTTGCTAATATTTCACTAAGTTGGTTTTAAGGCAAATTAAATCTACCTTTTTGAGAGTAGTTTTCCTTTTTAGTTAATCATCTTTGACTATATAGCAGGAATTGTCTGCATGCTGCTTCTTGCACTAAATGTTTAGTTCATTTCCTTTCTTATTATAAAACCACTTTCTGTAACAGGATTGGCATTTATTTCAATAGTACAAAAATGTTCTGTATCATTATCAAAGTAGCCACCTGGAGTGCTATAAGTAATGCACATACATGGAATAAAACTCTGCTCTTTATTATAGATTTTTGAATGCAAAGTAGCAGCATATCAATTTAAAATAACTACTGACTTCAGTAGGGTTGCTCAAGATTTACATGTGCGTAATTGAGAGCAAAATGCAACTTCATGTATACATCTAATAATGCAGCAGCATTGCATGAGAAGTAAATCTAAACTTTATTGCTGTGTGATAAATTATCTGGTAAGCACTATAATTAAACTACAAACCAGTTCATTAGTTGCAGGCGGCATCACTAAATTGGTTCTAATAGAAGCTGGGTAGTTGCAGAATGTGAGTGTCTGATTGTGAATATTATTGCTGTGACAGCAACAGTTAATTCAAATAATGATGGAACTTTAATGGATGAGATTGTGTGACAGAAGTAGCAAGAGTAGATTTGCTTAATAATTGGTTCTTTCTTGCTACAGTAAGTCATTGATTTCTGTTCTCTTTCTTTTCCTCCTTTCTCTTACAGTTGTAATCAATCTGATCATATGTGCACCATGTCCTGAGACTTCAGCTACAGCTGTAGCAGCAGTTCGGTGCCCACTGGAATAGAGCAGGCCTGGCAGAAGAAATGCCAAACCAAATCCAGCCCCAAGCCTGCAGGCACATGGTCCCAGGGATGCTGTTACGAAATATAGTGGGCAGGAACAGCCTCTGCCCTACACTGCAGCCAGAGTGGGGACAGCAGTGGGGGTTCTGCTGTAAGCCTGTAGAGCTGTTCTACCTGCTGCTCATTTTTTGTAGAAATGTTGCAACCTAATGTAGTGCTTTCCAAGTTTAAAGTGATGTGCCTGCTCTGCAGAGTTGATGCATTCATTTTCTTCATTCATTTACTCAGATCAAACATGTTGCCCTTTTCTCTTAGAGTGTCAATGCTCATATGTTTGTATATACATGAGGCATTGCAGGGTGTTTGCTTGCATGTGAGCTCAGGAATGCACACATCTGTGACAATGCACAGTGCTGCAGTGTTTGCAAAGCTGTAATGTCGTAGTTTCTCAGCAAATGCTTTCTGGGTGCATAGCATCATCTAGTACATAATCCTGTCCAATGTATTTTTTAAGAGCACCAGACTGTGGGTTGTACTGCCAGATTCAAATTGATAGTAGTTATTGTAATAACCGTTTTAAGGAGATATGAAAGACATGAACTAAGCCACTGGAGGCAGTTGGTTAAAATGTGGCTCGATAGGTGGGTGTCCAAAGATCAGATATAGCTCTAGACTCTGTATTAGGATAAATCAATTTTCTTATGCATTCCATCTTTCCTTAACATTTCTCAGGAAATTTAGAGTTGGAGCTATATTTAGTACCTCAAGGGCCCTGCTTTGATTTTGTTTTTGCATGCTGAAAGCTCTGATTGGACCTGTGTGTTAACTTGCCATCACCTCGAGGAAGTGTTACATGGATTCATCAGTTCTCATTTTCCCGTGCCTTGACTCCCTGACGTGTTCTGCAGCGGGCGGGTGGAATGACAGCTCCCTGCTGCTGATGCCACTGCAGTCTGTACACTCCTCTCACACACAGGAGTCTGTTTTTTAATGCCGTATAGCTGCATTTAAGGGTTCAGAAATTTGGGGCAATTACTTTGCACGCTCTGACAGTGCCAAAACAAGGCTCCTGAATAATTTGTAAAAATAACATTTTTCGTAGGTCTCCATATGCTGAAGTGGCAGCTACAGGCTACGGAGGTACAAAGAAAACTGTTCTTTTCTATGTGCTCTGTGTCATTTCCTCACCAATATTGTATGTTCTGGAATCACGGATGATTCCACATGGATTCTAGAGTTCTTCTAATTTTGGACTAACCTTTTGGGTTCTAATTTCATTGAATAATGAAATATTGACCCAAACTATCAACTTAAGTGTCCACAGAGCTGGAGGAGAGGTAGAAATCATTTAGATAATAGGCACAGTTTGGTTCCTCTTTTACTAGCATGGAATTTTTTTTAATTGGATTCTGGAGAGTTGAGAAAGTCAGGCTTTTTAATTTGCAGTCTGTAGGGTTCTTGCAGATGCTTTGCAAATACTTTTATACTCCAAGAACTCAGGACTGATCTTCTGCCAAAATCCAGGAGGTGTTCTCCTGCTTTTTCTGATAAAACAGGCAGTCTTTGCTTGGTATCCTGTCAGCCGGGATCTAGACCAGCATAATGAAATCTGTGCTGCTCTATTATAACCTTTAGTGATTAGATTCCATTTAAAATAATGTCCAATTGGTAACTCAGTTGCAGTCTTACAGAGAGACAAGATAAGGTACAACAGATTAACAGCTCAAAACCTTTTTTAAACATTATAAAATCTGAAGACTTTCTAAATCTGTAACTTTATGCCTTGACTCTGAAAAAAATTAGGCATATATTAGTTATATTGTGCGCAGATTCTGTCATTCATCCTTTCCACCTGAGTATGGTTTTTAAATGACAATGATTTTTATTTAATGATAATTTGTAATATACCAAAGACAATCTGATATATACCCTTTTTCAGCACTTGGATACTACTAGCTAACTTCATCTTTTACTCTGGACATTTGTTTTGATAAAGCATCAATTGCTGTTTACACAGGTGTTAAATAAATAACAGAGTTCAACTTCCTTATGGACTGTTTCTTACCAGTGCTCATTGCAGCATCCAGTTGAGAAATGCTGCTGGGAACCACGCGGACTATGTTTTGATAATTTACATAGAAGCATTAGACAGTTCTTGATTCCAAATTGTCTTCATGTTTCCAGTTTTGCAGCTAATAAAAGCCATTCTAGAAACAAGCAGATGTTCCCATTTCTTGTGAAAGTCATGGATTTGCCTACACTTTCTCTACATTTAGTCTTTTCATTCTGGAACAATAATAGATGTAAATTTACTAACAAGTAGCTCTGGCACCAATCACTTTTCTACTGTATCATCAGTATTTGTGGAGCAGAAATCCACAGACTAATGTAAAAATATGTAGCTTTCCTGGTTTACTTGCAGGTGTACCAATTTAAAACTGTAGATTTCCTGCTTTGTAATATTGAAATCAATATCTCTGTCAACAATCTGGACGAGGGCACTGGGGGAAGAGTAACTAGAAAGTGGCCCAGCAGAAAAAGGACCTGGGGGTGCTGGTCGACAGCGGCTGAACATGAGCCAGAGTGTGCCCAGGTGGCCAAGAAGGCCAGTGGCATCCTGGCCTGTATCAGGAGCAGTGTAGGCAGCAGGGCCAGGGCAGTGATTGTCCCCCTGTACTCAGCACTGGTGAGGCCACACCTCAAATACCCTGTCCCATTCTGGACCCCTCAGTTCAGGAAGGACATTGAGGTGGTGGAGCAGGTCCAGAGAAGGGCAATGGAGCTGGGGAAGGATCTGGAGAGTAAGTCTTACGTGGAGCAGCTGAGGGAGCTGGGGTTGTTCAGCCTGGAGAAAAGGAGGCTCAGAGGAGACCTCATCACTCTCTACAACTCCTTGAGAGGAGGTTGTAGCTGGGGGGGTGTCGGTCTCTTTTCCCAGGTAACAAGTGAGAGGATGAGAGGAAATGGCCTCAAGTTGCACAAGGGGAGGTTTAGGTTAGGTACTAAGAAAACTTGATGGAAAGATTTGTCAAGCATTGGGACAAGCTGCCCAGAGAAGTGGTGGAATCATATCCTTAGGGAGATTTGGGATACTCTGGGACATGGTTTAGTGATATTTTGACAGTGCTGGATTAATAGTTGAACTTCATAATCTTAAAGGTCTTTTCCAGCCTAAATGATTCTGTGTTTCTATGAAATCGTGGAACAGCGTGTTATATACAAACTTTACAGCAAATCACTAATAGGGAGTTCCTGAAGGATTTTTAAATTTAATTCAACATCCTGGCGGGATTAGCTTTCATCTCCTATGTTAGAGTAATGAAGGTTCCCCTATAGAGTTGTATATAAAATAATATCATGCAAAGAATAATGTGGATAGTTGCTGTTTGACTCTTTGAGAAGTATTATCGTTGTTAATCCTTAAAGATCCAAGAAGCTTTGTGAAACTAATTTAGAGCTCTGCTATGTTTATCTAACAGTACTTCTAAACTTAGTTGGAAATTTACTTTTTTTTTTAAGAAGGTATATAACGACACACATGTGTTTAAATGGATATATAGTCTTCCATGCACAACCGTATATTTTTTAAAAACCAGTTACATCACTTTAATTTGAATTTGAATGTTTACTTATGGAAATTAAACCTACCTGAGTCAGATATTTTTTTTTTTTGAGGACAACTGCATGGGGTTCAATTATACAGTTCAAGATTACATTTTTTATGGTGTGGATGGAGCTGAGTGTGGAATGACTAATGGGAAGGTAAAGCAAATTGATTTAAATAGCCTCTAGGGATGCTTAATATAAGTACCCACACAGTACAGTTGGTAAGTGGTAACTTCTTAAGTGATTGTAACTCCATGACTCTCTGTAAAGTGCCGGTATCTTCAGGAGAAACTTAGGGCTCAGACTTGTAATCAGTTTATTACAGCTTAATAAATTACTGTGCATCAGCTGAAGCACAGCAGTGAAAGCCCAGCAACATAATCTACCTTAAATCTCAGTGTAAGAGGTTTGAGCTCCATGGGATTACCTGGCTGTGGGCTGGGAGTGTGCACAAGGATAACGGCGTTGTGGTATCGTGAATTTGACACAACAATGAATAGTATGTTGATATAAGTGTTTGCGTTTTTCCTGGTGCATTGAAAAACCCCAGTGGATTAGAGCTACCAGTATGTAAATGAAGCATCTGTAGTAGAATTATTCCAGTGGCACTGCCCAAGGCCCATAAATTAATTACATAGATATTTATTAGAATTTTCTTTGCAAATTCCAGTAAGCTTGTGTTTAGGTATTTAAATTATATACCTTGATGTCTTCAAAAAATTTTAAACTTTCAAATCATTGCAAGTTGCTACAGGTTGATCACTTCTAAAAAACAAGTCATCTGTTTAGGCTCTTAATAAGGTGTGTGACCCTGATTTGAGCACCCTAAGGATATGATGTATTACATTATAGTCTATTACCTTACCCAAATCTTCATTCACGAAGCCTAGCCATGAATTCTATTACCTTAATAGAAGGTAGTAGAAGCCTTCAGTTTACCTTAAAGATATTTAGTCAATCTGTAATAGATTCTGAGCTATTACTGCTTTTTTAAAAATAAGTTTTTTTTAAAGGATGCCTCATGCTGCAATGGAGGAGCTTCTGAAGAGGTATTCACATACAGTGATCACTTCTGTGTAGCTGGACAAAACAAACCAGTGACTCAGGTCACAAAGAATTGTTCAGGGACTGAAGTCTGTACAATACAGGTCAACAGGTGAAAAGGCAGACTCTGTGTAATTGGTAGTGTTTCTGTTATTTACAGGTGTAATGCCTCCCCTGAATTGTTCTAAAAGGTAAAAGATGTTGAAAACCAATATTCTGATTTGGGCTCGTCTCTGTGAGGTGAAGCAGTGCTCCAAACTCACCTTGTGCTTCCTAGCAGTGTCAAAAAGTCGCCTAAAGTATGTTCCTTCTCATAGTGCTTGATTTGAAAAAGGAAAAGGAATCAGGATGTCAGGACTGCAGGCTTTGTCCCATTGACTTGAATCCAGCCATTTTAGTTAATACAGCCCAAGCTGGTGTAGAGTGCTGTTCTTTTTTTCCAGTTGGAGAGGTGGTATGAAGCAGGAATTAAGATCTTAGTACAGTTCTTCCTGCACAGGCATTTCTCTTGCCTGGCAAAAGCTGTGGCCCTGGTGCCGCACGAGTGGCGGGAGCCAAACCAAGCTCTGCTCTGTTGAAGCACCTTCAGGTGAGCTCAGAGGCTTGTGCTTGGGTGTGCTGGACCTGCTCTGATAGCCCAAGGATGGCAGGCTGTCACTCTGTCAGCTCTGTCCATCTGGATCTCTGGAGTCCTGTCCATCTGAGTGTTGGGGGGCACAACTGAGTAGAAATATAAAGCACTCTTTTGAGACTTCAACAATTTAGGGCAATACTCAGGTTTTTTTGTTTCTTTGGTTAAACTTCTTTCCAAATCTAATCTACTATGCGTTTAAAATTAAGATATATAAAATCAAGATGAAGTAGTAAACTGGAATGATATTTTTTAGGAAATTAACCAAGATAGAATCTTTACTGTCATATAGTACAATATTTTTTATTAATGCATTTAAATTGTCAAACTCGGATGTGATCAGACAATTAATGAGATTACATTTGATGCAAATTTCATTTCATTGTTACTGTCACTGTGTTCATAGATGCTGTAATAGCATCTGTGTGCCATGTTAGTTCTAAAGGATAGCTCTGCCGTGGAACGCATTGATGAGCACACACAGTCGGGGAGTGTCTTGGAATGAGTCAGAATTGTGTATTTAATATTGAAAGATTTCTGTGATACTGTAGTGATCTGTAAATATTAGGCCTGAAACAGTAGCTCATTAATGCAAACCTCGCTGTCTTATGAACAACAGCTTAGATAACAATCAGTCCCAGCCTGGGTAAAGGAGAGGTTTTGATTTTGTTCTTCTTTTTCTTTCCAGTTTTCGCTTTCTTCCATTAATTATTGAGCAGAAATATCAGACTGCACAAGCTTCATTTTAACTTCACGAGAGTTGAATATAATCCCAGGGGGAAAAAATCCACATAAACAATATAACACATTTCTTATTCTGAGGTTAACAAATAAGGATGAGATGACATAAGATTAAAGAGATAATAGTTTCTCATCAATCCTTTAATCAAGTTTTTCCTCCTTTCACTTATAAAAGTAATTTTGACTTCAGGAACCTCCATATGTATTTTATTTCCAGCTCACATCTTCTCTGGCCTTACTTTAGAAGACAAAAATGTGCTTGCATTCTCTTTTTGGTGTAATCTGTTTTCCTCCTGTTTCAAGGGACATTATATTAGTGTTAAAGTCTGCAGGAGAAAGGGTCCAAGACACTACCTGAAAGCACAGGTTTAAAAGTATGTGCTGCAAATGTCATTATATGATTCTGTTTGTTGCTGGACAATCTCTGTGATCTTTCCAAAAGGCTGACGGGCTTATTTGGATACTATTTGAAACTAAATTAAGGTAGGAGAAAACCCCATGTGAATGTTTGAGTTGAAAGTGTAGAGGAGCCCTTTCAGCACACCACCTGTGAATAATGGTGTCAGCAAAGGAAAGAGAAATAGGATGCACCGGACTTGTTTCCTTTCACCCTTTTTTGTCCTAGTTTTTCAGCAACAAACTATGGCCTGGAAGCTGTACAGTGGCACTGTACAGTGCTGTGGCTCTCCTGATGAGCCTTTCCCAGCATTGTCCAGGTATGAAAAAGCCTGTGAACTGTTTTATAGGTGTGGTTGAGTGTGACTATTACTGATAGTAATTCTTTTCCATGTTTCCTTACTCAGAGAGAGTGACAACTGCCTCTTTTCTGGGAGCTGAGATCTGACCCTGGGTAGCTTTAGTTACTGTCTTTCATCATTCTGCTTCGAGGAAGAGGTCAGGCCACTTCAAAATGATGAAGACTGATGTATCATGGACAGGGTCAGAGGCAGAATTTGCTTTATTCTCCTAGAATTATGTTAACTCTTAAAGAGCTGGATTTTGCTCCATCTTATACCCTGTAGGCAGTATCTTCAGCTGACTTTTGTGGAACAGTTAACAGATAAAGCATCTACTGTCAAGCTGAATAGATCATCCTAATCACTGCTTACATAAATCTGTTTTTTTCCCACCTATCACCACTTTGTGAACAACTGTCTTACCTTTTCCTTTTTCAGAGTTTTAGTTTTCTTTTCAGTTTGCTTTAGTTACTGAGTTGTATAAGAAGTCCTTCTTGTAGCCAAAGTAGGAACTATCATAAAATTATGGTGCATAAACTTTCCTACATTGCATCATGTATGCATTTGTATCAGCAAATTCAGTTAGGTGAAGTACATGGCATGGAGTCTGTTCTAAATCCTTTACTGGATGGGAGGTTTATCAACAGGCCCTCCTTGAATCCCCAGTAGAGAGAGCAGTTGGCAAGGTCAGGGTCAAGTAGTGACCAAGGTGGACCAAATGCTTGGCTGAACCTGTATTTTGCTAAGAATTGTCAAGGTTTCGGAAGATTGCTGACTGAAAAAGCTGAGCAGTGATCTATCTTTTACTGCTTAGTTTTTGCATGCCAAGTCCTTTGAAGCCAGTGACTTGAAAAACTATGTCCTAAAATGTCCATGCAATACCAGGTTGAGAAATGTTGCTGCTTTAAATACAGAAAGGCTGATGTTGCTTACAGCTTCCTCTACCAATTCCATTGCTATTGAGTCATTGTTGGTCATGTCATTAATGTGACATGTTTAATGAAAGTAACTACTTCTGTTCTAGTTTAATACCTTGACCCAGATCTGACAATCTCAGAATTGTCTATCACACAGGAGTTTCCCATGTCCTCCTCTTGACAGGTTTTGTGCTTTTGTTCCAGACAGAGTTGCTCTCCCCTCTGATGCAAATGTACAACCACTTTCCAGATAGTATCTCTATCTCATGAAAAAGATTTATTAAATCAAGAAGTCCCTTTCCAAATTTAATTAGTGACTCTCTTAACCAAATTGTACTGGTGCCATCTTTCTTATCTATTTCCTTCTAAAAAGGCTCAAAAACTAACAGTAGAGCTAACAGTGAATTGACTGAATGCGTAGAGAGGTGAGTGAATGCAAGTCCAGAAGGTCCTAATAGTGGCACAGTGTTCTTGTTGCAGAGAGTTTGTTGTTGAAATCCAGTAAATGAAACTGGAAATTTCAAAGTGAACGTGGCTCCTATCTAGACCCTTTTAATCCTTTGTTTCCTCTAATAGGATAGTGAAAGAGTACTTAATGCACACTTGTCATGATTATATTCAGTTCACAATGAACCACAGTGTAACAAATTTTGGGATTCCATCCGAGGTGGTAATTTTCATGACTTCTGATCATGTTTATATTAGGGGTTCTGTACCAGGGATTCTGAAATTGTTGTTAGTCCCTATATATGTGGGATGGCATTTTCCAAACTGTCTAATATAGTGTACTCCCACTGGTTGCATCGACGGCAGTTTTATTTCTGACTTCAGTGATGATAGAATTATGTGCCTACACTACATGCTTTTAGCAGTCTGGTTCCCTAACTGTTTTAAATTTGGATGCAGTTGTCCCTGACAAATGTACTTTGCTTAATAAAGTTCTTTCTGGACTTGGTTCTTGACCATATCCTATGACCAGTATAACCTCACTAGTAAGGAATTATAAACTTGTGGGTGATTTCATCTGACCTAACTTTCCATGGCAGTGCCTTTATACTCTCACTTAATATTTGATAACCTTTTTGTCTTCCTTGAGCAAAGCCTCTTTGAAACATTTCAAGTCTTAAAGGAAATTCAGTGTAAAGGGATTTGAAAAAAGGTTTCTTTTTGAACATCCCATTATCCAAAAAATATATAGAAGGAATAGTTATGGTACCATGAGGCTTCATATGAGAGTAATTGAGTGGAAGCTAGTATTTTAATGGTGACATTTATGCTCTGTAAGAGACTTAACTAAGAATCACCTCTCATTGAATACAGCAGTAGGTGAGATCACCATTTAGGTAGTCACAGAAATGACTGGACATATCTGTCTGTCTCCTTGTTATTCTCTCCTTCATTTTCTGCCATTCTTTCCCTCTAGGTCTTCCCACTGAAATTCAGCATGCAGAACTGCTGCCCTGGGCAGATTTTTGTTGCTTTTCTGTGCTAGGTTGTGGGTGGATGTTGGACATAATGAACCCAGACAAAAAAAAAAAGTTAATACTTTTTTTTTTTTTTTACTATTTTAATAAACCAAAACAGAGCCCAAGCATTTTTGGGAAGGGTGGGATGGTGTTCTGGGAAAATGCACTTGCTGTGTATTCCATCTGTGCTGGCATCTGAGAGGAACGGTTATTAGAGCAGGACCCAGAGCATCACACCTGCAGTCCAGTCTCTGTGGGATCAGTAATTACATGTTAATTAACAAGTCTGGAATGAGTGAGAGTTTGCATGTCAGCAGATAATCTGCATAGTGACTAATAAACTGCAGAATGTTTTCAATTAGCAGGCTTGAAAAGGAAATCCCAGTGAGTGTTTTGCTTGGTTGGGAAAGGACGGAATGAATGCACTCTGTTGTTAGTACCCTCCAAATAGGAAAGTGGCAGATTTAAAAACTATGTTGTAAAGATTAAGGTCTGAGAACACATATGCTTAAGTTGCTTGCTACTGCTGTGCATTGGTGAAATCATACAGAGTAAAGTTCAGTGAAATGAAATTTTTCACTTGATTAAATAAGAGCAAACAGGGAAAAAAATCCATTCCTGCATAGATACTTTAAGACTTTAAAGTCTATAATGTATTTTTATTGCAATTTTTTAAATGGACTGAAGTAGGGACAGCTCCAGAATCCGTTCACTGGAGATGGAAACAAGTGTTGCATTCTTATTTGGCCCAGATTCTGGGAATCATTGACTATACTCCACCTCTATTAAGCTTTTCACTGTGATCTCCAGGTGTTATATTCCCTCCATTATATGTTTACATAGTAATGTAAGGAGAAGTTATTTCTTGATGACCTGCCTTGTCTACTTTGACTTGACTTTATTTCTGTTCTGTCCATGTTTGCACTCAGGAGCAACATTTGGAAAGGGAATTTCCAGAAGTGTTTGAGCAATTTTATCATTCTTTCCCCCCCCCCCCCCCCCCCCCCCCCCCCCAGATGATATTACAAGAGCAGGCAATCTGAGACCCAGCTTTTTAATTAGCTACAAGTAAGGAAAGCTTATGTAAGGGAAGAATGATGAAAAATTTGTTTGGGATGTTACAATTTATAAAAGTGAACTGTAAAACTTTTGCATTAGATTGGACAACTTAAGAGCTTCAAGATATATAGTACATAATTTTGAACAACTTTCAAACACTGCAGTGGATCAGAACAGGTCAAATTAATCTAAAGGCACAGTTTTCAAGTTAATTCTTGATGACTGAGCTGTATTCAAAATTAAAGTGAATCAGAAGACGTACACTGTGATGGCCATGGTGTATTGAGAGTTACTGTTATGGAGATACACTCAATATATGAGTGGCTTTCAGCCTTGTGAATATCCAGAACTGCCCGTCTCTGGCTCCATGTTGTGCAGCTGCTTTTAGTGTTTTCTCCCAGAAAGGAAGCTTCTGGGAAAGAAAGGCTGATTAAAAATCTGCTCTGTACATTCCTCACCCCTGTGGTTCATCTTCAGCTTCTCCCCAGCAGGACTGGAACTATGTGGAGCTGTGGCTGACCTGAGCTACAGGAACAGGAGTATAAACTCCACTCCTGTGCTATTGCCACATCACGTATCTCTGATAATGAACATTTTGCAGCAAGAGAGTTTTTTATTATCTTGGAACAAGTGCAGCTTGGATATGAATAATGTTGACAGTTGTAGCTTTTATTCTTGATACTCATTGGTCGTCAGGTTGGCAGTGAGCTGTTGGGATGTCTGAAGTACAGAACATGGAATTCCTCCTTTACATCCTGGGTGGTACCTCTTACGCCATGGAAACCACTGAACTACTTGTGTTTAAGGCTTGAGTTGCCCTTTATGGACCTTCTGTCAACATCAATTTCTCTCCCTCACCCCCAGCCCTCAGATTGCTGCTGCTGCCACGTGTAGGGAAGCAAGGCAAAGGCACATGGGAAGGTGCTAGATCATTTCCACGTGGTGGGATGTAGCAGAGTTGGGTTGGTCACTTGAAAAGTCCAGATGCTATAAGAAATTTTTTCTAATTTCTGTTCTGTTTCCTTCAGATCCCTTCCTGGCTACACTGAACTGATGATATTGGATGTAAAAGATCTTGATACAATCTAAGGCATCATCTCCTTCATGGAGCTAAAATTTTTATTACCTTGTAATTAATTTGTGTGGTTCCCTGTAGTACCTGTTAGAAAATTGAATTGAATTTACAGATTTGGCTAAGCCCCTTCTAGATCAAGCAGGCAGGTGTTCTGCCATGTCACATGAACTATGATCCTTGACTTCAAGACTTTTCAGTTCTCATGGGGCTAATTAGTGTTCACCTCCATCAATGGCATGCTAGTGGGTTATCTTTAATTAAATTAATCTAGTTCAAGATTTCCTCCCCATTTCCTCCTTCCCCCTTTTCCCTCCCCTCCTTCCTCTCTCCTATTTCTGAGGGCTACCTGAGTTTGTATCTCGCTCAGATCAGCTTGCAGATATTTTAGTCTTCTCTTGTCATGTTAAGTCCAGGATTGGTTGGAGCCCAAGAAATGGCTTACATTTTTCACTCTGAAGACAGTGTGCATCTAGAATTATGTCCTCACAGGTAATTGAAGTTGCATCTGTGGCACCAACCACCTTTTTTTCACACTGTCAGGGAAAAGAGGCACTGTGGAAGAATACAGCATCTCAAAACAGCAACTTGGTATTTCTAACGTGTAGACCTTTACATATAAGGTGACAGCAGGTCATATTATTACTCTCTTACATGACTTTTTTCAGATTGAATTGATTTAATTTAATTATTTTTAAAGGAATTTCTCTCCTACTTTTGCGTACATGTAGAAATGATCTATTTACTTGTGATTCTTCTTAGAAAGTGGTTGGTGCATTCCTGCCTCTCCTGCAATTTGACAGGTTATGCTATACAAAATGCTAAAATAAAAATGCCAGTGAAACAATAACAGCAGGACAGGACTTTTAAGTTGCTATGAAATAAAACCACATGGAAGTGGTGTGTAAAGGACTTGACTTAGACTTTCAGATGTTCAGCCAACCTCATGGAAGTCATTTAACTCCTCTGTGCCTGTTTGTCTCTTGTTTGCCATCTCCCATGTGATTTACAGTTTCTAGAAATTCCTCTTACAAGTGTCTCTAAAATGCTGGGAGACGCCTGGATGCCAAAGAACTATAAATATTAGCAAATAGTCTTCCAATTCTTAGAGCAGTCATACTGCTGTCTGAACTGGGGTCACCACCGTAGCTTTTAAAATAGGCTTTCAAACCATGCAGTCTCAAATGAGAAGTAGTTTTCAAAAGCTGATGTTTTCCCCAGGTTCTATGAAACCAGCTAATCCCAAAGAAAAGCTGATGTCCTTAATTCATCTCACTGTAATTTCTGCAATGTTAATGCCTCTTGTCCTGGCTGTCAGTGTGGCTCCAGGGTGAATCCCTCTGTGTGCTGTTTGCAGGGGCTGCTTGAGATGGGGTGGGATTCCTGAGGTGAGGTGCCTGACCAAAACTCTGTCCTGCTGTCTGCTGTGTGAGAGTGCATTACCCCAGCCAGGCAGGGGGCCATGCTGAACATGCTGGGTTTTTAACTAGGCATCATGAGTCAGACACTTTGCTGTTAAAAGTGCAGAGTTTGGGCTATTTAATTATTTGTTAGCCGTAAGAATCTGAGGACTCACAAACCGTCTCTTTTGAGGAATGCAGTGATTTCATCAGATAAATGTTTAAAGCAGGGCTAAGATAGCAGCCAACCACAGCAGAAAAATATTTTTTCCTTTGAGATAACCTCTTAAATTTATACATATTTAAAACCATTTTATCTTCTCTGTCTAATTCTAAGCACCCCTTCTGTCAGCAGCAGACAGAATTTAAAAGAGAAAACCCTCAGTGGATGCCTTTCTTTTTTTTTTTTTTTTGTGAAATGTGTCAGATGATAAGCAAAATGTAACTGGGTATTTATTCTACTTTTCATGTGCCCTGCAAATTGTGGAAGGCAGCAAGAGATAGATACAGCAGCAACAGCCTGATAAGCCTGGCTTTTCCCTTTTTGCTGGCTTTCTGTTTATACTTCCTTTGAGCGAGCACTGGGCTAGAGACCAAATGTCTTTACTCATCTGGGAGATTTCAGAGCTGTTGGGAATAAACTGGAGTGAAAAACAACTCCTTGATTACAAGATTTGTAGGTAAATGTTACCCCTGCAATAATTGCCATTTCCCCTCCATCTCCTCCACAGCACACTCTGTTCTAGCAGCGCCTAACAAACAATAATAGCAAAAATAAGGCGTATTTTTTTACACTGGTTATTTTCTGTCTCCTTACTGAAAAGGACACATAATGGAATGAATCTGGCTTCCCATCTGTTGCTAGGTGCAATTCAAAGTGGCAGTTTTGACCTATAAAGATTTGGCTGGTTTGCGTCATGCTTACCCTAGAGACAGCCTCTCCTCTTTAATTTCTGTGTGTCTCCATTTTCCATCTGTGAAAAATCAGGATAACACTAGTTTTCTACTTCACAGGGATTTTACAAGGACATGTTATTAACAGGCACAAAGCATAGGCTCCGTATTAGACATCGCACAAATATCTATGTCTAAAATCTTGCTGCCACCCTCAGTCCCACAGAACGCGAGTTGGTTGACCTCCACTATGGGACAGAAGGTGACTCATTGTCTCAGGCTGTACTATGGATTACCAACTCTGAATCTTCCCATTTTTAAACACATACATAATAGGATACTTGCAAGTCATCCAGCTGAATTTGGTGTTGCCCATTAAATAGATTGGGACATCCCAGGGGTATAAAATTAGAAATGTGTTTCAGTGTGGTACTTTTGGGTCCCAGATAAGATAAAGGCCAGTGGGGACCACAAAGTGTTGGATTGGAGTAGGTGTTTGTGAGATACTTACTTGAGAATGGTTTCCTCAGAGCATGTATCTCCAGAGTTGTGGTTGTGCGCTGTATTAGAAGGGAAGCAGTTCTTCAGTTAGCTCCATAAATCAGTAGTTCTCAGGTGCATTTTTGCAGTCACATGCAGGTCAGGTTTAAGCAGTTCAACATGCCTGTTTGAAAAAAGACGTCTCCAGGGCATGTTGGTTGATCAAAGTGATATTTAGACTTGTACTAAATTATGGACTTAGTCCTACAAGAGTTCAGGGGATGGGTAGGGGTGTTTTGAGGAGCCGTGGCTTTACAGCAGCAATCTTTCAGTCCAGACTTAGGGTATTTCATACTTCTCCTATTTCTGATGTGATTGTTGGAATGACAAAATTCGAGCTCAGCAGTGACAGTTAGTTCTGACTGAAGAGTGGACAGGGCAACAGCATTCCTTGTGGATGATTACAAGACACGATCCATCAAGCTAGATGGATTGACTTTGGTCATTTGGCCATTGATGTGGCTATTACCAGGGCTCTGTACCTACCACATTGCTATAACCCTTAATAAAATCTTTTGAGTCTTATTTCCAGTTTGTGCTAAGAATGGCTAGCACATACACTACCATGACATTAGCCCCTGGTGGGGATTTTGGTGACTATTCCCATGCTCACAGAGACAAAAAAAAGTTGCAGGCTATGCCAAAGTAGTACACAGGAAACTGTTATAAGGTCTATTAAAGATCATTGCTGTATTTAGGTTTTTCACCATATTACATCCAAATATTCTATTTTTATCATAGTATTATCTTTGTAAAATAATGAAAATTGACCTTGTTTGATAAGATACCGTTGTCTTAAAACTCCTTTGTATTATGTGGGCATGCATACGCAGGCTTTGCAGAAGATGCAAAGTCTTCTGCAGAGAGCTGAACCAGCTAAAAAATAAGAAAATCAAGCTGCCACTCTACCTGAGTAACTCACCTTAATTCTATTCTTGGTGTTTTTAAATGTAGGATTTTATCCTTCTCAGGTCTAGCTACCCTTTAGGAATCTTGTTGAAAGAATTTAAAATAAATAGATAAAAGGAAACTGCAGCAGAGCTTTCTTCAGCCTGTGCTTAGGAACATGTTAACATAACTGCAAATAAGTGGTAAATTAAAACTAAGCTTAAAGTGTATTCACTTTAGTTGAATAAACAAAACAGAAGCTCCTTCATTTGAACATCAGTGATGTGGAAGCCGCAGTTTTGAGGTTTGGCAGTGACACAGCTTTTGAGAACTGGAAAAGTATATCAGGGAAAGATAGAGACAGGGGCTCATCCTGCAAGGCTTTACTGATTTGATAGCTCTTCTTATTTCCTTAGGGCATGTTTGCCTGTAGCACTGCATTCCAGTGGAAAGGCTCCTAATTTTGCTCAAAGGATGGGGTCAGGAGGAGGTGACGTCTCCCCGAGTATGAGGGAGCAGGCAGGTCGGGCGCACTGGGCCTCCTCCCGCTCCTCCTGCTGAGCTGGGGAGCAGCGCCTCGGCACGACCATGTGAGCTATCTCATGGCACCTCGTTAGCATGGGATGATGGCTTTATTGGGGGAGTGAGTCATAAAAAAGCTTCCCTTGGTTAAAAATGAGCAGTTGCATTTTAGCGCGATGACAACCTGATACTGCAGATTGAATTTTTGTGTTACAGCGAGTTTTGTGTGTGTGCAGGCAGGGGAAGGGAGCTCGGGACACACATACCTAGAAAGCAGCTGCTGCAGGGGGTGAAATCAAAAGAAAGAAAACCTGCTGTGATTTCTTTTATTTTTATTTTTTAAACTGCTGAGGTTTTCAGGCTCCTGTCAGCTCAGTGAGCATCTCTTTGAGTAGCAAATCCCTTGTGTGGAAGTCCTGGCTCTGAATCTCACTTAAAAGTGATCATTTTGCAACTATGGATGAGCAAACTACCAAGGATGAAGTATCAGGCGTGGTTTTTTTACTGCAAGTTATAAAGCAAACATTTAATTAACGTGTTGCACAGTCCTGTATCTTGTCATCATGGAAACACAGTCTACAGAAAGCTTCGGTGTTACCTGTTCCAGTAGAAAAACCTATTCTGGGAAAATGTGTTAAAAAACCTCCCACGTAATCTAATATCGGTGTTTAAAAATCCATGCTCACCTTTCATGTGAACATCCCAAAGTGCTTTTTAGATGGAGAAACTGGAGCCCAGGTTAATGATGCACTACCTCTGGCTCCCTGTTACAATGTATTTATTTCATCTTTCTTTTGTGTCTTGTTACCTAGGAAGGGTAAGCCTGGTTTTTGTTGATGGTTCACACCATACCAGTGCCTCCATCTGGCCCTGCTCCAGAGGTCTCCAGGTGCTACTGCAAGGTAAATAATGCATATCAGCAGGTCACTTGGTGGAGGATAGGGAACAGGGAACAGAACCCTGGCTCCAGGGCATGTTTTCCTGGCCACTGGACCAGATTGCTTCCCTAGTGTTGGTTTTTGTCACTGGCATTACATGGACGTCCAAGTAAAATGCCACAAACAAGCAGCCATGCATTTACTGAAAACTGGAGCAGCATAATTGTTGAATTTTGAAGCGTAGTGCATCCATAGCTCAGCCAAAAAATATGTGTGATTATCTGCTGTCCATCACAAGCTAATATCCTGTCACTGGATAACCTCAAACATGCACCGTGAACAACGTGATCGAAGTTCTTCAATATTAAAAGGACAGTCCTGTCTGCCACACAAGTCGGCGTGAGCAGATGGACCTGAGCAGGGGCCTGACCCAACCTCCGATCAGTGCCGGTTATTTTCGTGCTGTCCGCCGGCAGAGGGAGCTGGTAGATTCTGCAGAGTTCAGAGCATCGCTTTCTCTGAGAGCCCAAATAAACCCGCATCGGTCCTGCGACTCGCTGACACCAATATGCTGCATTTCTCGCCACAGTGCTTCCTCCACCAGTGGTTTAGGTCTCCTTGAGCTACCAGCAGGTAGATCTGGTTCTTCAGCATGTATTGTAGAGCTTGTGCTTTAGGTCAGGAGGTCTTCGTCTGACTCTGTCAACAACCAGAAGGATAGTTCTTGTGATAGAGGATATTTTACCGAAATAGCAAATAATATTTGCAGATAATATTTGCAAATAATATTTGCAAATAATATTTGCATTGGGATATTCATGCATCTGTAGTTCAGGTATCCATATTTAGAGATTAGGTGGGGAAGGGGAAAAAGTCTTACATATCTTGTGTAGTTTAGCCACCTTGATTGGAGATGGACCTAGTTGGAAATACTCTATTTCTGTCCTCATTGATTAAGGGTTTATGTGCAGCTCTTCTCTGTGATGTCTCTCCTTGCCTGGACAGTGTGATGTGCAACCAACATACAGACATTTTACTTGCAAGGGAGGAACTAATTTAAAAGAGATATTTGGTGTTGGGAGCAGGTCAGCAAATGAACTGATCAATTGTATGGACCCAAATTGTCGTGTGAGACACTGTGACCCTGGGGCTCTGACCCATTCTCTGCTATCTCTATGTTTAATATATATTTGTATGTGATGGCTCCATTTAGCTCCCGTTCTTTGTAAAATAACTAGCACAGTAGTGCCCAGGTTGTGATCAGAGCCCCTGGGCATTATCACATCATGAATATCATTTTCACCTTTCAAACCTGTGATGACCTCATCATGTTCTTCTATGAAATATTGATCTTTTAAATGTTGTCCATTGTTACTCCTTATAAAGACTGCAAGAGGAACATCAACTTGCCACGGAGAATATTGAATTTTAGAGCAAACAGATCAGTTATGGCCATTTTGGGGTGTTTTGGTGCCTTTGTATTCTTCAGGTTAAAGTGCTATTTATTCTTAGTGCTGTTGACCTGATTTTAATCCTAGCTAATGTCTTGCAGCCATTGAATGGAATATATTGAGTAGAATAATAAATTCAGTCTTACAGAATGATGCTATAAGAGCAGCTTATAAAGGTCAAAGATGGAATTTATTTTCTCTGTGTTGCTGGAGCTCCTGTGTTTGAGTGTTTAGAAAGTTGATATGCCTTTACAGCAAGTGAATAAATCAGAGAGAAGTTAGAGCCAGTTAGAACATATATTGGCAGTTCCCGAGTAGCTTCTCCTTGGAGGTAAATCAGTGAGAGGTAAAAAGTGTTGAATGTCTTCAGCTATTCATGGATATAGAACAGATCAGAGCAGGATAGAATAGAATCCATCCATGAATTAAGTCACCACAAATGATTTTCAGTCAACACAGGTTTCTGCACATACTAGAATAATAAAGAACAGGGGGGGCTGCATCAGAGGTCATAAGAAAGAGCTGAAGTGTGTTAAATGTTCACATCTGTCAATCCTGCTCTTTTTAGGATGGATGGAAAATAGCTCAAGAAATCATGATACCTGTCCCTGGTGACTCTATGCACAATATGGGAAGTCTCTAGGGATGGTATTTGATTCTGAACACACTATTTTTTCTCATCAGTCATCAAATTGGCATTGCATACTGTTATTAAGCTATTACCCAGTTTTCGTGAAACACACAGAATCTTCACAACAAGATAAAGCCCTGAGTGAAAATCTCAGTGGCTCACAACAAACACTTCTTGAGCAAAGTTCATACTGTGGCTTTCTTTTGCTGGTGTTCAGAGCCGTGTACATTTAACACAGTAACATATCAGCAACTGTAATCAAAATGGGAGTAATAGAGAGCCTAAAGACATGAAAATATTTCATGAAACCTACTCGTGGAAGTGAGAATTTTGTAGATTGCTCCCTGGAACAATAAGATCTGTTGAGCACTTACATGTGATTCCTGTAAGTTGATCAGGGCATGTGAAGCAGCTTCTACAGGAGAAGGGAAAAGGCTTCCTCGCTGATACAGAACGATTTCTTAAAATGAAAATTGGTGATTATATTAATTTCTTGACAAATGCTTTCAACTGTACCAAAGTACCAATCGATTTGTGTATTTAAACAAAATACTGATGACTGATGGTAAGCATTTTTATTGTTTTGGAGTCTGTACAAAGACTATAGGTTTCGTACAATCTGACTGTGATTTTCATTGACTTTGGTGTAATAGGATCAGAAAATGTTTCTCTGTTTTGGGAAAAACCCGCTTTAGCTTTTTCTCTAGTGATTACGATGTTTAACTTATTGGACATAGTTCTGCTTTTCACTTTTTAAATGTGCAATGTTTATCTTGTGCTGGTTTTTGCTCAAAATAAATAGACTTTTAGTTTTATCTGCTCTTCTCTTGAAGAGAAAGAGAAATATTTATTATTTTAAATATTGTATTTTTAATGGAATCTCTAAAAAAGTATCAGAAATACTTAATTTACACAAATTTTTAGAAAACCTTTGTTTTTTATTTCTTAAATATTATGTCTTTATTTCAAAACTAGGGTACCCATCCCTTTTGAATATGGGAAATGTAGACAAGGAAGACAAGTAAATTATTCAAGTTTTCTTTCAGTTTTACACTGAAAGATATGAAAGATTCTTCTGGTATTCAGTTTTCTACAGATGGTTTAGAGCATATATTAATCTACAGTGGAGGCATGTGTGTGTAAATCCTCAACATTTGGAAACAAAATCAGCCTTCTTATAATCTTTATATTTTTTTTTAAAAAGACCAAATTATCTTCCTTGCTGTTCAACAGAAAGGGCCATTTGCAACAGGACCACAGCATTTCTAGCAGAACTCTGCCAGATGTGTAGTAACACCTTTGTTTCACTTTAGGAAGATGAGTGTTTTAAAATGGCTTTTTTAATTCAGGATATTTTGATATTCAATAAATAATTTAAAAGATTCTGAATGAGGGTGAATGCCTTTAATAGATGTATTTCAAATTAAATAGGATTAAAACAGTTACTTATTTTTTCTGCCTAGCTCCAAGTTGCCCATCAAGTCATATTTTCTGTTAGCTCCAGGTTCTTCCCTGTGTGAAGTCACAGGCATGACTTCAGAGTTAATCCAAGCAGATGTTTTTGCCCAGTGTCATTTTTGGTAACTTAATTTATGCTTAGCTGCTGAACATAATTGCAAAGAGTACTTTAGCTTATGAGAAATCTCAATGAACCATTGCTAACACCATGGCTCCACAAATGAAACGTTGCATCACAGTCTGCCAGTTCTGGCATCAATTTCTTTGTTAGATAAATAAAAGGTGACATGAGCAGATTTGGTGCTGAGCTCGGTCTGCAAAAAAGAGTAATTTTCCCACTACCACATGAAGGTTTCTTGCTCCTTACAGCACTTCCCTGCACCAAGCATGAGCCATCTGCACAGTCGAAGAGGACCTTGTGGAATCGGCTGGGGGATTCCTGCTTGCTGTGTGTGGGCTGTGGATGGGTTGTAATAATGACACAGCACACGGCACTGGCGGTGGAATTGTACTGGAGAGTCTGGTCTCCAATAGCATTTTTACAGTGCCTGTGTTGCAGGGGGCTGCATGATCAAACTTGGGCTCCAGCATCTATTACAAAAGACTAAGTTGGCTTAAATTGATATTGCAACTCAGAACACTAAGGAGAATGACACCACCAGCAGCTGTGGAGCTTTATAAAAACTGACCTTCATGCTGTTGTTAAAAATAACAAAATCGAAGCTTGACACTGAATCCTAATGAATGAGATCTTTGCATTAATTCAGCAAATGTAATCTGATTTTGAAGACCTTTTCAGATGCCTAGAGTAACTTTCCACTGCAGCTGTGAAAGGATAGTTCCAGTTAATGGTGTAATACTTCTTTTCTGAAGTGCCTTAATAGTCACTCAGTTCCTTGATCAAGGCCCTTCACTGTCCAGTTAAAATGATATAAATATTCTGAATTTTTTTTCATAGGTAAATGGTAGTATCTATTAATATAAAAGTAACAGGAATAACTCATACCTGCTTTGTAGGTTATCTGGAAATATGCCTGTCTATTAGGATGGGAACTTGCAGTAGATTTGTATTCTCTTGTCTTCAGCTACTCACAATATTTTCCTTTATTTCTCTGTATTGCACACAGATTTCTGAGGTTCCTTTCAAACTATTTCCCTAAATATTTTATTTCATTAGTCTTATGTAAATACCACCAATCTAGGGCAAGATTCTGGTCTGCTTTCATTTGCCAAGGTCTGGAGTAACAGTGCTCAGCTGAATTATTCAGGCTTGTGGGGTAAAGGAGGTCATGGTCTGGTCCCTACCAGAAAACGTGAATTGTAGTCTCCCATTTGATTCACGGGCATTGTTCTCATTATCATTAATGGATGTTGCACACATATATTAGGAGAATAGGCCCTATTAGGAACTGTCTAAGGAGTGAAATGAAAATGATAATCACTTTGTCTTGGATGAGGTATTGTATTTTTCTATGGGATTTTAAAGGCTATTTTAGTGTTTAAATTATCTGGTGCATTAGAGAATGGTTTAGATAGGCTTTGCTTGATTGACAGTGGTGGGTATGTTTTAGAAAATTATTATACGCATTGGGACTTCAATTTTGCTGTGAATTACATTATTTTTGGAGATGTAAATTGCAGTCTCTCCCAGGAGAAAGAAATAGTGCGCTGCTTATTTGATTTTTAGCAATAATTAAAGTGATATTTTAAATTAGGCTCAGGTATTGCCATGAAACAGGACAAACCTACTTGTGTTTGTGGGAGTTCAGAGTCCTTGAGAAACTGTGATTTTTTTTGATAGTAAAATAAGCTATGTGCCTTGTGGTTCACACCCTAGAAATCACCCTTCCCCACGTATATCATCACGTAAGAAGGTCAAGTAGTCTGGCAGAGAGACAAGGCGGGAGAGCTGTTCACTGAGATGGAGGGTGGATGCACTCCAAATGGGAATTAAACTAATTGAAGTGGACTGGAGCTGTTGCCTTGCCTTACACTTAGCTGACACAGAAGACTGTAATTTTGAGTGCTGTCGATCCTTTAATTTTCATCCCTTGCCATTCAGATGAGATGAGGCTGTGACTGAAGCAATAAGTACCCACGGAAGGGCTTCGAGGGAGAATTCGCTGCCAGCTGCACAGTGCAGAGATCTGCAGGTTACATCTCACTTCTCAGATCGCAGGGCTTTGTGGTAGGGCTGTAGGAGGGAACAAGGTTAAAAGAAAAATCATTTGGTCTCCCTGTTGTTTGGACTTCATGGCTTCCTACCAGCTACCCCAATTTAGTTAAGGTTGTTTTTTTCCCCCCTAGAGAAGAGAAATAACAAGAAAAGTAAAGTGACGTTTGTTACTGCTGATGGGAAGCAAATTGAGTGCAGTGGAGTGGGTGATCTTTATTGAGGACTAGGTGGCAATGTCACATATCACCCTGTGCGAAGAACCTGGCAAGTGTAAAGATCCCCTTTCCTTCCTAACGGGAGCAGGGGACGTTATTCGAGATGGATGGGGAGAATGTGTGAGGACTCAGAGAGTTCTTTTATGTCTGTAATTGAGGGGAATCTGAGATAAACTGCTAATCTCCAAGGGACAGCAAAGAAAGTTTTATCAGTCAGTTGACAGCTTTGTTAAGAGAAAGAAAAAGACTTAAGTGTGAGTACTATCAGAGCAGAGGAAGTTGTTTCTAAATACAGCTTGGTATGTGTGTGTGCTTACTCTTAAATGTTCTAAGCACAAGGTGTTTGTCTGAAGCACAGGTCTGGGATTTGGAATAGCATTCACATAATTTCCTAAATTCCAGCAAAGACAAAACTACCATATCAGGAACCTATGGAATTGAGACTTCAATTAGTTTCTGTTGTACAGTATTGTCTGCAAATGCTCTATGTGTAACATTGTAAAAATGAAAATGCTCTGCAGTTTAACCATGTCACTTCTTAATGAGGTCATCCAGTGCTTTGAGACCACTTATTATTCAAATACTGGAAGGAGCATCAAGTATTATTCTGAATTTGTTTCCATTTTTGTCGTGAGCCTTAGCTCAAAAGGCTTGTTTTTAACTCTAATTGGAAATCCCTTATGTGTTATTTAATCCTACCGGTGACAATGTGTACTCATAACTTAGGGTGTCAAAATTCAGCTGTTGTAGGAACCTACAATCTCTGGGGTCTATCATTATATTTCTCAGTGTTTGCAAAGTATAAGCAAAAGTGAGCAATGTGGTATTCAAATTCTGTGGAATTAGTGATCAATTTAGGCATCTCTCAAGGCAAAACTCTGAATTTGCTGATACTCACAGCTGGAAGGGACCCCCACAAAGGCCACTGAGTCCAACTCTTCAGTGAATGGCTCATACAGGGATTGAACCCACAACCCTGGCATTATTAGCACCATGCTCTAGCAAACTGAGCCAACCCACTCCAAATGTGACTGTCAACTAAACACAGGGAGAATGCAAAACTTTCACTGCTGCATCAAATGAACTGTGCAACTCCTATAGTTTCTATTGCCAGATAGTACTTGATTTTTCCAAAGACAGGGATAGAAACTGGCCAATAATAGGTAACTGCCAAATAAATACAAATTTCAACATTACTGAGGCTTATCATATGCAAAGTGAAAAAAGTAACTAGTATTATCTCCAAAATATTATTTATAACATTAATTTGTGTATTGATTGGATATTCTCTCAACCACTGTTTTTATTGACTTTATGTTCATAGCTGTTCATAGTAGTTATTCCTTTTCTCATTCCTTTTCTTTTTCATACTTAAAGGCAAAAATGTAATTTCATCTCAGTAACAATAGAACTTGATGATTTTCACGTTCATAAAACATAAAAAAGCCAGAGAGGCTCCACAAATCCTCCACTTTTCAAATTGTATTTTTCTCTATCACTTTCTCCAGCTTCCTGTACCTGCATCTTGATGACCGCTTTCTTGGCAAATCAAAAAGTCTTCCTGCTGTCAGACAAAATCCTTATTCCTGGCTTCTATTATTTGGAACAATTTCTTTACATCTCTCTAGCTCATCAATTCACTTTATTGACTGTCCTTTGTGCTTCACATTTTGTCTAAGAATGTATCTTTCTCCCTTATGTATGTTCATTCTGTGTCATTCTGCTCTGTCTTGGTACTGCAGTCATTAATTGTATATTTTCAAGGTTAAAAAAAAAAAGGCATGTATTTTGCTTGGAAAACTCAAAGTAAGATGAAACTGTATAATATTTACTTTATTATGTTAATTTCCCAGGCTGCTTCTCTCCCTGCAGAAATGTTCTGGAAGTGTTCTCTATCAGCTCCCAGCTCTGTCATGCAAAAATGCATCTTGAGGTCGGTTTATCTGGGTTCATTATGACTGTGTAGAAATAAAAGGTGAGCCGCCTTATTCTCCTACTTCTGCTAGAATGAGAATCATTCCTTCTCAAAACCATAGGCAAGTATTACGCAGCCATTTGTTGTGCAGCCTATGTAAGGAAAAACCTTCACAGGAAAGTATCTTTATCAGGAAATATTGATACAATTTTTCTAGAGCTGAAACTGTAAGACAGAATCACAGAATCATCTGGTTTGGAAAAGACCTGAGATCACCAAGTCCTACCTTTGCCTGATCACCACCCTGCCAAATAGACCATGCCACTAAGTGCCACATGCAGTTTCTTGAACATTTGCAGGGATGGTGACCCCATCTGCTCTGTGGGCAGTCTATTCCAATGTTTAACAACCCTTTCCATGAAGAAATTCCTCCTGATGTCCAGTCTGAACCTCCCCTGGCACAGCTTGAGGCTATGTCCTCTTGTCCTGTCACTTGTTACCTGGGAGAAGAGACTAACCCTACCTGGCTACAACCGCCTTTCAGGGAGTTGTAGGGAGTCATAAGGTCACCCCTGATCTTCCTCTTCTCCAGGCTAAACAATCCAAGTTCCCTCAGCCACTCTTCATAGGACTTGATCTCCAGCTCCATAACCCTTCTCTGGACACGCTCCAGCACCTCAATGTCCTTCCTGAATTGAGGGGCCCAGAACTGGACACAGCCCTTGAGGTGTGGCCTCACCAGTGCCAAGTACAGAGGGACAGTCACTGCCCTGGTCCAGCTGGCCACACTATTCCTGATACAGGCCAGGATGCCATTGGCCTTCTTGGCCACCTGGGCACACTCTGGCTTTTGTTCAGCCACTGTTGATCAGAACCCCCAGGTTATTTTCCCTGGGCAACTTTGCAGCCATTGTTACCTAAGCCTGTTGCACTGCCTGGGGTTGTTGTGACTCAAGGGCAGGACCCAGCAGTTGGCCTTCTTTGGCCTTGGGCCCTTGATCCAGCCTGTCCCGATCCATCTGCAGAGGCTTCCTACCCTCCAGGAGATCGGCTCCCACGCAGCTTGGTGTCATCCACAAACGTACTGAGGGTGCACTCGATCTTCTCATCCGCATCATCAGTAAAGATATCAAACAGGACTGGGCCCAACACTGATCCCTGAGGGGCACCACTAGTGACCGGCTGCCAACTGGATGCAGCACCGTTCACCACCACTCTCTGGGCCCGGCCCTCCAGCCAGTTCCTAACCCAGCACAGAGTGCCCCCGTCCGAGCCGAGGGCTGCCTTTTTCAGGAGAATGCCGTGGGAGGCAGTAACAAAGGCATTGCTGAAGTCCAGGTAGACACATGCACAGCCTTCCCCTCATCCACTGGGTGGGTCACCTGGTCGTAAAAGGAGATCAGGTTGGTCAGGCAGGACCTGCCCTTCCTAAACCAGTGCTGGCTGGGTCTGATCCCTTGGTCGTCCTGTAGGTGCCGTGTGATGGCACTTAAGGTGATCATTTCCATAACTTTGCTGGGCACTGAGGTTAGGCTGACAGGCCTGTAGTTCTCTAAATCCCCCTTCCAGCCCTTCCTATCACATGGCCAACTTCCAGTCATCTGGGACCTCACTGGTGAGCCAGGACTGATGATAAATGGGGAGTGGCTTAGCCAGCTCTTTCATCCAGCTCCCTCAGTACCCTTGGAGGAATCTCATTCTGTCCCCATAAACTTGTGTGTTACAGTGTGGTACTGAGACCTCTTGCACCAAAACTGTGCTGTCAGTCCTGTTTCACTTTAATTTGATTGAAGTCTGGAAATACTTTTCAGATTTGAACATTAGCAGGATGAATTTAAGTGTTTCTTGTGATTTCCTGTTTCCACAGCACAAAATAATGATGTGTGTGGGCTGTATTATCAGGTGCCTGGTAGGTTTACATCCCCTTTGGACAGCTGTCCTTGGCCCTTGAGGCAAGGTCTCTGACAGGGTATTGCTGAGCGGAGGTAAGGTTGGCAAAGTTGTCAGTAAGTCTAAGGCAGCTGAGTCAGTAACAATCTGGGTAAAGAGAGAAAGAGCCAACATAGAACTGAAGAGAAATTTTAGCTGGAATAAACCCTGTTGATGAAAACTTCAGGTCCCTTGAACCATGTTTTTACAGTGAGCAATTTTTTGTACAGTACAACTGTAAAGGCAAAATCTTTCCCTATAGAGAAAGTGACCAAGGAGACCAGGGTCTGCCCCAACCCTCCCTGAGCCTGCTGTGTCTGTGAGCACCCTCACCTGTCCCTGCTGCTCTCTGAACAAGAGCATTACTTGTCTGTCACCTCAAATGGCTTTGTGTTAAGGAGCTGTGCTGTCCTGTGGGCAGGCTGCATTTCAGACAGTCTTGGCACAGAGCAGCTGTCTGGTCTCAGGCAGTGATGTTTTCCTCTGCTTTTGAGTGTATCATATGTTTTCCAGAAATGAAATTCTCAGTCTGAATGTGATGCCATGGTGCATGGATCAGTAGTGCTCCTCTGTGGTAAGGTGTGCTGAATGCCAAATCTGTTTGGCTGTCTGTTATTATAAGGCAACTTAGCAGAGACAAGAAGCCTGTACCACCACTTTCATTAAGGGTAATTATCCTTGAGCAGCTGGGATAGGAGCTGGAGCTTGAATGGTAATTAGCTGCCATTGCTAGGGGATGCATTTTCAGGTTCCTGTATGATTTTTCTCTCTGTTTAAAGAAGAGACTGACGGAATTGTGATAAGTCCCAAGTTTTTGCTGTTGGAGAGGAGATGCCTGCCTATTGATCAGCTCAAATTAGGATGTTCTTTGCATGTTCATCCATGTGGTCTTGTGCAGTGAGAAATCTTCCTGCACTTGGACGGTTTGGGTCTTTGCAGCAACATTAATGTTGTCCTATCTGTTTTCTCAACAGATGTGTTGCTTTATTGTTGATTTTTGTGTTGTGATAAAGTGACAACTACTGCAAATCTGTTTCAGTTTTGTTTTACAGGCAGAGAGATATGTATGCGTGTCATCCCTGAACAGAATTACCAGACTAGTAGAACCAGACAGACACAACCTTTGTCCAATATAAGATCAATGTGTTTCTATCCAGCAATATTTTCAAAATGTATATTTTAAGTAGAAGTTTGGTGCTAGACTTAAATGGAAGAATAAATTTTTATTTTAAAAGGATTTTCTTCCCCACAGCCGTATTTGATATTATGTTTTGGTTTCAGTAAATAGCATTAGAAGAGCTTGATAAGTAGTATGTCCTTCCTGCAACATTTTTTCATGTTAGGAGAGAATGTTTAAAGACAGGGAAAAGAATTAGTAAAGCTTTTATCGTGCAGCACAGATCTGCTAGATACTTGATGAGCCTTGCTCTGTCCTTGGATAATAACAGTAGTCCCTACCTACTTATGTTCATCTTCAAAATTTTTTACAAGTATTAGTTAGTGAACTCTTGGAGCACTATTTAACCAATAAAAAGAGGTCTATGATGGAAAACTAAAGATGTTAGGCAGTACATACTTGTCCTGTATTGTATTTCTTTATAGGCAACACTTCTCCTCCTTAGATTGGAAGGAAAAAAGAGATAGAAGGATTGCTTCTGTGCTTCACGAAGGACCCCTGACGAACTGTGTCAGTGAGAGCAAGGGCATTCAGCATGTCTGTGCCAGATGCTGGGTCCTGGCAGGATTTGTCCTGAGTGTACAGTTGTCTTTTCTGGTTGCCTGATTATATTTTCCATGCCTGGCATTTGTAGTTTACTATGTAGAGTAATTATTGATTTCTTTTCACACTGCATGTGAGAATAAGCAATAACAATCTCTCTGTAAAATAGGCATAAGTTTAATAATATTACAGATTCGACTATATACCCTTAGAAATGCCTTTTATCCTGCTACTTCAGGCTTTTGAGTTAAGGTTTTTCTGCTTTGTGTTGGAAATCTAAAACAATGTTCATTCCCTTTTCCAGCTGTAGCAGAATTTCAGTATACGGTATTTATGGCAGTATTGAGAATCACTGATGCATTGCATCGGCAGGAGTGGAGAGGAGCTCAGCAGAGCCTGAAGTGTTTGAGGAGACAGACACAGGTCTGATTTTTGCTGTATGCCTTGAGGTGTGTTTTTCAACTTTCTGTGAAAGCCTTTGTGTAAGTCTCTGCTGATCTCTGGAGAGGAGGCTGTGGTTATCTCTCTGTTAATCAGTAGCAGCAGTTGCCAGGTACATTTCTTCCTTTGACACGTTTCCTTTGCGAACCACAAAGTCCAGCAGTTCACATTCTGCTCTAAGTGTGCTTTATTGGCGCTGCTATTGCTTTGGCTGCTGCTTCTTTGTATAGAAAAGAATGTGGTACAAAGGCTTGCTTATAGTGAAGCCTAACAGAGAAGAGCTCTGAGGACGGAGTAGAGATGTCCTGACCTTAGAATAATGATCCATTTATAAATAACAAAATCTTTCCAAATACATTCTTTTGCAGCAACTCTTCCTCCTGCCTTCTTCCCTTTTTTTTGCTGATCTTCCTGTCCAGCAGCTTATTGCTTGTAGGTTCTGTGAAGTTACAACTTAATAATTGAAATTTCCTTATTTGTTGGCTACATATAGGCCCCCTGGTGCCTTGTTAAGTGCTCTGTTACCAGTGAATGTTTTTAATTATGTTCTGGGAGATGTTCAAGTCACCAGTCATTTACTCAAGGTTTAGGCCCAGCAGGTAAACATTTTCAAATTAATTTAAGTTGCTAAACAGAAACAACTTAGATCTCTTGAGTGCTGATAACTTACACTTTCTACTGAATTCTGTCGGAGAAGAGATTATTTACTGCATTTTGAAATCAGGCTGACTGCTGGTTAAATGACAGGGTATGCTGGTTCTACTCTCCCAGTTTGGAATATGCTGAATATTATTTGCCTAGAGAGAGAGGTGTCTATAAAGTCTCTGACTTGCATATTTAGAAGGGACAGTGGTCATGTGCTAATGGAAACAATCACCTATAAATTACTAGGAACAACTTCTGATCAGAAATGACTAACCATAAAGATTTGTTATTCTCTATGTTACTAGTTTTACAACGAGTAAGACAATAAAGCTGTCTTAAGAATCTCTATCATTCCTTTGGGCATGCAGATATGTACTGTAGCAAGTGCTATAAACATTTTAGATACAGAAGGTATTTATAGGTGAATGGGTTTTTTTATCTTTTTGTCTAAGGACATAACTCTGTTTTTATGGATCGTCACTTATATGTAATTTTTTTTCTCTTCCATTGAAAGTCAGAATCTTTCTAATTCCTTTGGTGGTATTATCAGGAGCAGCAGCTTTGTCCTTATACCCTTATTAATTAATGAATGACAGCCATTAGAAACCCAGACTCAGCAAAATTGGTACATGACTGTATGAAGCACGAAGGGCAGGGGTGCACTGCTGATGGATACAGAGCTTTACAACAGCAGACTTTCATCTTGACTAAAACTAGATGCTGACAAATAATAGGAGAAAGTGTTCTCCTGCCCTCCATATTGGGTAGTAAATAAATCAATGAATAAAGCTATCAAACAAGTAAACTAAAAAACCTCTGTACACATATAAGTAGCTATAATAGTTCCACGAATTTTTAGTAAGAGCATGCCCATGTCCTGCTGACCAATAAAGAACTGGAAGGTTGGGAGTTTGTCATGAGCACGGCCTTAGTTTCAGATGCAAACCTGCCTTAATTATTATTATACCTGAATTTCCAGAATCATAATTTCAACAGGGTCTGTTGGCGGAAGCATAGAGTGTATTAAATGCTGCCATGGGGGTTTATGTAGTAAACATGTAATTATTTTTGTATCTGGAAGTGGAGACTCCTGTTACTGTATCTCGAAGTACATGCAGTTTTGATTTTTAGTCATTTCCACTGCTGATAACCTGTCCACCTTCGGGAAAACATGTTACTGTTTTAATCTCAGCTAATAGTGGTGAATACCAATACTTTTTAGTGCTATCCTTCAGATTCCATCTGTGACTTTGTTAGTATAGAACTTCTGACTTCCAGCAAAGCATCCTTAATCATAGGAAGCATTGAGCTTGCAGAAAAACTGTCAACCATAAAATTTAATTTTATAAATAGCTGTAATGCTATACTCGTTAAGATTTTCTTGGGAAAAATATAACTTCAACACACATCCGCATCCACCCACAGTAAAAAAGATGATTTTCTTTTCAGCTAGGTAAAACAAAAAAATTACTGTCAAATATCATGCAGGTTGTTCTGTCAGGGTTTATGAAATAAAATCTATCTATTTGTAAGTGAATTTACAATAAAAATTCAGATTTTCATCAGTGAATCTTGCTCAAAATATTGTAAACGTAGAGGAGAGGTGGGAGACATCAGGCCCTGTGGAAGTGTACAAGAAATACAGCCCCTTACGTCTCCTGCAAAAAAGTGGGGGACTTGACAGGCATCTGACAGGAAAGCTGTATGTGGATGGACTACTTAGTCATCAGGAGGTAGGTGGTACTAAAAATGGGTTTGTGAGACTGGTTGTGTGTATTGAGATCATGCAGGTTGTGTAGGTGTTTGACAACTGTATGTTGATGGAAACTCAGGGGCTCCTATGGGAAGAACGCATAAATAATGGGGATTTGGGCTACTTTGGGCAGAAAAGCAAGTAAGTGCTTAGGAAAAAAAGGATACTGGGTGCTTGAAGGGTGTATGATACAGCTGGATTTGGAAGAACACAAGACAGCTGCTAAGTCAGCACAGTAGACCTTGACCTTATGGTCATGCTGCCATGTCCCTTTGGTCTCTGCTGGTCAGCACAAGGCAGCTGGAGGGGAGGTCCCCAAGTGCCCTTTCTCCAGAGGGGACTGTGCCTTGAAGCTCTGGCTGTGCACTTCCAGTGTTCTGCAGGCCTTGAGCTATGGGTCAGAACTGCTCTGAGGTGTGGAGAGGACCCCTCTGCTGACAAGGGAGCAGCCACCAGGTTTCCCCAGGTAAATGGGACACAAAGACAGGGGTCTTGCTTAAGTAAGCACTTCAATACATGATCGACAACAGGTTAGCAAAGGCATATAGTACTTTTGGAAAACTCCATAAAAGAGTATGGCATAATAAACACTTGAAGAAAAGTACAAAGATCAGTGTTTACAAAGCCATAGTGTTTTCTACTCTCTTATATGGTTCTGAATCATGGGTCATCTACCGCCACCAACTGCGTCTCCTAGAACGCTTCCATCAACGCTACCTCTGTACAATCCTAAACCTCCACTGGTCAGATTATGTGACCAATACATCTGTTCTAGAACAAGCAGCAGTCACAAGTATTGAGGCCATGTTGCTGAGAACACAGCTGTGCTGGGCAGGACACATCTCCAGGATGAAGAACCACCGCCTCCCTAAGATCTTGCTTTATGGCGAACTTGCCACCGGCTACCGCAAGAGAGGAGCCCCGAAGAGGAGATACAGGGACTCCCTGAAACAACATCTCAGCCTTGGCCATATTGATCAACATAACTGGTCTTCTCTGGCCTCAAATCGGGAGGCCTGGAGACACACCATCTATAACGCTGCCGTTTCCTTTGAGAAAGCACGCAGGATCACTCTCGAGGAGAAAAGACAATGCAGAAAGAATCGTGTCTTGCAGAATACACCATCTAAGGAGTCTTTCTGCTGTACCTTTTGCAATCGGACATGTCTATCTCGTATTGGCCTCATAAGCCACCAGCGCGCTTGTAACGAACGTGGATAGAGCCTTCCTAAATCTTCGTTCGCGAAGCCCAGCCATGATGATGACGATGACATGGTTAAAATGAAAAAGTACCTAAGTAGAGCTGACAGGAATGGAAAAAGCTGCAGACATTGTGGATGTAGTGGTTAAAACGATTATCAAAGTGGAAACTGATTGATTGATCTTTGTAACAGACACTTCAGCTACTTATTTTTTAACATATGGGGTGCTCTTTTTAGTTCTCTTTCCTCTGAAAATAGGGAGATGATGTGTGTCAGTTAGGTTCTTCTGCCTTGCCTTCCTTCCAGGTCAATAGAGATAAGAATTTCTTTCTGCTTTCCCAGACATCACTGAAATCTGTTTTATAAATAGTTCCCAAAATTTTTCCCCTCTATCTGAAGTCATATTTGCCTGCCATGGCACAGATATCCCTGTGTCCCAGATGCCTTCCTCAGTTTTTTCCACAAAGAATTCCCACTCTTTCCTCTTGCTGGGGATGTGAGGATATGGCTCTGCATTTCCTAAGTGACCTAGATCAAAAGGGTCAGAGCTGACAAGAGTTATGGTGGCTTCCTCTGCAGCCTATTCATCCTGCTTGCCTGCTGATCTCCACATGCTTTTCTCTTTTGCCAGTCTTTTTAATCACTTCAATGGGACAGTGACTCCTATAATATTCATACATTGATATCAAAGGGTTTATTGGAATTCAAGAAGCAGCAATTGCTGCTATGTATTAGCAGTAATTAACATTCTTTAACTCCTCATCCATAAAAATACAACATCAAAGACCTTGAAGATAAAGGAGCAGTAGCATCTAATGGTGCAGAGTCTGTTTTCACCAGGTCATATATCTGCATTTTTAAGTACAAGTTTGAAAGCAAAACTAGCAGTTCTGTTATTTTTATTACTTACAGGAATCCAGCTGCTTTAGTCTATCATGTATGCAGAAGGTGTGTACACCTGCCCATTTGTATGATGAAGAACAAAGAGATCGTGGATAGGTTGCAAAAAGCTTTAGAAAGACTTCCATAAGCTGAGACTCTGGGTTTATTCTGCCAGTTCTTCAGAACTGATACCCTGCTACTGTGCAGTAAAGTGTACTGGGAAGCTACCATACTGTCCTTGCATCCCTGTGGTTCATCTCTTTCCTTTCTGAGAATCCAGAGTTGGTTTTTGATGTATGAACTCCTCCGTGTTTTTAATCACTAAGAATAATCTAACTAGCATCCAAACAACAAAACCCACCTGATAGCCATGATCTGAATAACTGTAGATACTGAGATCTGCACTGATATATCTGATATACATGGTGTTCTCCACAACAGAAACCCTCTACTGTATTATGGAAACTTCCCTGTATTAGTTTGGGTGACCTCAGTGAGAACAGAACTCTGAGAAACCTGCAAACAGAAGCAAATTGTTAACTAGATCAGTAGACTGAACTGCTCTTGAGCTAGTCCAGACTCAGCAGCATTAATTTCCTTAAGTAGACATATTGATGAGCCAACACTAATTCTTCAAGCTGTTTATGCTTCATATTGTCAGAAGACTAATCTAATGCTTTTTCACTCCCTTCAGGTGGCTGATAGAATACTAAACTGCGTTTTTCTTTCCAAGTTAGTATTACACTGAAAGACAAATACTCAGCTAGTTTCAGCTGTTCTCCTTGTGTTTTGGTCCCCCCAGCTGTGCCTACTGATCACTTGCACTAGTTTCCCTTACTCAGCCTTTATCTTTGTCCCACCTGGCATCAAAAATTGGTAGAAACAGCAGTCTTAGCTGGAGCTTTTTAGCTTAAAAACACTCTTCCAGGTTTATTGCAACAATATCCTGAGGGACATGACTCGATTAGGCGATGTGGAGCTTGAATGAGCCACCAAAGAAAGCAATTGATCCCTTAGTAAGCATGCTAAAAAGTCTGAGAATGAGAGGACTGCTTTGGATGGGCATCTGGTTGAACCACTTTCAACGTCACCCAAAAGTAAGTTTGCTTTATTAGTATGCTAGGAAGTCTTATGATCTTGTCATCAAGGGGTGAACCTTTTTAGTACAGTAGTATTAGAAATACTGTTTTTTTAAATGTGTGTGTATATACAGTGAGCAAAGATTTCTCATTCCACTGCAAATAAATTTTTCTTCGTTGTAGAGTCTGGTGATGAATTATGAGTAGTTTTTAACTTTTGGAAAAGTAAAGGGAAAAAAAATCTGCATTCACAGTTCAGGAGTTTTACCTCACACACAGAGTTGCTCCAGGGCCTTGTATCAGACCACAGTGTGGTTCTGCAGCACTAAGTATCCCCCTGTGTCTGTATACCAGATACCAGCAGGTATCTGGGCAACATCTTCTGTAGGCTGCTGTACTAATTGCTGCTGCGTACCTACTCTTCTGCATCAGCCACTTCCCAGTTCCCTGGCAGGACTTGACTCTGCAGTTCAATCTTCAGTTTTCTTTGATTTCATATTATTGCTATATGTCATGTGGTTGGAGACTTGCCTTGTAAATGATCTTTCTCATCTGATCCTTATGATATCAGTGACTAACTTGCACATGGACCTTTTCCAATTTTTTAATCCACTTCCCTAGTAGGTATTTCTTGAATTGTTACGTCTGGTGTGAAGTAGTTGCCCTGAGGCTGAGAATTAGAGCTGATATCTTTAGGAAAACCTCAGATTCAGCATATACTTTATAAGTCTGCACACGACTCAGTCCGTAGGTTTGTGCAGGGTGTTTGCATTGTTCACCGCTGCCTTAGGAAGCTCCCTTAGTAATTGTTTGTAAACTGACTTTTAACAGACGATCTCTTATGTTTTACATCTGGGCACAGAACTCTGGCTGGGATGTCCTTGCCAGGTCTGGCACAGCTGGCTTCGCTTCACTTGAGCTGTCTCTTAAGACAACTGGCACAGGGAAAACTGCATGAAAGTATTTGCAGTGCATACAAATAGGCATAGAGAAGTACTCCTGTCTGCCTTCTGGCTTGCCATCCCTCTCGATGTTACACAAAGCTGGTCTTTCATGCCTTCTCCCCTGCCTGGAAGTGCTGTAAGCTTGCACAGCTATTTCTAAGAACCACTGAGAAACCACAAGGAAGAGGTTTTGGTATTACTAATGAAAATTCTCATAGATACAATGCAGCTTTTCCTTTAGCATTTTCATACACAGAAAGCAACAACTCCAAAATTCAAGAACAGAGATGCTTGTTGTGATCAGTAAGTTTACTCTCATGTGAAAATGCTATTGCCACCTGAATCTACTGGCAGCACTTACTATTATTTTGAAAGATAAGAATTTTTGAACACAAAATTTACAATTTCAGCAGACATAGGTAGAGTGAAACTATTTGTTATCTGCTGTAATAGATAACTACTGTCTTGTTATCCAACTTTAACACTAAGATACAGGTCCACAAGGTTTTTTGGCTGGCTAGGTACGGTTTTACTTGGCAAATGCAGCTGGCTTGCTGTTCTAATTCACCCAGGAGTTATGCAGCAGATGATACCGGTAATAACAGCCAATATGATAGTGAAATAGTGAAGAATTTCAGAATGTAAAAGGAATAAGAGGGAAGAAGACTAAATTTTTATAGAAGATTGCTGTTTACTTAAAAATGTGATCTCTCTGCATTGCAAATGTGAAAGGCAAAGGGCCAAGTCAGGTTGTGGCTCATGTTAGTGTAATTCCATAGTGGAATAACAGTATTTCCTTATTATATAAAGAGATCACAACCAAGTTACATCCTTATTATACTAGAAATACATAACCATGTGGAGTTGGAAACACTGCACTTCAGAAAATTGGGTTCAGCAATGAGTGAAATAATTAAGCCAGGAAAGGAGAGGGCAGAAATCTGTGTGCTGATGGTACCTGCATCATTAGCAGTAATCCCAATTGCCCAGCCATTAGGACAGAGTCCTTGTGTCAGGCAGATGAGATGCATAAAGCGGTTTTGTAACAAGAGACACATTACCTTTGACACTCCTAAAAACAAACTAGCCAAGGATGGAGTAAAATAGGGGAAAACTGCACCATGTGCTTGTGGGTTGTACTGAACCCCACTGCAGAAAATCTGAAAACCAGATGGATTTCTGTGCCTCTGCGAAGGCAGAGTAGGTGTTTGGAGAGCAGGCTGATGGAGATAACAAAATCACTGCAATGTTCTGCCAGGTGCCATCCTAATGTGGCTTGGAGCCAAGCCTGACTGAGCTTCCTGGCCCCATATCCCCAGGCATAACTGTGGCTCCTGCTGCTTAAGCCCCCATTTTGTCTGCACAGCCTGCCAGCATCTCCTCACCGCTGCAGTGGGCAGAGACTGTTGTAGGGAGGCTTTCCTGGAGAGGAGCACAGGGCTGGAGCTGGCACTATCTGCCATCACCCTGCAACTGGAGTGCCCTGGGCTGGGAAGGCAGAGTGGGGGTGAAGGCAGACACTGACTGTGAGAACGGCTGGGGGTTCCTCTGCTGACATGGCCAAATGCAGTTTAGTCTGTGCTTCTCAGAAGCTGAAATATGGCCCAGCTCTTCTGAAACAATTTAGCTTTGAAAAATTGTTCATCCTGCCCACAGTCGTTCAGCTTTGGAGAGCGGAAGGTCTCCTTGGTCCAGGATGCAGTGCCAGTGCACATGGCCTCAGACTTGGCTTAGCTTTCCTGTTTGTGAGGCAAGTAAACTGCACACTTCATAGATACAGAGAAAATAAGAACCAAATTTGAGCATGGTTTCAACAGAGCACATCCTGGTGCAATTCCTCTTCTCCTAAGCTCGGAAGCTGGTTCCACCTTGTGGGGTTAGCACTGGGGGAAGGATGGGCAGCAGGAATCAGCAAAGGCACAAACCAGACTCCAGTGGCATAGGAAAAGTGTCTGTTAACACAGTTTGCCAGCATCTTCCCAAGGATACTTGGCTCATATGTTGAGAAAAACCCGTTGTTGTCCATACCCAGGGACTTGTAAGTCCTTTGAAATGTTCTTTTTAAACAGGTGCAGGCAGGCTGTGCAGACAAAAATGGGGGCTTAAGCAGCAGGAGCCACAGGTATGCCTGGGGATATGCCTGGGCCAGGAAGCTCGGTCAGGCTTGGCTCCAAGCCACATTAGGATGGCACCTGGCAGAACATTGCAGTGATTTTGTTACCTCCATCAGCCTGCTCTCCAAACACCTACTCTGCCTTCGCAGAGGCACAGAAACCCATCTGGTTTTCAGTAAGCATCTTAGTGCATATATATGTATACATATTCTCTCTCTGTGATCAGAATATTATATACAATAAGTGTAAATATAAGAAAACATATAATAAAAAATATAAAAATAATCAATATTATATACAATCAGTGTGTGTGATATTTATATCACTGTTTACTTTCTGACCTCTGAACATCTCGATTTTACTTGCCGAAGTATTTTGAGATTTTCTTTGAGCTTAAATATTAGGGACAAGTGGTTAGAATTTAAAAAATAAATAAGTTTCTGTAATAAGTGTTTAATTGCAATAAAATTCTAAAAGTTAAAAATTGTAGTTATAAGTGATTGAGACTGAATTCCTTTCCATTTGGAAGCATTACTTAAAATTTATTCATGTGGCACTGTAATATTTGCAAGAACTTATGTGAAATGGAAGACAGAGACTAAAACTTTGAGTTTGGCGGGGGTTTTTTTGTTTGGTTGGTTTTTTTAAGTCTAAAGAGAACTTGCTATTCTTTCTCACTCCTTGGCTGTCCAGTGTCACCTGCAGATGCAAAGAGACTTCCTGCTATTGTTCACTTTATTTTAAACACGGAGTGCACTCAGTGTCTACTCAGGGGATGGAGATCTTGACCCCTTTGAATGAGAAGTATTGAAATCATACAAACAGCTGGTGCACATTGATCACCCCTATCATCCCAAATGGCCACGATCAAATCTTCTTCCCAGGAGAGACAGCTTTTCCTGCTGGCCTCCAGTGCTTCTCATTTCAACTGTGAAGGAAGATGCTCTGATGAGAATATCTTTAATGCGAGTTCCTCTCAAGTCCTTATGAACTGGAATCGACGTTATTGGCATCCACTGCCTTTGAGATAGAAAATAAATCTCATGATCTAGAACTCAAAGAAAATGTTCTTTGGATTTCCCTTGACAGCACTAATCCCTATTTTTAATTGGGAGGCAAGACTTTAACTGGAGGATTTTATTAGGTCTCACGTTCCATGAAGTAAAAGAGCAATTTGCACAGCAGCAGCTTTGTATTCCAGGGATAGTGAAAGAAGTGCTCGAAATGGGCATAAAGGTTGAACAGAAATGCACTTCAAGTGCGTTAAACATCTTTTATGAAAATGTTGCTGACATGCTGTGTTGTTGTTTTTGTGTTGTTGGGCTTTTTTAAATGCACCTATAAAGAAAGAATAGTTGTATTTTAAAAAAAGAAATCTGATTGATACATCACTACCAGGGCTATTACCTGTTGCTGGCTTCTTCACGTTTTTATTTAAAAACATAGAGCTTTCATATTCTGACTGTATCTGGGGAAATTTCTATGCACTTCAGCCATTTCAGAATTTTTGGAGTTTAATTTTTTTTTTTTTTTTTTTACAAACCATGCTAATACATTTCATTGGGAGAGAAATGTCAAAAACGTCAATGTTCGTTTTGAAGGTAATTTCCCTGGGTGGTGCTATTGAAATAACTGATATCCACAGTGCTCTTGCAGTGCTAAGTTGTCTTGGCTAAAATTCTTCCCTTTGCCCTCAGTCCCACTCCAGCATCTCATGCTTTATAGCCCCTGAAGCCAAGGCTGTTCTGAGACCACAGACGTGCTCTGAGACTTGTTTCCTGTACAGAAGTCACATGCCTCTTAAGGATTCCTGTGGGCAAAGACGTTTTGGTTGCTGGGAAATGAAGGATAGTCATGACAAGGACAAACCAAAGTAGATTTGTCATCTTACAGCACAGAGCTTTGTATTTGCAGAGGAAAATACTATGTTGAGGTTTGGATTATTCAGGATCTGCAGGTTGGAAGGATTGACATGAACTTCTCAAGAGTCCATGCTGTTGATAAATATCCTGCTAGGGCTGGCCTTTTTTTTCCTCAGTTCCCCTTCTGAATGCAGTTGTAGTGGATTCTTAACTTTGGAGTTTGCAATCTTTCTGCCAGACTTGTTGCATGGGTGGTGAGCTTTCAGCTGTGGAATTTTGAATGAAAAGTATTGCAGGGACACAAAACCCCAAGCTTATTTCTCCTCATTTTTCTTGTCCTGCTGAAAAAAAAAAAAGGCTCTTCTGATGTCTATCTGGTTTGTATTCTGCAGCTTCCACTACACCTCACAATACAGAGTAAGCAGTCAGGACTGATTTTACCTTAATAGGATATCTCTGTGTTTCCAGGGGAAAGGAGAATCTTGAATTTAGTTGAATTCCTCAGCAGCTCTAAGTGATTCAAGACATAGCATATTCCATGTGGATCTGATAGCTGAACCATGTATCAGGGAAACACAATAAATGTAATAAAATGTAGATTTCATCACACTTTGGCCCAAATGTAACCCTGAAATAAATGTCTTACATTAATATTTACAATAGATATCAATCATTGCAATTAGTAGTAACACTAATGAGACAGAAGCAAAATAGTAACTTCATGAAAATTTTCATTTCAGTAATCTAATGTGACTCAGACTTTTGAAGTGAAAATGGATGCATGCTGATTGAATTTGAAAAACATTCTTTTGGTTCCTTTTCTTAAAAAATTCCTTACAGTTTGATTTGTCACTAAGGTTTACAGTCACCTGTAGTGGAAGTGCAGAGGTCCACTGAAGTAAATGGAAATCATTCCTGGAAGTGTTCAAGCCTGGATAGGGCTTTGAGCAACCTGGCCTATCCCTGCTCATGGTGGGGGGTGGAATGGGATGATCTTTAAGGTCCCTTCCAGGCCAAACCAGTTTGTGATTCTGTGATCAGGAGAAAGAATAGCTGGAAGGTCTAGTCTTGTAGCAGGTTCCTACTGGAGCAACTTCGATTACTATTTATCTCTAGGGTTATGTGTCTTGCAATTTATATATCATTTTGCATAACCTGAAGTCATCAGGGATTAGGAGTATTTATGGGAACCATAAAACATGTGATCATGCTGTCAGATGTAGCATTCATAGCATCAGGTGTGGTAAATATGTAGCGATCAAAAACTGAGTTTTCAGGTACTTCTCCTACTCTTCTAATCAAAACAACACTATAAAATATAAGCACTTAATTTCTTATTGCTCTTATGATTTTTCTGCTAAGTCATACAGTAAAAGTACAAATCCTTCTTGCCATACCTTTGCCAAGTAAGGCAGATTTTAAAATGAATTCTGAGTAGTTTCTCCAACATTCTATATTCTCCTGCCAGGAATCCTGGGTTCTGATTATTATCAAGCTGTAGACATGTAAGCCATAACGATAATGAAAGATATTTGGTACTCTAAGAAAATATCATAAGCAAGAGAGTAGGAAATTATTTCAGTGCTGTCTTGGGCTTTGAAAGCTTAACAATGTGAGCCGTCTCATGACTGCAATATTTGGAAAATGCTTCATCTCACAGATTCTTTCCCAGCTTTTGATGTTGGAGATTCTCTCCATCTCCTTTTTTTTCTCTTCATTTCAGACGACTTTCTTAATTGCTACAAGACTTAGCTCACGAAAGTCTCATCTCCATGCATCATGCAGAATCTTCTTGGCCGTAGGTGAAATGTCTCTCCTGGTTTTGGGGGTTTTGTTTGTTTGTTTGTTTTATTTTAATTTAAAACCCCTACTATCATAATTAAAGGCTCCCTTCTGTTTATACTGTAGGAGTTACATACAAAGAAATTCATCAGCTTCTGTCTACCAGTTGTAAGTGTGTCTTTTCTCTCACTAAAAACATACTGTCTATAGCAGCAAATGCTGCAGTTCCCTGATTGTGTTAGCTGTCTACATTAGGTAAGCATGGAGAAGGACAGATTGCAAAATTCTAGGTAAACTGGGATTTTTGAGCCACTTGCTTTTGTTCTTTGCTGTAAAGAATCTCCATTACTCCTTTATTTTCATAAGATTTTTCCTCCAGTCCTTTAGTCTGGTGTTTACAGTCTTAGATGATTTTATTGTTTTTTTTTTTTTTTTGCTTCAATTCTCCACTCTCCTTGGCTGGTCAAACTTCTGAGAAAGCCTTGTGAATGCTACTTTTTCATGTCACATCTGAGCACAATATTTGATTTTGAGATTACCCTTCTAGAGGGGTATTTTGTTTTGTTCGGACTGTTAGCATGCTGGAATAATTGTGTGTGGAATGAGGAAGAAACCCCAATTCAGTCTTTGGGCGTTCCTGAATCGTTTGCCAATTGGATCCATAGATGTCCCTTATTTTCCATGTGGATATAAAGGCTTCTCTGATCCCATGAATGCAGTGAACAAGAGCTGCTGTGCATTCGGTGCCTATTTCATAGCCAGCATGGAAAGGCTGGCTTGGCTTTTCAGCAGGAGAAGTTGCTGTGTCTGAAAAAGTGCATTTTTTTGACTGAGCAAAGACAGTGATCCAAAGTTATTTCCACATAACGTAAAATGAATTTCCTTTTCGTGCTGCCTCAGTTCCTGGGTTAGGCCCACTGGCTCTAGAGTCCTGTAGTATTGTTAAATGTGCTGCATACACACTTTATCTAGACTTGTAGGTTCTTTGGGGTGGAGATCCTTTGGGCTTGGTGCTCGTGCAGCCCCTAGCACCATGGGTTTAATTAGAGGCCCGTTGTGCAGTATCATCATGAAAGCTAATGGTCTGTTAACAGTCAGGGGACAGCTTAAACCAAGCTTGAACCAAACTTTAGGTTCACTGTCTTCTCAGGAAATCTTTGCATTTAAATAGCTTCAGATAAATCAAAAGCAGAAAATACAGAACAATTAGAGAGGAGACTCAGGGCTCCATACTACTCACCAGACTAACCACCCTGGCATTCCTATTTATTTTCACATACTTTCACAATGCTTTCATCCTTTCCCGCCAATTTGAAAATCAGTTATTTCCCTGTGTTTTTTGTCACAATACTTCTGAACTCCCAGCGTATTATTAGAGGCTCATCATTGTTTTCTTGGGTTCAGGACCATTTTCCCTACCCTTGACTGGACTTCCATTGCTAACTGGGAATTTGACTGACAGGAGAAATTGTAATCGTTTTCTTGCCTCTCTTGCTAGTGGTTTGGAAGAGAAATTTCCGACCCATTGCACAGGGCTAATAATACCTGCATGTACCTTGTACTGGAGTTTCATATAAATTTGGTGTTATTACTGCAAGCTTTCATTTCTTGATAGCTCCTGCAAGTCATTCCCTCACGGGAGATGTTTTGGCACCTTAAACTTTATTTACATCTGGATATTGTGCCCGCAGACTTACCAAAGTAAGATGCTGACTGATTAAAAGTAGTCTTTTTGTATTCCAGTTGAAGAATTCACCATCTGTGATCTGTAATTAGAGTTCTTACTAATTAGATGTAACAAAGCTGCATAACGCCAAGTTTGAGGAAAAATTTATTAGAAGTATGATGCAACATATCACTGATGTTTTTTCTTTAGTGCTTAACTGTAAATAAAATGTTCCCCTCATGTCCTGAGCATAGTTTCCTTCCCCTGTAGGTTTAAAAAAATCCTTTCAGTCATTCATGATACTGTGCTGGTTGCTATAGTGATACCAATTTCCTGTCTCAAAGTATTGTACTTCAGAGGTACACGAGGCCTTTTAATCTTCTTTGCCCATTCCCCACATTTCACTCTTTGATTTTACAGATGCTCTTACTCAATGACTGTAATTCCTATATTGTAGGTCTATTTTTTCCACTATCTAATGGAAAACAGAATAAATATATACCTTTCCCCTGTAGGACTAATGAAGATTCCTGCTGCTTTATTGGTACCCTCACTGAATATTGCTTTATGTCAAAGCCTTAGAAAAGTTGTATCTAGTTTTATTGTGGATCACTAAGCTAGAGAAGCACAGGCTGTTCACCTTTAGACCAAAGCAAGAGCTGCTGCATCCAACCAAGTGCAATTTACACACTTAAGAAAAGCATCTTGTCAGCCAGGACGCTGCTGAAGACCAGTGTGAGAAGTCCAGTTGGGCCAAGCCTCCATAATGGGAACTGAACCCCAACTGAGACAGTTTGCTGTTCCTGCGGTACCTATGATGGAAAGAAACCATGAAGAAGTATTAGCTGGTCAGTGTTCCCTTTATTTCTCTGCATATGACAAAGTTGGTGTGATGGTTGATTTTTCTGTAAAGATTAAGCTCTTTCTGTGGGGTTGTCACTGTGCTGGGAATCTCTGTATTGCTTCCCGTTCTCCCTGTACATCCCTGTGGGGGCCACTCTGGTCAGAGGTGGGTGTGCATTTGACCTGTTAGTCTTCTGATACAACATTCTTTTTACTATGTGCTCTAATTCCCTCTGAACTTTGCTCTCCTTCCCACAGTACAGCATTGCCACTGTGACACCGACCATCAGCATATGTAGTATTTGACATGTTTTGTGAGATGTGTAGCCCTGAGCAGCCTCAGTTCAAAGGTCTGTGCTGCTAAATGCCTTTCTGCCCAGGAATCCCTTTTACAGATGAATGATGCTGTTTCTGTTACAGATCACGTCCTGAAAAATTTGTGGAATCAGGTAGACTGCTAGAGTTTCTAAGCAGCGGGGGGGAAAAATATCATTGCTGAATATATTCCAGGTGAGATTACTGGATATCCAAATGGGCAAAAATTGTGTGGGGAAGGTGTGTATAGAAATCATTCAGGAAAGTCAGGAAAAGGAAGGGATCTGTGTGTCTGGGAAGCAAGTGATGTGTTTGTATTTTATCAGGTAATACGTGCTAAAACTGAAGGAGAAACAGGAAATGAAGGAGATGGATGTGTGTGGATCCTAGGGTGAATTCAGATCCCCATGGAATTGTACATGAATTAAGCAGCATGGCAATGATGATTGTATAACTGAGAGGGAATATATAATATGCTCTTTATGAATGTATTTCTCATTTATATATATGCTATTCTACCCCATTTTCTTTCTAATTTAGGCTCTCTTCTGATTTTTGTCCCTTGAGTGGCTGTCTAGTGTGGTGGATTTATACTGTTTGTTCAGCAACATTCCTACTTTTCTGAATTCTGTCCCACATGCATTTAGCATAATCTTAGTTTGCATTTCCACTTGCTGCCTGCTTGTTTAGCTTTTTCTCCCAGGCCATTAGTTCAGTTCTATTTTCTTCTGGGGAAAAGAATTTTCTTTCTGTGGTAGAAGTAATTAAGTCTCCTATGCTAAAATCCTCTTCTCCAAGATACTTCAGATTTACTGTGTTATCATTCCCTTTAAATCCGTATGTGATTCTGTGGATTGGCGATAGAAAAAAAACTTGGCTTCTCATGCACCTTTTCCATATGATGGAAGTTTCTGTGGCTGAACTGGTTGACAGCAGGTGGGTCCCAGAGCAGTACCTGCACCACACCATTAACAGCTATTTGCTTTGGCAGCCAGAAGCTCAGCCTATGATGTTGTCTTTCTTTATTTGTGCTACGGTTCTCAGTTAGCAGCTGCTTGCATCGCTGTCTGTTTTCAGCTGCCTGTGTGTGGGCATAAAACCCATACAAGGATCACTGTAGTGTGGTTGTAATAGCAGAAAATAGATGTTTTTTCATTTCTCAAAAGATCTTTAGATCTTTTCAAAGAGAAGTGAACTGTGATTGTGCAGGGCGAAAAGGGTCTTGTGCTTTTTAACTTCTGTATGATGACACAAGGGACAACTGCATTTCTTCTTTCTTTTTCTGTTCCTTTTATTGATGCTGGGAACTCAAGGCTTCTCTGGCTCAGGGGAATCCACAGGATTTATCTTTTTTCTCTTTCTTTTGTACTTATTTGACTTCATGACAGTGATTGGTTTAAAAGTATTTCTATTAACTTTTTAACACTAATTGAATTATGGTGCTATCTCTTCACCTCTGCTGCCAATCTATGCTGCCAATCTTAACCTCTCAGAAACTGGAAAAATATTGTAGAACAAGCTAGGAAGAGCAGGTCAGCCAGTGTCTGAAAATTTGTAAACTTAATTTTTTGTTGCTTTTTAAGTTGTGGGAATAGCAAACCTTGATTAAAATTTATGTTAAATGAGTATTTCCCTAGTTGTGGGCAAGGTAGCAAATCAGGTCCAAGGTCAATCCAGGAGATTTGAGTAATCGTTCAGGAACATCAGGATATGGAAATGGGAACAGGCACAACTATAACATAGCTTAGGCCAGGACCCGGTGCCAGAGCCAAAATGAAGATGCCAGGCTGTGGAAAAGGGAGTGCATGGGCTGGGGTCCAAGGTGAGGCTGACCAGGGCAAATAAGGCCTATTGGTGCTCTCAGGACCCTGACAAATTTAACTTTTGGAAAGCATTTACTGGGAGATTTTATGGCCAAAGTCACTGTGACATACTGAAAGTGCCCAGTAGAGCTGAAAGGTGGGGATGCTGACTGTGCTGAGAATGAGCATGAGGAGCTCTTGATGAGTGAATGCTGTTTTTCAAATGGAGCAATTATGAGCAAAAATGGGGAGGAGATGATGTCATTGCAACAGCAGGCTCTATGAAGTCCACAGAGACCTGTGATTCCTGTCCATGCTCCTTTGTAACAAGACTTATTGTACAGTAGAGGAAGAGGGAAGAGGACAAGTATATTTCTTAGAACCTATGAAAAATATAACTGATTTACTCGGAAAATAATCAACGGACTTAGATGACACTTGCTACAAAAGCCTGGCTTTCCAAAATCTTTTTGTTCTTTTGATCTGTGAAAAGAACTGCAGATGATGCTCAGGTCACGTTCCTATAAAAATACCTGATTTCAGACAAAAATAATAAATAATTTACACTGCTGGCAGTATCATTTTTGTAAAAGATATGGATGCCAAAGATGATCACAGTGAAGAATGAAGGTCAAAAATCAGACTCCTAATACTAAAAATATTTGGTTTCTCAAGTAATTTGTCTTTTAAGTAGAAGACTCTTGTGGTAGGGTATTTTTTAAACAATGCACTTGGCCTTCTACCAACAGATGAGCGCTCAATGTTGATACTAATAAAAGAAGTATTAATGCACCGTAGCATGTCAATTATCTTGAAAAGGTCTCCAGCAACCATTTATCACTTAAATTTCACATCTTATAGCCGGGGACCAAATTGTGTTACATGTTAGAATAGTTCTGCCAAATTTGATCCATCATTAACTTTCATTTGTTGATAATTTGAACATGAATTTTTATTTAGGTCATACATCTCTGTCAACTTGATGGAAACATCCTGAGTTGTCATATTGTCATAGATGAGTGATGCTATTTCTCAGTTGGGATTCAACTGAAATCTGAAAGGATATTAAGGATTTGTCCCCCAGGGAAAAATCCTGAGGCCAGGGCCTTTGTTTGTTGTATTTGAGGGGGAAGGTGGGAACTAAAAAGAAAAATAAGAGAAAAGGAGAAAATTGGTTTTATGAGTTAAATCAGATTCTCAGTTTCTAAATCATGCACTGAAACTTATGGGTTTGGGTTTTTTTTAAACTTACCAGTGTGATGGCTTTCATTGCTGGGGTTAACAGGCTTCCAAGCAAAACATAGTTGCTTCCAACTTCAAAATAAAGGCAACACTCCAGAGTGGTTTCACCAAGGAGGGTCAACATAGAAGCATCCCCCACTGTAATATCAGGGAAAATCCTTTGGCTGAAGGAGAATGTTGGACTTGTGCAGTATGAGATGGCTACTCCTACTTATTAGAGTGGGACAGCAAGTGGTAGGCTGTGGAAATTTTTATCATTCTGTGTAATATTGGACCATTGCAAAGCTCATCAACTTCTTTTGCCTCTACCAGGCATACTTCTGCTTACCTTTTCAGAAAGCAAACACAGAGCAGCTTAGATTTGTTAATTTGTTAAAGCTCTCAGAATTCTTGGTGGCATGCAGAATTCTGGCCAGAAGAAGGTTGGGGAAGGCTCATACATAGCTGGTTTTAATCACTCTTTAATGTACTTCTGTAATGTGCTCAGATATTGTTTTCAGCATTGTGGTGTAAAAGGCCTCTGTTGAATAAACAGAATGAAAATCAAATAAAATGTCCTTAAACACCGAGTAGATAATTTAACAATCTCAGGTGACGCCTTCAGATGGTACAAATTAAAACCAGAGAGAAAGAGATAACAGAGGGTTAAACACGGGTTGCAGTTGCATGAAGCACCTTGGAAAAGGAAGCAAAGCCTTGGCATCATGAAGAAAGATTTTTCTTTTTTTTTTTTTCTGGACATGCTGTGTCTGATCAGTATTGTCACCTGTGCTTAACTGGATAGTGGAAATGAATTCTTCTTGCAAAACTCAGGATTGCTGCATATGTTGTATTTGTGCCTGTCTGTGATCTAATTTTCTCTTCTGAGAATCTGTAGCAGTATAAAGGCCTCAGGTGGCCTTTCTCATCAGTTGGTACAGTGATTAGATCCTTGCATTGTAAGTCAGGAGATAATGGTTGTATTCATTGGGTATTGGGAGGTTGGTGTAGGCTTTGGATAATATACCTTGTCCAGAATATGCTTGGAGTGCAATTTAAAGACCCTTGTTCTGAACCCCCAGGATTTTGGAAAGGCTAATTAGCTCAAGTTGTGACCATGAAATACCTCTGTTCTGCTTCTAGACAAAACCTGGGCAAGAAGCAGCAAAAATGAGTTGTTGCTGTACCTGAGCTAATAAACCTTAGTGTGCTCTGCAGGGAGCTGCATCCATAACCCCGGACAGTTCATTGGCAGCTTAAATAATCTGATCACATCTGGGCATTAGTGACAGAGTTGTCAGCATTTTGCTCTTTTGCCATGTTGTCCCAGCCTTACAGTGACCAGCAGCTGGTTGTCACTATCTCTTTGGATTGTTCTGACCCCACTGCAGCAGCCGTTGTGTGTAGGGTTGTGTTTTGCTTCGGTGTGTAAAATCCTGGTGTCTGCCAAAGGCCTTTGTGCTGGGTGCAGAGTGGAGATGGGTACATTTCTCAGGCATGATATACTGAAAGAAAACCTGACTGACCATGTGGGGTTTATGGTGGTGGCTCTTTAGGGAATCATGGGGGACTTCTTTTCTGCTTCCCTGAGGTTCTAAAGCAGAAGAGTGGTGCTGTTAGGGCAGGCTGGGTTCAGAGGGAGCGCTGCTGAGATGTTGGTTCAGTTATGGTGCTGTCAAATGCACAAGTGTCAGGTCACCTACATTACCTGGTGTTAACATCCTTGAACACTTAATACATCTGTTCTTAATTTTTATGTTGCTTTAAAAGCACCATGATTCATTAATGGTACATGAAGAAAGTCACCTCAATTTGCTTGTTTTTCTGCAAGTTAAATAGTGCTCTGTCAGTGAGAACCTCTCTTTATCTAATGGTAGGTCAAAGATATCTAATGCATGTGCCTGTATCAATGTAAGAAAAGCTTTCAAAATTTATTAATGGTTTGTTATTTTCTAGTTTGTCTAAATTGTTCTAGAGCCTCTCTTAGAGTTTTTGAATATATTTTATACATAATTTGTGCATCTTTTTGAGTCTCTTGTTTACGACTTCTTAATGATAGTATGTCATTTCCTTAATCACCTCATCCCATCTACCTAATAGGATTTAGAGTCATGCTTCTTGTTTGGCTTTGTTGGAAAAAAATCAAATGTATGGACCATCAAAAAAACAACCAACAAAGCAACCCTGGTAAAAATATTTTTCCTCTCTCTTTGAGAGAATTAAAAAGAATAAAATAAACATCTGACTGTGTGTGTGTATTAGAGGACTCTGTGATAGTGTATATTGTATAAAAAATGGAGATGCCCCTATATGTCTTTGGAACAGGGAGGATTTGAGTCTGGCAATCACTTGTTGAAAAAAGAACTTTAGGATTTTTTTTCCAGTGATGATGCATATATTTAATTTAAAGTAATCTGGGGAGGTTTTGATGAAGCGTATTGACTTACTAGCAAAAACCTACAGGATCCTAAGGTGAAAAACTCCATAGTAGGAGTATTAACAATCTGCTTAGCCCATCACTGCACTAAGTGATGTGACTTATTCACCTTCATTCTTGCTGTACCATGGAAACCAGCTGGACACAGAAACTTGTTGTTGGACGACAAATCATGGTCAGTCACCTTAGCAGTGAGGCATAGGGGAATTGTTGTGGAATTGATTCTACAGAAAATACTCTATAAGAAGGAATAACTTACATTTCAGTTCTAAACTTTCTGCTTATGGGTAACCTAAATAAATCTTGCAATTTAAGCGGTCCTCAGGGAAAGCAAGAGTGACAACAAACATCATTACACCAAAATTTTGCTTCCTGTATTCCCCATGGAGGTTCTGTTCTCTCCCATTACATGCATTCACCTAAGTTTTATATTGACTCAGAATGTTGCCATTTCTGCCTTGGAGGTTTTAAGAGAAAAGAAATTTTTATGTTGGGGATCTTTGTTGTCAGCTTATAACACCGTTAAATTGCATCCAGTAACGAGGTCCCAGACTGACAGTATCTCAATATTTTCCACTGAACGGCAAATAACCTGGATGGCTTCTGAAAAACATAGCTGCATTTTGTAACCAGACTGGTCTGATCAGAATTACACCTGTACACCTCTGCTCAGTCGAGGATGGATAGGGAGAAGATTCACCCGCATTTGGGGCTCTGCAGTGTGAGCCAGCTGCTGTGAGGATGTTGCTCTGTCCCTGTGCCTGATTTAGGTAAGAGAAATCTGACTGCTGGAGCTGCACAGCAGTGAATGGGCTCTGACAGCCTTCAGATCCTTGTGACCGAGGATGCCTTGGTGCACAGTTGTGGGGGAAGGTTTTTCTGCAGGCTCTGGTCCCGGCTGTGCAAGCTCTGGTCCCGTTGGTGCCTGGGCTGTGTGATCTCTCAGCACAGGAATATGCTGGCCAGCATGCTGTTCCTCTGTCCTCTCTGGGAGCCTGTTGCTTCTCCCAGGTCAGTGTGAATCAGAAATAAGAGTCCAGCTCCAGGATCATTAATCCCAAACCAGGCTCTCCTTCATCATCCAGCAGACCAAATGTGATCCAGAGCAGCACTGTCAAATTAGCCCGGCAGCGCAGCGTGAAATCCGTGCTGGCTCCGTGCCTGATGCTGGAAGACAGATGTTACCTGATCCATAGGGGTGATTGGAACAGTGCAGGCGGGTAACACCTGAGCCAACATAAAGCTTGACAATAGCAAATTAACTTTTCAGCATTTGCTCATCAGATTTGAACTGTCAGGCTGAGTTAACACTGAAGCAGTGCTTTGGTGTTTTTTTAGGAGCCCGAGGGGTAGCTCTGCAGTAGTGTCAAACTACAGCCCAGCTCCGACTGAACAGCTGTTTGTGTAAAGCCCGTGGTGAAACGTTGAAAGAAAATGAGTGGGTTTATATCCTCGACTGCTTTGGAGACCTCACCATGAGAGAGCCTTGCATGCAGTGAGTGCTGTACCTCTTCCTAACCAGCAATCAAACTCTACTCATCTTAGTTTTAGATTTAAAATAAACAGTTTGAGCCTGGCTACCCACTTGCTGCCTGTATGCAATGCCACTAAATGAAACCAACTGCAGATGAAGTACAACTAGGCAGAGTGCTGAATACTTTCATATTCTTTCTTAGCTCTAAGGGTATTCTTGGGAAATTTTACTATTATTTTGAGCTTCTTCTTATTTCTTTCTTTTCCACAGCAGGAGAAGGGGATTACAGTAAAATGAGTTTTCCCTTCACATTGTCAACAACATGATTTGTCATTTTAAGGGCTATGTTTCTAGTCTAGCAATGTGTTAGATATATTCTACAGGTTTCTATATTTTTCTTAAAAGAAAGGAATGCTTGGAAATAAGTCTTTCTGCCAAAAGAAAAAAAATAGTAGAAGTGCATGTTATGGTGTCTTTTGCAAGGAAAATCTGGTTGTAAATTCATGCAACTTATTTGCACAATTTTAAGAACTGTTTAATAGTTTACAGCTGGTTAATACTCTCACTTCCAAATCCTGATCAGCTGCAATGAAGCATCATTTCAACAGATGATAATTTTGCAGTCTGCAGAAGAAGTTGCTGGAAAGTCATCTCTGTAAGATAGATGTCCATAGCAGGATCTCATTGGGGCAGATAATTTGTGTAAATTTGATGACTTATTCTTTACAAAATTAGTTAATTTTTCAGGTTGAAACTACATCAACTATCAGAACATTGTTGTAAATTGTTTTTAAAGGATGAGTAGAGAAAGTGTGTACTTTCGTGGTGCTGTGTGCTATTACAAAGTTATGACCATTATGGGGATACTTTTTGTTTTAACATATCTGCCATTATCCTGTTGGGAACAGGCTATTGTTGGCTTTTTGTCTAGTGTGACTTACAGTACTTTGTAGTTACCAGATGTTGCAACAGTAAAATAAATAATTTTATTTGAGATTCTTAAAAAATATAATTTGAATGGCTTGTGGACAGATTACTTTTTAAAGTTTTGTTTTGTTTTTCAAGCCACCAACACTTTCTATTTAAAATAAAGTTATCTGGTTCAGAAAAGGAGGCGCAGCTTTAACAAAGTAAAGAGATTTTTGTATTTTCATGTAGGATCCAATGGGACTTATTCTGATGCATCACAATGGACTGTGTAAATGATGGCATTCAAGTAAAAGGAGATATTCATATAACACTGACTGAGTCTGTAGAGAATGAAATAAGAATCAGACCAGACAATTTTAATTCCGTGGGAAGAATCTTATCCTGGCTGCAAGTCTTATCTTTCACACTGAGACATTCTTAAAAGCAGATATTCATGGGTGTCATGAACATACAGTCATCCTACTGGGGGCAAGAAATAGATGCTGAAATGAAGTATCTGGTGGGGTTTTTTGTTTCTGGGGTTTTTTGTTTGTTTGTTTTGTTTTTTCTTTTTGTTTGTTTTGTTTATTTTGTGTTTGTTTGGTGGGAGGGTTGTTTGTTTGTTTTTAAAAATGAAAGCCTGTGACACTTCTGATATTTACAGAAATAACATCCCAGCTTATTGAATTATACCTTAATACTATAAATAGATTTGAATTATTGGGGACTTCCAAGCTGCTACAGGTATGTAGGAGATCATTGTAGAAATTTGTGTGTGTTGTATAAAATAAATCTTAGTTGAACATCAATTAAATGGCACTCTTCTTTAATATACCGAAGTTCAGTCCAATTCAAAGAATTGACTCCTGCAGGAGGGATATCAGAATTAAAAACATAAACTAATAAACCCCTCACTTGCTGCAATGCATTTTTTCTTTAATTCTAAATTGCAGCTGATCAATGGCATTCTCTCGCCCATTGTATGAATGGAATAAAAGTTGGGTTGGAACAAATTGCTGCTTTCTAGGTCAGCGACACAGTTGTCCTTTAGAAAATGAGCTTTAGGAGTTGAGCCCTAATTTGATGAATACTTGGTATGTGCCTGGGTGCATTGCTGAATCATGGTTTCTGTGCTGGACAGGCTTGACTCCTCCTAATTGACTCCCCTTTGGGCTGTCTCAGTGTGTTGGCTGGCAGGGATTCAGATTCTGGGAATCCTGCACATTTAGATGGAGCTTTTTTTGTTGAGGGAACATCTTGTGCAGCAGGGAGTTATGTGAGCTTGCCTGTCCCTTCTGTGACACAATTAATATATTAAGCTCCTTTTGTTAAATAGAAGTCTCTGTTTCTTTGCTTCCTAAGGTCATGATTTCTGTCCCTTTTGGGCACCCTGCACAGGGTGGTAGGGAAGGGTCATTTGAAGTTTTTGATGAGTATTTGAGAAAGTCACCATTCAGGCTTGGAAAATGTTGCTCACGCAGCTGAACAAGTCCGTGCTTGTTGCAGTGAACTGTGGCCACTTGCTGCAGCTGCGTTGCTCTTAATTTTTTTTTTTTCCTTAAGCTGTGGGTCTATTTTCTCTGACAGGTTCTGAGTTCTTTTCTGTTTTTGTGTGCAGTTTATCAACAAAAATACTTTAGGATTTTTTATTTAATTTTATTTTTTTATTAGCAGCACTGATGAAGATGGGGATTCATGACAGTTTGGCCAGTAGTCTCCATTGTGGTTTTCACACATACACCATTATTTTCTTTCTTCTTCACAGTGGGCTACTAGCCCAGAATCTTTCCACTTCTGCTGCAGTAGCAGGATAGTTTAACAGGAACCTCCAGGTTCAAAAAAAAAAGTGACTCATCTCCCCTTGCTCATCTGCTCATGTACATCTTATTAAAAAGAAGTTTGTTTAATCATTTTGTTGTGAATGTCAGGTAGAGATTCAGTCGTCTTCGCAGTCTGCTAAATTTTTCATTTAAATGAATGCGTTCAAAAGAGTTAATTGTATCTTAGAGCCAAGTGAGTGCTCAGGGCAGATCCTGCTCACTCACAGCAGCCCTGCTGCCCGTTCTGGCTGCTCCACCTCATTGCAGTAGAGATGTGAAAGACATGCTTTGCAGCTACAGCCCTGGTCGCTCTGGGAAACCAGGCACCCTAGCTAAAAATAGGCTCCTCTAAGTTAGCAGCTTTGCTTGTGAATGCACAGGCATGAGAAGCTGATTTGGGTAATAAGTGATTCCCAAGGACTGGGACCAGGGCTATCTGGGAAGAGACAGGCAGGAGAAACAGTTGGCAAAGTGTCATGGTTTTAATCCTAGCATTGGCCATCTACAGAGTGCTTGGTGTTTCATCCTTTAATTTTGCTAACCACTGTATTTCCGTAAGAAATCTCAGTCAAGGTCAGAGTTTCATCCCACTAAATGCTTTACCCATGTATGAGAGAAAGCGTTTGTCTCGGAGACCTTAAAGTTTTAGCAAATCAAGGACCATGTGAGGAAAACAAAGAATTATTGTATCTATTCTGTGCTCATGGGGAGTTAAAGAGAAGGAGACTTCCTTAAGAGGCTGGAAATTCACCATCAGAGGAACTTAGTCTGAATTGTCTGTGTTCAGGATGTGAGCCACCAGACTAGTTTCCTTCTTCCCCTTGTTCCCTTTGGCTTGGCTTTTCCCCCTCCCTCTGCAAAGCTGTCTTTAACCCCACTTCTGTTCAGTTGTACAGCTGAACTGAACTCATCCTGCTGCAGGGGGTAATTCCTCTGCTGCCTGGTGAAGCTGCACTTGTTAGTGTTTCATTTGCCGGTGTAACCAGCTCCTTTTATCAGCTGGATCGCTTGTGGTACAAGGAGGAAAATATAGTTGGGGAATGCAATAGATAAAGGCTTAAGTGGTCACAATTTAAATCTTAAATTGCCAATTGCATGACTGGCTAGAAGAAGGAAATGTGAGCGGAAAAAGAAGGCAGTAAACATGATGATTAAGTGGATCTTACTCAGGGTAAATTATAGCATTCCGGAGTGAAAGTCTTCTCTTTTACAGAGAAATCATTAAATGTTAAACTCACACTATTATTTTCATTGAGTAGACTTGCATGTGCAGAAATATCCATTTTAATTAGTGTTGAAAAGAAATCTCGTGTACAGAGCACTGCCTGGTAGGTATTTTTATACTCTCTCTCAGTGAACTCATTTTATATGATGATGATTTCTTCTAATTTTTAATTAACATGTCTAAGTTAGAGTTTGGTAAAATGATCAGTGTTTCATTAACTGCCTCATGCTTGGAGATCTATGCAAATCTAATTGATGTGGTCGCTACAGGATACTTTGTCAAAATGAGCCATCCTGCCACTACCTTTCTCCCCTTGCTTTTCAGTTGCATGAGTTTGAGTGAAAGGCACACTTCAACAGCACATAGTTTTACCTCCAAAATGACAGATATGATGTGGTGTTATATTTCAGTGCAATGTTTCATCAAGAATATTTCAAAACATTTTATAGACTGCATATCGGAAGGTTGTTTGTTTATCACTGGTATATAGTGCCCCCCCTTTGCAAAGAGTGTATATAACAGTGCTTTGGAAAATAAGTGAGAGTATTTCTTGCTCCTTCTCTGAGGAAAATTGTTGGCTCAACTCTGAGCATTGCAGTTTAAAATATACTTACTAGTCTGTAAGAAATACCTCTTATTAATAATTTTTACTATCACAAAACATTAAAGTTTGTTGTCGTTATTTATTGATTTACTTAGCCATATAAATGAATGAATTACAGTTTCTCACTGGAAAAAATGTTGAGATGTGTGAAGGCTGCATGGTCTAGTGGTAAAGGAGGTATCCTTGGCTCTGGTCCCAGCTCTGCCACTAACCTGCCTAATGATTGGGACCAAATCATAGAATCTCAGAAGGGGTAAGGTTGGAAGGAACCACAATGGGGTTGTCTGGTCCAATCTCAACTGAGTGCAGCTGAGTACGACTATTGGCATACTAAAGAAAGTAATTTTAGTAAGTGATTATATTCATACTGAATGTTATTCAACGGGTTTAGGTTATTGTACCTATAGTGGTTTTGTTCTGTACTGTGATAATGAGAAAGGATATGAAAACAGCAAAGGGAAAGAAGAGCTGAAACCCATTAATGTACTTGGTATTCTGCCCATAAATTATGTTGTGAAACTGAGTTAGAGATTTTAAAGTCTGAGTAGAAATGCTGTCTCTGAATTTGCTTTATCTAAGAAAACCAATACTTTTTACTATGTGCTTATCATTGTGAGAACAGCTAACTGCAATAGCAGGAAGGGAGTTGATATGCAATAAATTATTCAAATATGTTTTTATTAAACCATTATTTAAAGGATGTAATTTTTTTTCCTTAAGTACTGAAAATGGTTATGGTATTAATATATACTTGGTTTCCTATAAAATTTTGGACTTAGAAATTTGATCAAGAGATCTTTTACCTTAAAATATGATATTCACATAAGATGCTAAGGCACATGGGATTAATTTAAAAGCAGTTCATGTGACATAGAATCTCAGAATAGTTGAGATTGGAAGGGACGTCTGGAGGTCATCTGGCCCAGCTTCCTGCTCAAAGCAGGGCTCATACCAGAAGTGAGATGGACTAGTTAAGGGTCTGGTGCAGGCATACTTTGAGACCACCAAGGTTAGACATTGCTCAGCCTCATTGGGTGACCTGTTCTAGTACTTAACTACTCTCATGGTGAAATTATTTTTCCTTTTATATCCCTCTGGAATTTACCCTCCAGCTTGTGGTTTTCTTCTCTTGTTCTCAGACACTGGGAAGAGTCTGTCTCTTTCTTCTCTTTAGGTAGTGGAGGGTGCTGCCTTAGTCTTCTCTTTGCTAGACAAATGGAGCTCCCTTACTTCTCCTTATCTGACATGTGCTTCAACTCTCTAACCATGATCCTCTACTGAACTCACTCCAGGCTGTCAATTTTTGTTGCAGCAGAATCCTGGTCTGGATGCCCAATACGGACACAGTATTCTAGATTTTGTATGTTGCTGTCAGCAGGGAGTTGCTGAATGATAAATATCAATGGTAGGACCCCCACAACTGCCTGGATGTGAGGGGACTTAGTTTATATGCCAAAATTGCCATGAGAAACTGAATGCAACCAGAATGGATAAGATTCATAGATCTTTGCACATTGTATTGCCGTTCTGAGAAAAAAAACGACAGGGTAGAAAAACAGCTTGAAAGAAGAGAAGATAGCATTCTTGGTTATATTATTAAGTAAAAATTCTAAAGCTTCATTTTCCTGGAGAGGTGATGAAGAAGCAACTTATGGAGACAGGAGTGAGAGTATGTCTTCTGACATATTGCAAGCCCTCAAGCTCCCTGAGACACTGGAGCCACATTAGTGCTGAGCGTGATGTAATGCAGTGAACAGTTTCCTTTTTTAACTGTTTCCAGTTCTGCAATTAGGAATATAACCCATTGCGTTATGAGAATAAAATTTATTTTTCCTGGTAGGCTTTTTAATGTTGGGTAAATATGACAGTTGAAACACATGGTGTTTCCTTAAAAGCTGTGAATTCAAATGATGGCTTAGTGTTGAAAAAAGGATATTGGGTGTTTACGATCCAAGGCAGGTCTGTCAACTACAGAAGTCAGAGCGTGTTTTCCACTAGCTGGAATAGTCTGTTTGGGGAAAGTGCCAGGAAAAAAAGAAAAATCTCCCTCAGGAAAGCAGTGGGGACTTAGTTCACAATTTTGTGAAAACTCATTAACTTAGTTTCTAGGCTTTAGTTCTGAATCCAGTGCTAGTCAGTATTTCCATATTTTCAATCAACAGTATGGATACTGACATTCATTTTGTCAATAAATTTGTAGATAGCACAAAAATTGCTATAATAGTGGAGGTTTTTGCAAGCATAATCTGAAGGGGTTGGTTAGATGACAAAGTTCCAGCAAAATTCACTTTAATACAGCCAGACACAGAGCTGTACATGCAAAGATATAAGACTTGCAGGATGAAAGGTTGCTTTGGGAAGTAACAGCCCCTGAATTCAATGTAAGGTTATTGGTTATTCCTCAACATGTGTTTCAGCTGAATTGGTATGGCAAAGGGGACTCATGAGGTTTGTTCTTGATGCTGATATTCTCCTATCTGTATTTGTGAACTGAACTTGGAAGATTGTTCTTGCTTTCATTTTTTTCTCTCCTTGTCTCCAGCTGCAGACTTTTTCTTGAAAAACTTGCTCCTTCTTTTTCAGAAAATCAGTCGAATTCTACTGGCAATTTGCCCAGGGAAGCAGAGACTAGTTAGAATAATTATTGCTGGAGGTGTAGGTGTAGGTCTACAAAGCCTAAGGCTAAACAAGAGGAGACAGATTAAAACCAGCTTTTTGGAGTCTGAGAGATGAATAATGTCTGGGCTTGGAAAGTTCTTGGATTCTTAGGGAGAACCTGGAGTGGTTGAAAAATGCTGATTATTTTTTTTATGTATCTGCATTCATTTAGTCCCACCTCTGCGTACCCTGATTTTATTAGGCATGCTTGCCAAGTGGTCTTTGCCTTTTAGAAGAACAGAATATTTTAACTTAGCTCTCCAATAGCAGCACTGTGCTGACTTATCCCAGAATCACTGTCGGTGGAAACCTGTGATGAGGTTCCTGTAAGCTGTCTGTGGTCAGTCCATAAAGGGTATATCAAGCACAAGTTGGAAAATTAGCTTGCCTTTGCCTCTGGTAGCTGCTGCTGTTTAGATCTGGTGTCCTCACCTCAGAAGTGTCCTCGATTCTAGAGGTATGCTCTGAAGATAAGGAATGAGGAGAGGATGCAAAGAAAATGATCCAGATTCTGCAAAATCAGCTTTGTGGGATGAGTTGTGGGGAGGTCAGTCATTAATCTTATCAAAGAGAAAATGTCAAGAGGTAATGTGATTACTTTGTATAAGTACTTATTTACGGAGAATATATTTGTCAGCAGGGTTTTTTTAATCTTCTGTACAAGAACATGACAAGATCCCATAGCTGAAGATTGAAGGCAGATAAATTTACTCAAGAAATAAGTCAAGAAATAACCTCGTTGGCTGCATAAATAAATACTGGGACCCTTTGCTAGAGGAGAGATCCCTTTTTGTCCTGCACATGCGCTTGACTCCGGTTGCAGTCCCACGTGCCCCAAGTGCACCCCTCAACCAGAGAAAATTCCTTCAGGGAGTTGAGGAGAGCCAAAGCCTGGGATGAGGCAGTGCCTGAGGTAATGCATGCAAAGAATTAGATGTCTGGCTTACCATGTCTCTATAAAGGGAGGCTTTTGAAAAATGTGACTGTGTTTTGTGCTATATGAGGGTCATTTGCACTGTTCAGAATTGTTGCTGCTCTATTTGAGAGACCATCTTCTCCGTAGCCCTGTGTCATAGACAGTCTTGACCATGGGAATTTCATCCCTGTCCTCCCTTCCCAATATAAGAGCAAAACATCAAAGTAATCATTTAGAGTAAATCAGTATGTCATGCCTGTGTCTGACACACAAACCTTCAGGAACAATCATAGGATCTTACACAAAATACAAAGACTGTTAGGGTAAGCTATACTACAGGTACATCTTAGGGCTAGAAGCTACAGTTTAGGGAATCTAAAAGCTAGACTACAAAATGCCTTTCAAGCTGTCTGAGATAACTACATACAGAAATCATTCACTTTACAGTAAAAAGGAACCACTGCCAGGAAGCAAAATTTTTTTTTAGTTTTCTTCAATTTCTTTTTAGTTCAGGAAAGAATTACCTTGTTTGCTATCCTAGTAAACACTTACTTCATAGCCTTTATCCACTTGGATTCATTATGAATTTAGCCAGAAAACATTTAGCTTTTGTGATCATTATCTGCCATTGCCTGCTACGAGGACTGTTATATTTCACTGCGTTGAACATTACTGGAATTAAGGTTGTAGTTGCAATTCCTTTAAGAAATATCTATTTCCATGGATTTGCAGCTCAATTCAAAGCATTCTGAATAGGAAACATTTAGCTCCAGGCAGTTACTTGATTTTTTACTTTTGTCTTTTTCCTTTGGTGTTGAAAACAAAATTTTACACAGCATAATCTTCTGAAACTATAAAATAAATAAACTGTCTTAGAGGGTTGCTGATTCCTCTCCCCTTTTTACTTTTGTCCAGCTCCCTACCCCTCTTCTAGCTGAAGTGGGATGGACCCTTGTTTCTAGTATGTCAGTGTGAAAGAACCATAAAAATCACTGCAAAGCTGAATGGTGATTAATAATTAAAAACAGATCCAGAGGAATGTATCTATAATACAATGATTTTGGGGGGAGGAGTATGTAAGTTGCTTTTTTCATTTTCTAAAGAAAAGAAAGAATTAGCAGCTAGTCTTGATTTTTACACACAAATACATTTTACAAACTTATTATGACTAATAAGCTTCTTATTAGTCATAACTCTGCTCCTGGGTCTGGTGAGTTAGGACCTCATTTTGCAGGTCTCTCAGTCCTTGTTCATATGAGCCAGTCATGCACAGTCACAGTTGGTGGCTTGCCTCAGTGTTCTTGCCCCAGGTATCAGGATGCTAAAACCAAAATAAAGATTTGCCTGAGCTGTGATCAGAGACCCTGCATATTTCCCTAAGATATTTCTCTTCAGGCACTGAGGAGTAAATATTTCTTAGGGACTGACATTTCTCCAAATAGCTTTGCCTGCTGAGAAAATGGACACTGCTCGAGTTGGATAGGAACCAAAGAACTGAACTGACATGTTTGAACATCTGTTTTCCCTTTCCTGGTTGATGCATTTCTCTGGTAGCACATTTACTACCTTTTTATTTTATTCATGGAGAACTTGCATTATTTCCAACTATCTGATAATTTCTGTTTCTTCACTGTAGTCCCCTGTGCTTTGTATCCATACTCTGACCTCTTCTTTCTTTTGTTCAAAAATTTTTTGATCATCATATTTTGTGCCTTAGTTAATTAGTGTAACTGATTGATATATGTTATGTCTCCTTCCCGAGAAAAGCACTTCAGGCTGCTTGTGTCATGACTTGGGAAAGGGATAAGGAAGCTACAAAAAGATGCCACTTAGGTGAATTTCTGTCTATTTGTTGTCACAGAGATTAAAGGATGCTTTTACCTTCTCTGAACTAGGGAATGTGGAGGGGACTTGATTTCTTTCCCTGCTGATAGGGATCAATGCCCTTGAAATTGCTTAGGTTTCTGTGGGTAGCACTCTGAGCTGGGTGGTTTGTGAATATAGGTAGGAAATCCCTGGGCTGAGTTAATGTCTCCCAGCACTGAACTTTAACATTTATAATTTCTTTCTTCATATAGCAGTAATAGGGATGCTGTATTAATTAATTAATATGGTAATATGCTGTCCCTACTCATTTACAGTCTCGGAAAGAAAGTCTTAGCCATTTTGATCTATATTCTTCCTATATTGTGCTCAAGAGTTTTCATTGTGTTACCATTCACACGATTCACTATTGAAAGTCAAATAAATATTTAACCTGCATTTCCTAAAGAAATGTCACTGGTCTTCCACTGGGAGAAAGGCAGTTCACTGAAGAATTGGCAGGGAAGAGAATTTATTTATTTATCTATTTATTTATTTGTTTGTGGTTTTGTTTGTTTTGCTTTTTTTTTTTTCCCTACTAAACCTTGATCGGTTTTGACATGCTTCTGTCTTCAGGAGGTAGCTGAGTAATCTTGAATGGATGTTTTATTCATTTTATTGTGTCTACAAAGTAAACTTCTATAGCTGCTTCTTGGACTGCATTAAAAGCATATTTCCCCTTCTACATGCTGCATTTTTCCTGTGACCTCTAATCTTGTAAAATTCTTGCAAAATACAGTATTTAAAAAAATAGCAACAAATATATGTAGGTGGTCAGGGATTGACGTAATAAGTCCGAGGTAATTTCCAGAAGATAACTTCTGCTTACTTGTACACTGGGAGTGAACTTTTACTTTAAGAAATGTTTATTTAGAGAGATCTTCAGAAGTGTGAGTTCATACTGTATGATAAAAAAGCTTGCATCATTAAGTTTAACTCTAGCTATTCTCTTTAATTAGCCTCATGTCCCTTTTAACTTGACATTTAAAGTCATGAACTTGTACAATTACATGCATTTTGTGGAAAATACAACATGGTTGTTTTTCCTGTGCACAGAATCTGTGAGACTTGCAAATACTGGTTTTATCAAAACTGGATCATTCTCTTCATGTAACAAATTTCAAGATCTGATTTACTGTGTTTAGAATGGGCTTAATTGAGATGCCCATTGGTTTAGACTTTGGATCAGATCCAAATGAATGCATGGGTATGGAAGGGTGGGGAGGGACCAACAAAAACATCTGGTTGTTAGACAACATTGAGCTGAAAAGCTGCCACTGGGTTTGAGCTGTAGCCTCTGTTCTCTGGGTATTAGTGTCTTTCTGTCATGGCATCATTTAAACCCCAAACTTGCGAAAAACAATTTGAAAGAATTAAAAGATTCAGACTTTTTTCTTTGTTTTGGGATAAGGTAATTTCCATAAGAAAAAGACTGTTGACTGGTAAACAGAGCAGGCTATGCTCTAAGTTTCAGAAAAAGAATATAAATAGAGACAGGCATTTACAGTTCAAATATAGAACAAACTCATTAGAAAAAAAGATTGGAAAATAAATAGCAGTTCTAGGGAGATGCTCAATATAATGAAGGACAACAGTAAATGTCATGTACACTGTACAGAATTTTTAACTGTCTAATAGAATAAAGTTCTGTTCTAAAGTACCTTGGTATGAAACACATCCTAGTTGTACCTACTGTTTTTAAGAAATGAAATGTGGGGTTTTTTTGTATTTACAAGTTTGCTGCACCTTCTATCTATCTATCTATCTATCTATCTATCTATCTATCTATCTATCTATCTACCTACCTACCTACCTACCTATCTATGTGTGTGTATATATATATATTTGCATAAGTTTCTTCAACTCTTTCCTTAGATTTTCATTTATTCCTTGGTGGAAAGGCAGGTAAGGGGAAAAAAAGAGTATTTTTCCATATGGAAAGTGTTGCCTCTGTGGCACAGCTTATATTAGCCATCAAATGGGCCACTGATGCTTTAGAAGCAATAAGTACTGTGGACCTGCTGGCTCTGCAGTGCCCGTGGGTTGCTGTACGTCATTGGTAACAGCGTCAGGGGAAGTGCTCTTGAGTGGATGTGAGAATTGGGTCTGGAAACATCCTGTGTTGGAACAGAAGATCCTTAAGGTCAGGCACACAGAATTTATGCCACGTCTGTTGATGCTGTGTCTCGGTTCATCCTCTGTTTATATGCTGTTATCTGCTCTGTCTGGACTTCTTATGTTACTGATTTGAGCGTGGATTCATCCAGTCTGTCTGAGGGGGTCAAGCTGGAAGCATAGGTCCTCAGCGTGATGATAAATCAGTAGGAAACAAAGTACTTCCAAGGGACTGTTCTGATCTAAATAGGCAAACCTGATCTCCAGAGGTATTTGTGTCTGTTCCTAGGGGCTGGTCCGTCCTAAAGTTAGGTGGGAGAAATCAGAGTGATGCATCTCTGCCTCCACCTGTAAAATAGACAGTACTACTACGTTATGTAAAGGGGATGTGAGAAGCCTGAAATTACTGCATTTCTACAGAAAAGAGATGTGAGACGGTGTAAGTGTTAGAGATAACTGTTTAGAAGTGTTTTAGGCATGAACTAAAAATTCCAATTCATGTGCTGCTTAACTGTTGTACCTATCCTTAGATCTATGAAAACAGAAAATATTAGGGCTCATAACGTGAAGAAAGAAGTACTTCACGTATTTCTAAAACAATCTGGGATCACAAGGGAGAGACCAAGCATGTAAAACATCCATCTTTAAGGGGGAGAATTTCATATTAAGAGTTTGTTACTGAAACTGCTTTGCAGCCCTAGCCACAGCTGGTTAAATGCTGACGTGCAAAAGCTGTCTCCAAAGAATCTGTCAAATGCCTAGGTCTTTACTGGGGTAAAATAAAGAAACATAGACCTCATTTATCAGGGCCTATGATCTTTTCCTACTTGCATCTACTTGATCTGAAGGTCATTTAAAATGTATTAGAGGCTTAAGATTGAAACTGAGGCTGATTTGAAACCTAGCTCGAAGATGACCAGTTGTGCTGATATTCTTCCTACTGGTTAAACCAAAGCACAGTGTCTGTGTGACAAGATACCGATAGGTGGGGATCCAAAATGACGTGACCTGGTGAAATAGCTGGTTTTTTTTCACAGATAATGCTGTATAATTCCGTTTAGCTTTAATGTCCCCATGGCTCTTAAAGTGTTGGACACCTAGGGCAAAAAGCTGGCGAAAATTCAGGGCTCACAGATTGGAAACCTTCTGGTTTGGCTACAGACTGAATGTGGAGAACTCTCCAGCACTCCCTTGGTCCCTTCCAGTGTTTTCTTTGACATATTTGGCCCCTGACCAATTTTCCCAACTGCTCCCAAGCCCTTTCTAATAGTCTCCTAACCCACTTGGATGTTCCTGCGGCTCCTTTACGCCCTTTCTGTTGGCACAGATATGAAGTTCTGCTGCTTCAGGGATAAAGCTGAAGATAAATGTGCTTTCATCCTTCTTCCTCTCAAAGGGGGTCCTTCCCAGTATTTTACAGTAGCTGAATTCAGTTAATGTTGTTTGAGGTGTTCCAAATTAGTTCCAAATGTGGCCACAGGGAGCAGACAGGCTTGGCATTTGAGTGGGAACGTTTCCCTCTCACACTATGCTAGGGGCACTGTGTTGGTACTTCTGAAATGGATTGTTTTAGCAAGATAAGTAGAGGTGAAAAAGTTAAAATGGAAGGCAGTTGTAAAGAGACCAACTTCCACCCAATAAAAGCAGGTGTGTTGGGCCCTGTCTGTCCTTGTGCAAAAATGGGGAGCGAATGATCCTTGCTTGGAGAGGCACCTGGGCATCCCTCACTGGAAGGGTGCTCGAGCTGGAGGACGGGAGGATTTTTTTTAGACAGCACTTGGAGTATCAGCTTCAGATCTGTTTTGTGTTATTCCTGTTTTACTAGGCAACCTTTAATTTTTGTTTTTGTTTTTTGGTTTTTTTTTTTAAATCCCCTTCACTCTATTTTTGTGTCATTGTCCAGCCCTGATTTTTACTTTAACTCTGCTTATTTTAAAGTATCCCCGTGCATGTGCACAACACTCCATATTTCAAAAGGTGTGAAACAAGTTTTGTATCTACATCTGCTGTGTCTCTGGTTTTCTGACTGAAATATTGATGAGCATCACTCTGTCTATATACTAGAACAGCCTTGATCTTTAGTATGTTTGTCCTGGTGGAACCCCTTCCAGCTAGGAGTGTGCTTATGTTCCCCTCTGTAGATCATGTTCCCATGTTTGTCTTTCTCATTTATAAAGAATAAAGTCAAGTACCTGCAATATTCAGGAAATATAAAGTTCAGTCCTTATTCATGATAAAGAAGGATATTAAATATTTGTGGCTCTTTGACTGATCTTGATGCAATATCAAAGTCTTTGCTCCCACATACAGTCTTTATAAAGCCTCTTTATGATAGGTAATTAGGTCTTATTTGAACACCATAAGCCATTTCAGAGATAATTGAATGTTATTTTGAGGTTGATGCAACCTCTGATAAATATGATGTTATTTAGTACAGTGATATTTAATGGTGTGGTTCTGGTGAAGACAGAGCAGCTGTGAGGGAGAGTAACCAATATGAACAAATCTGCCAACAGCCCTACGTCAAAGGAATGATCTTCTTAGCTTGTGGTATCCTCTACAGATGTTTCCATATGTCTTGCATAATAATTTCTTTTTTGAAATAAAGAGTGTAATTATTTTTATGGTAATGTGAAAAAAAAAAAAAAAGCTCCAGCCTTGATAAAGGATTTAATATTGCAGATGAGAAACTCATTTTCAATTTTTATATTTTACCATTGTGCAGTAACACTGCATGATAGACTGAGAATATTTCACAAACAGCACTTAAAATCTGATTTTTCTTTTCTGGTAGTGAATAGCTATATAATATTGATGACCAAGGTGAACTGCCTATCCATAATGTTGGATTCCTGAAATATCTGGAGAGACTAAGATGTTTCACATGTGTCATCTTTGGATGTTAGCTCTGCTTCCTCTTGAATTTTCACAGGAATGAAAAAGAATATTCACACAATAGGTTTGTTCTGCAGGAAGTATTGTTAATTAAATTTACATTACATTACTAGAGGAGGTAAGTAAAGCTAGTCTGTATTTCAGAAAAAATTACAATTAGTAGACTAGACAGAGTAGGAAAAAAATTCTTGCTTCATACTTTAGAAATTTATTCTCTTGGCATGTTTGCAAATGTGGTTTTAAGAGCTTATCAAATAATATGTTAAATATTGAAACTTAAAAATTGCTCTGGCTATGTAGAAAAAGGCAATGACAGAAAACTGGAGATTTTTGTATCAGAGGTGACATTGGTTTAGGCTGTTTGAAAAAGAACAGGAAGTTTAATTGAAAAAGTAGTTAAAATGTGAGACAGTTTCCCAAGCTGCAGATTTAATCTAGAATTTTGAGTCTTGTAATTCTGTGGCTTTTGAACTGAGTTCCCATTGCTCTGCATCTGCAGCGTGCCCAGAAACCTTGGACCTGCACCTCATGGTTCTAGAGAGGAGCAGCAACATGAATGTGCTCGAGTACCAGCAGTCCAGGTTGGCTGACCAGTTTTACATATGCTTTGATTTTTGAGGACTGACCATTGACAGTTCCATTCACAAGAGTCTCTGTTGTTTTGTGGGTGAGTCAGGCAGTACCACATAGAAGCCTGTGTTTATCCCAGCAGCCAACTGCTAAAAACTGAAGTAACAGCCCAACTGCCTGAGTTGCAAATTACTGAAGACTGGAAAATATATTTGGGAAGCATCTTTATTTATATGCACTCCCCATTCTTATAATTTGTTTGTTTGTTTGTTTTGTTTTTGTTTTTGTTTACTGCTGTTCTAGATGGACCTGTGGTATGAACCGGTATGGCTGCTTCAGCCATGTGGTTATCTATCTCTCTGTTAAATATGATTGAAATCAATCAGTGGATTTAGAATTAAAAGGTAGGGATGAGGAGCCAGAACTATATCTATCTATCTATATTATATATATATATATATATATATATACACACATACACACACACACACAGTGTATATGGAGTGTCATCACATAAACATAATTTTCTTAGAAGCTTGCAGTGAAAATGTGACATCAGTTGATGATGTGAAGTGTTCTGAACTGGAACTGTAGGCTCCTGAAAGCATCAGGTCATCTTTTTCTCCTGTGTTTATACAGTGCTAACAGAATATAATCCTGTCGTGTGCTAGATAGTGGATTAAACATATTTGATATTTTAAAGTTACTATTCTGAATAAATGTTTTCAGTGTCAAGGTGTAAAGTAAATGTGTAAAGTAGCATATTTAAAATGGTTTTGAATCCAGAAGCAATCACAACTACTGCTTTCAAGACTATGCACTTATTCAGCTCTTGTGGAGGGAAACAACTCCTAGAGAACAGGAATTGAGCCATTATTGTGTCTTGCTTTGAATTATGAATAAATTCACTGTACAGAATTATCACTAATGCTTAAGACAAGTGCACTGGTCCAGTGACTGACTTCATATGCACTAAGTTCTCTTGTCTGCCAATACAATTTATTTGGAAGAACTATAAATTTAATTCTTCAAGTATTTCATGTTAAATCATGGGTTACTTTTAAGAACATTATTACCATGGATGAGTAGAAACTTATACAGTGAATTCTTAATAGCTTTAGTAATGGTCTAAATGTCTGCTTTTTCACTTTCCACCATAATGCTGCAACAGAGTAAACCTAAAACCTTTTTTTTCTGTTTACAGTTTTTCCAACATAATCAAAATATGATGTAGTTGTTAATAGTAGTATGGCAGTTGCTCCATATAATACCCTTGTGGTAATATACCTTCATATTAATAATCTCCAGAGTTTTATTTTTCTCATAAAAGTCTTGTTTTCAATAAGAAATGTGAAAAGTATTGCCGGCCTTAGCATGATGATTGAAGACCTGCTGCTGCAAAAGCAGAAGTGGCTTGAGGGATTGGAGCAGTGGTTGCCTATGATTTGTTAGGGAGGTTTTTTGTTATTAATTGTCAAGAAAGTTTGGGAGGTACAGGGAGTGGTGGTGGCAAATTAATTGGCTGTGCCCAGAACCTCTTGATCTCCCCAGAATAGTTGTGGTGCACAGTGGCGTGGTTACAGTTAAATAGCTGAAAAGGTGAGTGAGGCTGTGTTCTTGAGCAAAACAGCTTATGTTCCTGTCACACAGAGCATTAAGTACCTGTTCAAGTGACTCTCATAAACACTTCTTTGGATTTCAGTGAGTTCATTCACTTGAATTAAATTAAACAGATGCTAAAAAGTTTGCAGGAACTTGAGTCTGTCTGAGCAATTTATTTTCCTGGTAGCTCTGGCTGCCCAGAAGTATTTACAGCGTGCTCTCACCTTCTAATAAACTTGGGAAAACACAAAAACTTGCAATCATACTTGCAATTACGCATTTGAAAGTATGAGACTTTTGCTATTAAAGTTCTGAATAGATGCCAAAAAAAATAATTACTTCAAATCACAAATGGCAGGGGTCAAATAAAACTTAATCTGAAAGAATCTGTGTGGAGATAGAAAAAGAGAGAGCTCTGTTAAGAATAGTCCATGGAAAAATAAAAACTATCATGGAGGGATCATGGGGTGAAAAAGAAATTTCTGCAAGTTGATGTTTATCAAAAAGAGAAGGATCTTAGCAAATCCTTCACAGAAAAGGAAAAAGACCCAAAGATAAAATATAAACACCAGGAAAGATCAAGAATTTGTTCCTTTTTCCTTCCTCAGCCCTCCTGGCTGACATGGTGATGAAAAGAGAGGATTAAAATGGGCTTCTTTAAAACCAGAGTTATATTAGGAAGTGATTAAAAGCACATTGTGTTCTGTAAAGTGAAGTTTTGCTCTTTTTGGTCCAGAGTTGCTGCAAAACATTTTCAGAGGAGAACAACAGAAAAGGAGAGGGGATAAACATAGATCATTCTAACTTTAATTATTAATGGGTAACAATATCTGTGGAATTTTCCATTTGTTTTCCTGGTCTGTCAGGCACTGTAAACCCAGTGCGCTCCTGAAGACAGGCCTACATCCAGAAAGGATTTTGTATCAGAAACTGCTTCAACACTTTTCTTTGGAGAACAGTTTTGAGCTGTGACTGCTGTAACAGTGAGAATTCACACAGGCAGGAGCTAAGTTATGGAAGCAGGAGAATGGCATGGAAGAATCAAAATCTGTGTGAACAACCCCCTGCCCCGCCCCAAAAATGGATGAGGTAGAAAAATTTCTGAATACCCAGCCTAGACAACTTGACCAGAACTACAGTTATTATTCCCACTGAAAACTTACTTCCAAAGCACATTGCATGTGATTTTTGGAATCCTGAGGGATTTAATCTTCCATACCTTGCACATATGCAGAAATACTGGCCTATTCTGGCTCTATGGAGAAGGCAAAGGCTTTGGTAAAGCTAGAAGTTTTCACTTTCTTTTTTCGCTTTAGGTTTTTTTTTGTCCAGAAGCACCATCATGTGTTCATAGATCCCTAGCATGGAACAGTAAGTTACTGTTACCCCCTCTGTCATAGTCTGGGAGCTAACTCAAAAGAACTGTGGGTGAATTTAAGATTCAGTGGTTTAAAAGGGTTTCACAATTCTCTGGGAATCTGGATGGGTTGGAGATTTCTAGGTAACCCATCTGTAAATAAAGGATCTGGTAAATCTAATTCTCCTCCATCACCTAGATTTATTTTAGCTGTAAAATAGTAACAGAGAAAAGTTAAATTTATTTTAGCTGTCCATGACTGATTGGTAGTATGAGCTGGTTAAGAATCCTATCCTTGATCATTGCTCAGTTGCTGTTGTGCCTTAGGCCTCTTCCCATCTAAAGGCCACCCAAGTGCTTTCACTAGGAGAGCCACGTGTATGAACGCTGGCTTCCATCCAGCCTGTAAAATGCTTGTAATTATGGAGTCTCATTAAAATGAAATCAGTGAAACAGGGTTCTGCTCTTAAAAATGACGCATAAAATCCAGACATCCTGAAGGCCTTTGTGCTTTTACTGTGAAATAATTCCTTCTGTTCTTTGTATCTATTAATTTAGAAAAAGTACTGTTATGATTAGGATGGTCACCTGGAAAAATGCCCACAATCCAGAGGACAGTGCTGTAAAATCTGTTAAATAGCTGACCTCTGTTTTTTGGATACTGGGATGAAATCCACTGGCATAGTTGAAATGGTGTCAGCCCCCCAGCAGCCTCACACTTCTTAAGTTGCAACAGGAATCTGCTAATGGTGTTCAAGAATTCAAAGATGTCTCATTATGGCTTTGGTTTTCCTACTAAGTCATTCTCTCCACCTCCAAAATGCAAAATAAGGTATTTTAATTTTTCAGTTAATTTACTAGTGAGATTGGAAAGTACCGGCATCTGTTTTTCAGAGCTGTGACTCAGATTAAGGCACCAATCCTGCAGTGTCAAGAGGCTGTTTCATTGCTTGTGGCTGCTCCCCAATGCAGTTTGCAGTTACCTGAAAACCATTCAGTTGAAGTGTGTGGAACAACTGTGGCTTTCTGATTTGGTGTGTGCACGCCCTCGATGAACTCCAGCTAACCAGCAGTGCAGTAAGCCTGAAAATCTTTAACACTTCCAACAGGTGCTGAGTTACAGAAATGGCTTACCTGGAAGGTGCTTTGTTGATGCTCCCATACAGGTTATATTCAGAGCAAAACCCAATAGGATTTTCTGTGTGTGATTTTAACCGGTTTAATTCAGGAATGAAACATCAAGATTAGCTTGTGGCACGGTGGCTCCAACATACATTGCTGAAAATCATCTGAATTTTAATGATTGTGGGATGTACAGGGATGAAAAAAATTGGCTCACTTAGTTCAGGGTTCAGTCGCCATTTCTGCATGAATGGAAGGAAACAGAATGTGATCTCTTATATCTTTAGACATTTTCTTTTTTATTTTCACGTACCAAATATGCATCCTTGTATCTCTTAAAAAACCCTCACAGGTCAATTTTTGTGGCCTAAGAGGAATTTCAATTGTTCAGAAAAGCAGAGTCTGAAACTTTTTCCTTAATAGTTGAAGCCAATAGATGCTCCCAGTAGTGAAGGTTCTTTCCCTTTCCTCTTAATTGCAAGCACAAGCAAAAAGCTGTAGTTAAGACACTGACAATAGAATAAACAGCTGACCTGATGGAGTGTGCTTGGGCTGTAGCCAGGAATCTCATCCATAGATACTCTCTGCTTTGGGAAGTAGTTCTTTCTCTTGGCTTTGTAATTCTTGTAACCTATTACAATTATTTTTTTTTTTTGCTTTGTTTTAAACTAAATCTTTATTTTTATAAATAATCAAATCCCAACTAAGTCGTCTGGTAGGTTGTGACTCTCTTGAGAATAGGAGGGAATAATACTATTTGTGAATTATAGATTGTTTTTGATTTTACTTATATCAATTTACATCAAAGAATATGTGTTGTGAATTTATTAGGTTTAGATAACCCTGAATGAGACTGGTATTATAGCTCAGTTCTGTAAAACACTGTGTTATTTCCAAAGTACCATGTAATAAGACCCATGGTCTGGAATTCTGTTCTCTCGCAAGCTCCAGCACACAGATACTGTAGCATAAATGTATCATCGGCATATTAATTATCTGAATAATCAAAGTGAGTGCCTACAGTTGCTGCTTGCTGCAGGTTTCATCTGGGGGTCAGAAGCAGAGGCAGTGCCAGTTAAATAACAGCTTGCTCCAAACTGTTGGAGCCCGGGGTTGACCCCACATGAAAGGAAGCCTACAGCTGTGTGAGGAGCCAGATGTTCTACCTCTGTGGTGTTGTTATGGGAACATGGATCTAAGAACCACTAATATGGCAGCACGTGAATTAAGTCTTTAAAGGGTATAAATGTAAACCATAGCATTCAGCTTGGTACACTGGTCATGGACTAGTGCTTTACTTTGTTTAAGCAGGGAATTTGTCAGATATTGAGCGGATGGAAAGTGTTTCTTGCTGACTCTTTTCGTTGGGTTCGTCATAGACGTTTTGTCTATGAAATTTGTTCATGTATTTTATTGGCTGTTGGTGATGCAGATGAGTAATTTACAGAGCACAGAGATGGTTCACAAAGGGGAAAATGTGATACTTCAAGAAATGAAAAATGATAGCCATGAAAGTTGCATTTCTGATCTTGTAGGGAAGACTAGAGCTAATTTTTTTTTTGCATTTGTTATCTGGATAATCAAAGTTAATCACCATTTTTTAACACTTTGGATTAAAAAAAATAATTGTTTCTGTAGAATTGCCTCCTTAATTTAAACTAGCAACCAGATTGGTTCTTCCTGCTGAGAAAGTCATAAGGATTGCTTGGGGTGTGTCATGTGTGTGGTGGTATTTATGTGACTATTCCAACTCCACTGCTCATGTGAAAAGGGCAATCTTTCACAAAGTCACTGGGTTTGCAGGAAACTTCAAATTCTGAAATCACTCTCTCCAGAAAGAGAAAGGAAAAAGCCAGTCTAAAAGCAAAACTTAACAGGTAAAAATTGAGGTGAAACACCATTCAGATTTTCAGAAGCCTCACTTTTATCTTCCCCAAAATAATGCTGCCTATGACCTACTTCTGTTTCTTATATCAGTTTACGTATTTAAATATATATTCTCATTTTCTTTTAGGTGATCCTGATCCTTACCAAGTATTATCATACTGACATGGGGAAAGTGCTGGAGAGCTCGTTGTGGAGGTAAATTCTGTTTTTTCTATAACCTTCCCCCCTGCTGTTCTTGGAATAGATCCATCTCTTCCTTTTCCAGACTGCTCCTGAGTTGAGTTGGTAGCTGACTGATAGTAATGTAGTATTATACAGATTGTCATTGGCTCTTACTCCTTCTCTTCCTTCAGTGTAGTTCCTGTATGTCAATAAGAAAGAGTTTGAAATTAACAGTAGAGATGAACAATGGTGGAGAATATAAGGAACCTTCTTGATACCACTTTGCAGGATGCCATGCTTTTCCTTTTCCTAGAAATTTTGCATCAAATTTACATAAAAAGTTTGGAATGGTTGCTGTGTTTGGATGTGTCTGTTGGGAGTTGTTGCTGCTCGAGTACTGTACCAAGCTTAGTAAATAATCCTGCTTCAGAAGCAATCATGATTGTCTGGATGAAATGTGCTACCAGTGTAGGTTATATGGTGTTTTATGACAACTGGGAATAAGTAGTAATCCAAATAAATTTCTGATTGACTCTCATTCCCGTAACATTTGCAAATTAAGATATCAATATGCTTCTTGCCTCTGTGTGCACAGATTGCACACTCAGGTGTACATCAGCACAGAACCAGGGCTAAGGTAAATCTATGTTATACTAGTCATACTGGTTATCTTCTCAAGTGTTAGTTTTGTTTTGCTAAGGGGGCTTTTTGTGCTCTAATTTTTTTGTGTATCTGTATAAATCTTCCACAAGAAATTTTTGCTAGACACATCATGTACACTTGAAAAGTGAAAGTATTTCACTGTTATCAATAAATATAATACTGCTCAAATATTTGCTATGCTAGTTTTGCTGGTTATCTGTAGCAGTAGAAATAAACGACAGGAGACTTAGTTGAGCAGTCTTGTGTGAAATTCTTGTGTAGCTCATAAGCTTCAGGTCTAGAAAAAAACAGTTTATCTAAAACCTTGTGGCTTAGGTACTCATAAACTTCATATTGTCCCAAGAGCTTGTGTGGGGAGTCGACCTTCATCTGTATGTGTAAGGAGTTGTACAGAGACAATCCAAGAGAAGGAGTGGGAAGGGGAATAGAGAGTGGGAAAAGCCTGTGAACAGGACATGCTGCACACCAGCCTTGTTACTTGTTTTGAAGGAGGCAGCGTTGTTTTAACCTTGTGGGATTTCTCAGTAACAGTGCATCTGCAGTAGGTTATTGTTGTACCAGTGACTGAGGAGTGCAGTCTGGCCAGGGCCAGTGGTCCGTGTAGGTCAAGGGTATTTTCAAGTAAAAAGGGAATTTCTGGTCGTAGAAAGGGGGTCTTCAGGAAAGAGAGTAAGATCAAATGGAGGCTGCTTAGTATTGGCTCAGGACTGGCCATTTTAGGGCTGTGATGGTTCATTTGTAACTATCCTTTAAACTTACAAGATGCAAAATTAATTGCACATTTGTTTCTGTTTTAATTTTTGTCCAACATCTTGTGCAAAGAAGACAACCAAATGGCAATTTGGATACTCCCAATTGCGTAAGCACACATTGCTTTCCTATTATATGCCAGTGGCCCATGCAACATGTGCAATATGTTTCAAGTTTTGCTCTCCACGCTTCAGTGTAATCTATCATACAAGGCTTTTAAACTTATTCAGTTGGACTCTTCAAAATAAACTCTCTGTTCTTTTAAAATAAACATAAAACAGGCTTCAGATAATTTGCTTCCTTTTAGGAAAATAAACCCTTTAAACAATGTCATTCAGACCTTGCTTGACAGCTGGTATAAAGAACTGGTGTGAACTGCATTCAAATAAAATGATACTAGTGTGCATCATCGGGAAATTCCAACCCAAACCATCCTGTGATTCAGTGATTTATAAAACTAGGATGGAAAAGCTGAAAGGAAGCAAGTGCTTAAGATTAGCACTTGGGTCAGGGGTCATAGCTGATATGCCTGGATATGTTCTGGTCTGGGCTCACTTCCTTCCTCTACCTCTGCCCACTGTGGCATAAAAGTGGCACATGCAGTTGTTGGACTGGGGGAGGTACAAAGTGCCTGGGTCTGGAAAAGCACAAATCAGACCAGCTACTGCAAGAATATCAAGGAGTGCCTCTCTGAGATGTAGCTCATTATTTGTACTAAATTACTGAACAGTCAGGGAACTGCTTTGTTATTCCCTGCCTAAAATGATTGGAACTTCACCAGTTTTCACCTATGTTTGTTGATGGAACTGGGGTGTTGCACTCACAGTGGCAGCCTGCCCAGAATGCATAGCGTATATATTTTTCAACTTTTTTGTTTGGTTCTCTTTTGCATTCTTCTCACTTGCATCAGAACAAATACGCAGTAAAACAGGTGGGAAAAATGGTGTGGGTTTTTTTTGTCAGTGGAGAAATGCCATTAATCTGTTTCTGTGCACTAGGGGGAATAGACTCTGTCCAGCTATTTCCTGAATTGGTTTAATGCTTTTCTTCCTGGCTAGATCATACCAGATACAATGTTCTCTAAGTGACTTAGTCACTAAGTGAAAATAAACCAGTTTTATAATCTGATCAATCCCCACCAGGGTAATTTTTTTAACGTCAATCTCCCAATTTAACTTGCTGGTCAGTAAATATTATCCTAGTTGGGTGTTTATCAGTTATCTAGTTTCTTGAAACTGCATCTTTCTTCCTCTAAAACATATTTTCCTCTTCATTTCTTTATTTTTCTCCCATCACTCCAAAGAATTTTTTCTTCTTGCTTAGTGAAACAAAAAATGAGAAACGATGGTTCAATGATGCTTTTTTTTGTTCTTAGTAATCTTGGAGTTGCAGTCAGACTTTTAAAAACAATGCAAATGGTGGTGAAAAACACCAGTCGAAGGTAGATGCCTGGGTAGGGGGAGGTTATGCGAAGAAGGTTTGCAGGTGAATGAATCTTGGTGACATTGTTTCTGTGCCTCTGCAGAGCACTGTTAGTTTGTGCAGGTAATTTGTGCCTGCCCAGGTTACAGGCTTGAGAGGCCTAAGTTTGTATTACCTTAGAATTTTTTCTTGTTGAATAAACAAGGAAAATAGTACTGGATACTGAAAGCCTTAACAAGTTTTTTACTAGTAGCAGCCATGTCTGGTTGCACTGAAGAGGTGAAGACAAAATCTTGGTGGAAGTATGTAGTTAGAAAACACCAGTGTGCTTCTCTAGTCAGCTATTTCTGATACTTTCCTAATTTGCTTATTAACTAATTGTTCAGATTGGAGTACATTGAATCATTATTTGACTCAAATAATCTAGGGAAATAAATAGAGATGACATTGGTTGCCTCTTGAATATAAACTAAAATAAATTTTTGAGAAGAAACAGAGAGTTGTTTTTGGGTCTACTTTTGTGGTACGTACTGGGAATATGTAGGTTGGTTGGTTGTTGTGTTAGGCCTCATTAGTATAATGAAAAAACTGATGCTGTCACTAAAACTGAAAATTCAAGTACTAAAATTATTGTCACGAGTTGTGCATACATAGAAGATACTTTGCATACTAGTGCTGTTCCTGTCAGAGCCCACACACATATTTATTCAGCACATTTACTGTATAAAGGAGCTGAATCAAACTGACCATTTAGTTTGTGTTTTCATATGCTTTATGGATCAACTTTTGCATAAATATATTGGTGCACATATTTTACAACCTCAGGTACCTGTTTGCATGTGTTGTATGCCTGCAACTTTAGATGTAAATACTTGAATCTTACAATCAAATAGTTTAACTTTGACTTGGCAGCCCCTAAGAAATTAATGCTAATGCTTATCTGTACATCTGAGTTAAAATTATTCCTAATAATGTCTCTTGGAAATATAGATTGTTATTATTCCATTTTATACATGACACAACTGAGGTGGTAATTCTGCTGAAGGTTATGCAGTGACTCAGCACTGTGCAGCCATGGAATTGGCTTCCAACCCAGTGCTTAGACTGGCTTTGAGTCCTGTTTCTGGTACGAATGCAGCCTTCCCTTCCTTAGCTTGATCTCAGCAATGAATAATAGATGCTGCTGATGATTGCTAATAAAGTTTTGATTGCATATTATCGAGCTGTAATGATATGGTAGTGCTAAAGTGGTTTGCTGTGTAATTGCCATTGTTCCCAATGGCATCACCATGTTGTTATTGCTGCACCAAAGCAAAACAAACGGCGTTCCTTGATGTTCACTGCAGATCTTAGCACTGCATGCTCAGTGCTAGGTGGACCTGCTTTCAGGTGCCCCATGTTATCAATAAAGAAATGCTAAATGAAGAAACAGACTTCCCCACCTCCCTAAATATGGTTGGATGTCCCAGCTGAACTTCCTGGGACTCCTTAATCCAAATGCAGCCTGGGGAGGGAGCGAAGTTGCAGCGCTGTGTGAGGAGGTTTGTAAGTCCAGGTCAGTGGCTGGGCAGGTGGAGGTGAGAGCAGTTGGGAGAGCCTAACGGACAGCATGATGCTTGCCAAACCTCAAGGAGTCAGGAATAGCCTTTGGTGTCACAGCTGTTTCTGTCTGCACCCACAAAAAGTCAGGTATTCAAGGGCAAGACTCATTTGAGCAAACCCACTGGCCGTCAGGAGCGATTGGTGCACAGTGACTGCATGATGCTTTGGGCATTCCCACAAAGTGCATGCCTACACTAAGGTTAAAATCCAGACTACAAAAAGCAGGAGATTCTTTTAAGGTGATGCAGTGAACAACATACTGCTCAGGAAAGTAAAATTTCCAGACCCTGCGTGGCTCACAGAATGTGTGAAAATGAATATGGACATTTGTTTCCAAACTCTTTGGACTTGTAGGTGAAACTCGTTTTACCTATTTCCTGAAATTAATTTAAAAAGTAAACAAAAAACCCCAATATACACTCTAGTGCCTCACTGAAATTTTTGGACTGAAGTGTTGCTTAATAAATGAGCAACTGTATTCTGCAGCAACTTGAACTTCCAGATGGCCTTATATTGTGGTTCTGCTTTGAAAAGTGACTTTGCAGAAATGGCCTCAAGGGATGGAGTTATTGAGTCTGTGATTTTCATATCAAATTTGCTCTGTTTCCAAGTTAGAAAAAAAAAAAAGCTTTCTAATTATTAGCCCAGTGAACTCAGCTTGGGATCTAACGTCTAGCTGTGCTTTCTTTGGCTTATGCATCATCGAGTAATGTGGGTTCTGCAATAAAAATAAACTGTCCTTAACTATACCTGTGCAGTTCTCTTGTGCTTCTGTTATATCCTGTACAAAGGTTTTGGACAGTAGCATTGAAAAGGCAGTCCTACAATTAGAATTTTATTTCTCTTACTGAAAAACAGATTTTTATACTCTCTTTGATAATATTTACATATTCACCTAATAGTATTACAAAGACTTTAATTGTCTTTGCTCTATTTCTGTCTTGCTAATACTCTACAGTCCATCATTATGAGTTGAATTATGCAGGAAAGACTCTTCTAAATGTATTTTGGATGTTTAAAATGAGCTGTAAAACTATAGTTAGAAGGTGAATGTAGTGGGTTTCAGCATGTCAGCAGTGTTTTATTATGGGTGTCAAGCAGGAAAAATACGTAAAAGATAAAGGAAATTAAATGAACATGTCTTGACAAGCCTTGGAATGTGCAAGGTGTTGAAGAGATGATTATTGATGTTTCTAATGGGCACTGATATTGATTCAGGAACCCAAAGGGGGCCGGTGTTGCTTCTGTATGCCCTACCATTGACTGTTCTAAGACCAAGACCCATCACAGTGGGTTGGCAGTAAGCTTGCTCTTACCTTGATGTTGCACTCAATAGAGAAATGAAATTTGGTCGTGGATACTTGGGACCGTTCTCTGAGTTGTGACCTGTAGACTCCTCTGAAGGAGATGTCTTTCAAAAGGCTCCAGAGCACGGGACGTAGCTGAAACAGGTACTTTTATGTCTGTGTTGCCATAACAGCAATTAAAATATATTTTTATGTCTTGGTATATATGAAGGTCTGAACTGAAACAGTAAATCTTACAAGCAAGTAAAAGCAGAGAAGACTATCCAAATTTCTTTGCTGAATATATGTTGCTTATAGATGAGAGTGCTGTCATAACTGCTCTTCCAAGTCTTCAGTAACTTGGAGTAGTGATGATGATTTGGGGTGTTTACATATTTCTACACTTTTTTCATGAATACACAAAGAATACATGACATGTGGATTAAGATCCAGCTAGAAAGCTGTAATTTATGCAGTTAGGAAAAGGCTCTTGCTTGCAGTACACTTGTGTTTATTGAAGCTGATTGCAGCACTGCTGCTGACCATGTTAAATATATCTTGGAGCATGGGATTTTGCTACTTTACAGGAGGAATTTTTTTTTTCTTCTTAATCTTCCCCCTGGAAAATGAGTTAAATCATTGCAGTATATAACTCAGAATGAGTGAGTCAATTTACTAAGATAGAATAACCATTTATTTTAAATGGCCTAAGAATCCTGTCTTATTACTTGAGTGACTTGGACCCAAGTGACAGAACTCCTGATTGTCTTAACTGGAACTGCAGACTGTGTGGCAATTGTACCACAGGTTCCTGTTTTGAGTAGACTCCTTTTAGCTGGAAGTGACAGTAATAAAGTGAATCCCTTCTACCCAAAACGCATCCAGGTTGGTAGCAGTAGGAAGTTCAGGAGAGTTGCCTCACTGATGTTTCCTCAGATTTGTCATGCCATCTTATTGCATAAGCCTCCTTACAGAAATGATCACATTTCTTGGTAGCCTCAGCAGGCAGGTTTAAGGTGGGGAATAGGAAACAATATCTTTCTATGCATTAGTCATCTGTGGGATTTGTAATTTTGCATCTGAGTTGCTTTTGCCCTCCCTCCTTGCATAAAAGAGGGAAGTTTTGCCCATGATCCACTTCTATGTGAGCAAACTGAAAAATGCAGTCTTGGAGCTTTTATTTTGGCATGATTCCTCTGTAGTAAATTCATATGAAAACAGTTGAGCCATCAGTTTTTGGCTAATCGGAGGTTCTTTGCTGCATTGTCATCCATTAAGTCCCACTGTCAGCAGGTCAGCACAGCAGGGAGGTGCAGGGCCCATAACCCAGGGGCAGATGGAATGACACCGTATATATATTAAGCAGTGTTTCCTTTGCCACTCTGCAAAATGAAATAAATAAGAAACTACAATCAAAGCAGCTAGTTTCATTGCTCATCACATTTTTGTGATGATTAATGAGGTGTAAAAACCTGAATAGGATATATTTTTAAAATCTGAAAAAGGTGAAGTCATGGCTTTGGAGACCTTATGATAAGGTACATATGACATTCTACTCAGCAGCTAGTGATGCTACTGGTTCTGCCTTCAGCCTACTATGTGACCTTGTTTGAAGAACCTGCTGTTACTGTGCTTTCCTCTGCTTGGTCCTTGCCCTGTTTGTTTCTCTGGAATATAAGTAATTTGGGGAACTGACTGTGGGGCCTCCATTAGTGCTGGGGCTGTTATACTGCATTAATACAAATAATACAAAGGAGCTGTAATGTTTATGGATGTTTAATGCTTGTATCCTTCAAGTTTTTGGCTTGACCCTGTGAAGGACAGGAGCCCATCAGAGAGCACTAACATACTTACCTGAGAACACTTTTACCCATGGTTTCACTACAAGGCAGCTGATGGTGCAGTGCCTTTTCTCAGCTGATGTTTTGAAAATGCTGTTTTGCAACCCCCTGTTGCATCTCCTAGAATTGAGCACCTTGTGCACTGATGTGGGATGTGGCACGTGAGCAGCTTCACTCGCCTCTGTGGTACGTGCAGCCTGCTCCAGAGCATCCTCTGCAAACTGATTACAGATTAGTTTGGGTGTTGGGGCTGAATGAATGAACAGCTGCATAGTTAATTATGCAGAATGGTATAGAAAAATGTAGTGTTAATGTTTTATACCCTCATTATCCCTGCAGTATGGAATATATTTTTCAGCGTGAAAATTACAAAGGCAGTATTTCCCACATAACTCACTTACTAAGATCTTTGTATTGTTAGGCAGTTTTCTCTACTTTAATTTGGTAAGGATTGGGACAATTAAAAACTCCATACAGACCAGTTTTTAAAATGTAAATATAATCTTATGTGCTGAAGAATTTGGGAGTGTAGGTAGTTGACAAAAATTAAATCCATTTTATGGTAAAATTTAAATGTCTTGATTTTTTGGGGGGGGGATTTTGAAGTACGAAAGTTTAGTTGAGGGCTCTCCCTGCAGCCTCTCATTGAACAGAGGACTGATAATTTGTCAATTAGTCAATTGTTGAATCTCTGTTCCAGCTAATTTTTTATTTTATTTTTGTTTGTTTGTTTTTGGTTGGTTTGGGGTTTTTATATCTAATATTTATATGTAATTTGGGTTTGTCCCTTCCTACTTCTGCTTCCCTATTTCCCCTTCGCCAAATTTCCCTCCTATTTCATATAGAACAGGGAGAGCAACTTACTTTATTTCAACAAATACCCATTCTTGAGCTAACCTTCAAAAAAGATATTTCACTTTCTCACTAATTTTCTCTCTTAGTGGCCTTTTTCTGCTGGCTATTACCCTGCCTCTTTCATGAGATTAGGTTTCTGTCTCTTCCAGGCCTGACTGTCCCAGTCCAGACTGGAGAAGCTGCTTTTTGGATGAGGTATTAAGTACTTACCAAAAGTTTTTGTACTTTGGCCTAACATACCAGCTCCAAACCTGATTTTTGAAGCTGTTCCAGAGCTTTGACAGACTGTAGATATTTCAATGAACCTGTGAATATATTTGTTCCTAACTTTCTATCTTAGGATCTGAAACTGTCGTTTCGATCAGGGATGGGGCAACACTTATCACCTATTTGTTGAAAAGCACTTGTCTGAGTTAACTTTTTTCTTCAAATATGGTATGTACTTTCTTTACCAAATGGATATAGTTTTTCTTGAGGAGGGCAAATGCAGTTCAAATTACACCCCTCAATAAAAAGATGTCACAGTATCAGTGAAATACAGCCACCCCTGGGCAAAAGCCAAGGAAACAAGTAATGCAGATATGGGGTAAAATATACTTTCTTAAGTCAAAAAAACTTAACAATTTAGCTCAAAAGCATTTACATCATTCAACCTTTTGATAGCCAGTCTTTCAAGCTTTCCTTTGTGGCAGGAAGAGGATGTATGGCCCTGTTTTGTGTATGATTTGGAATGTATTGCTCATCCTTCCTCAGCATCATTGGCTGTTCTGAAGATTTCAATATAAAATATTAATTCGTGGGAGAGAATTATTTTAAATTTTACTCTCCTCCAAGAATTTGGATACTTATCATTGTTTTATCTTAATTCTTACCATATGCTGTCCAGCTCTTAATTTTGGAATATCTTTTTGGGCTAGAATTTAAAAGTTGTGCTGTTCTGTAGTACAGAAGTTTGAGACCAGAGTTTGAGATTTCTCTCCCTTTACCCTAACCCTGGCACTGTCTGTGCTAAATGCTGGTCTCTTAGGTTTCAGTGGGTTTTAATTTGCTTTTTCTTCAGCATGTAAAATTAGAAAAATACTAATATTTTACTTTTAAACCTCATTTAAAAATAATTGGAAGCAAATTGTACCTGTTGATGGAGTTTTGTATGTATGATGATTTCAGATGCATAATATTTAAACTCTTGGTGCTATTTTGGTGTGGTTTTCAGAGTGCTCAGTGCTAATGGGGAGGACGCACCAGTAAAAGATTATTTCTCTGTGTTGTGAGTGTGCAGCACTTTCTGGCAACGTGCAGAAGTCTAGAGTGAACACTCTCATGCCTTGGCTTTCTATGTGGCCTTGGGTGAATATACAAGTCTGTCGGTGTTCCACAGTGGAAAGCATCCAAGAAACACATTTAAATAAAATTAAAGAAGGAAAGAAAGTTAATTATTTAAAGATCAGAAAAGTATGTTACAAATATGCTTAATAAAGCACCATGAATCTACCATAGCATTGCCTTAACAGGTCACAGTTAGAGGAGACCTTGACTCCTTGCTTAAATATACTTCCGGGGTTATGTCAGCTGGCATTTCCCATCTTGCAGCTTGTGCTTGCCTTCTATTGCCTTTTCCCTGTGTATCCTGATCCTGTCCTGTTTATAGCTTTCCTTTTTGTGCTGGAAGACTGAAGTCAGATTCCCCATTAGCCTCATTTCCTAGACCGACCTAAGCCAGCTGCCGCAGCCATTCCTTGTACATTGTGTGCTCCAGTTCCCTCAGCATCTTAGTGACTGTCCACCAGACTCACTCCAGAGTCCTGAACTCTCTCCTCTGTGAAGTGACACAATTTTTTAAAATTCCATTTGTAGAATTGGTATTATCTGTTTTCTGGAGGTCCCTCTCTGCTGCTCTCCCAGTGTGAAATAAACTGTTCTATTGTGACTGGTTTGAAATAGTTACCTTATTTATATGAATGTACAAATAAGTGTGAAAATTCCTAAATGCTGAAATCAGTAACAGGGGAAATTCAGTTCTTTAAAACTTGTTTAGACACCCAAGTCGCTTCATTACCTGTAGAAAAAGATAACACTGGTCTCATTTGTGCTGAACTGCTCAGCATAAGAACAGTGTGGATGCCAGCATTAACTTTTTGTCCTCACTTTTGTTATGCAGTATGAATTCTTGATAGGTTTTGATTTAGTTGCTGGTACATTATTTATGACATCTCTTGGCTGCACCTGCTGTAATCCACAAACCAAAGCCAAGCCTATTATTTCTAGTCACAGAATTGTATTTTGTTGTAGAGCAACTCCCAGATAATTAGGCAGGATGTGCTGTAATTGGTTGTAACATGGGCTCTTCTAAATAAAGCTTTAGTCAGACTGAATGGCAGATTAAAGTGGTTTTTTTTTCTTTTGAAGATTTTTCTACCACAGGTAAACATTAATGTGACCACAAACATTAGGAAGATTAACTTTGCAGGAAAGGAAGGAGAATTTTTGTTTTAATGACGCTTCACTTAGAAGAGAGTTATTTCAAGTAAGAATATTGAAATGTGCAAAGAAGAGTTTTGTGAGGGCAAGAATTCATATATTAATCCTGGGATGTGGATAAAGCTAAAGTCTTATTCAAAGAGTGGACTTCAAACAGCAGTTTAAATTTGCTATTGGATTTGGGGTTTGGACAATTTTGAGTCGTCTTTAGCTTGACCTATACTTCTGTACATGTATATTGTTGATTGACAGGGTTTCAAGGGTTAAATGTAGACACCTGAAATCACTGGAGTAAAAAGTGCTGATTGCTTTAAAAAGTGATTATGAACTCAGAAGAAATTGTACGAGACTCAGTTTGGTGGATATCTTGTCTCTTGTCATCTTACCATCAAAGCTGGATGCTTTTGTGGAGTGTGTGATGGATACAAGTTAACTGGAAACAAGTGAAAGGAAACGGAATGAAATTCAGCATTAGCTTTGAAAAACAAAGTATGCAGTACCCACCCCAGAATCTATGATAACCTAGTAGATTTGCCTCCTCAATTCAGTCTTTGCCATGAGAACATTCAGGACAGGGGATGGGAAACAAAAGGGAATCAGGTCGCATTTGTTTCACTGCAGCTTGTTCCCTTGAACATGCTGCTTTACCATAGTGTTTTGTTAGGAGAGAAATTAAAGAACAAAGAGCCAAAGCTTTTCTCTGTTATGATTCTGTCCTGTTTTGAATCTATATGTCCAGTTTGGCTGGCTAATGGGGAATGATGTTTATGACGAGGCTTTAGCCCGCTCTCTGCAGGTAGCAAAGCAAAGTGAATTACTGTGTTACACATTACAAAGCAAATGTTGGGATGACACGGAGGCAGAGCCTAGACCACACAGTGTTTACTCCAGTTTTCATTTTGGAGCTCCACAGAGTGCTGCATATTCACTGTTTGATTTTCCTGTGCACCCTGTCTGTAAGATTCCCATGAGAAGTAGCAGCTGTTGTTGCTGCCGTGCTCACAGTGAGCAGGGTTTCCCCATCAGAGGGTGGTTACCAGAAAAAAGTCACTCTAGAAGAAGTGAACTGTGTGGTGTCACCCTTGGGGACAAGCTAAGCTCTCTTCTTGAAAGCAAACTGTATTTTAGGGCACAAATGCATGTGCCCCACTGAGGGATGTGACAATAGGGTGGCTGAATTGGCTTAAAGTGTGCCAGTGCTTTTGGAAGCAGTGGGGCTCTAATGATTTGTATGGGTTACTGGTCAGGTCTAAAACTAACAATAGACTTCAACCACAGTTTTGTTCCAGTTGTGGATTTTGTAGATTGAACATCTGTGCTGTGCACTATTATTTCTTACGTACTAATCATCTATTCCCATTCCTTTTTATATCTGCTTGATGGCCTTTGAGGAGGCACTCATTGGATTGCTGGAGTATCTGTTCCACAGATGAAGCCCTGCAGCAGAAAAGGGGTTAAACTCAAGCTCAACAGCAGGAATTTTCTCATCTTGACAGTTTGCACAGCAATTTTCTTTTTGCATCACAAAGCATTTTCATCTAGGCAGAAATTGGATGATCTTCCTTGGGGTAGGAGGACAGCAGTGTTGACTGTGTATAGGTCAGATTATTCTGAGTAAAAACTGCAGGCTTGAAAGGCCTTGGGCTTCCTCTAAGCATCTGATGATGATAGTGTTGGTTTGGACATTAAAATGGCGAGTAGTGGTGTGTCAGAACTATGCTCATTCACTCGTTCTCATCTCCCTGACCTATTCTTTGCTCTGTCACTAGCAAGGATCTTTGTTGAGCCTCATCCCTTACTATTCATATTGCCACTTACTGTAATGGGCAGCAGATTTCAAGGAGGCACACTGGAGGCAAAGTGGCTTGAGTAGATTCTTGACTCCTGGTTTCCATCTGCCTTTGACAGCAAATGGTAAGAGGCCTAGTGTTGAACCAAGTCCCTCTCCTCTGTGAAGTTAACCAGGCTTAACTCAGTCCTGCCTAGACAGCTGAATGGCAGCAAGACAGCTGGCTGTAGAAAGGCAGTAGGTTCTGTCACAGTTTGCTCATAACACCTGGCTTAGCTCCACATGGAAAACAAGCAAATGGATCAGTACCACCACTGTTTAAAGATGGGAATATCAAAATGTAAGAGTAAGAGATCTGATTGCCTCCAGCTGTGTGGGGCCACTGCTCAGAATTTGGTCAGTGGTAGGGTGCACATGAAGTGTGGCTTCTGGTGCTCTCATATTTTATTTTCAAATCAGCATATGACTCGCCCAGAGTATTGTAAAACTCACCAAAGCTGTTAACGTGTGCTTCAAGTTGTTCGTTGTCTTTGTTCACATGCTAAATAAATAAGCTAAATATTTATATAAATGATAAGTAATTCCTGGTAACACACCTAATTTTCAGAGAGAGGGTGTTTCTTATTATCAAATTCTCCCCTCTGATTACTCTGAGAGTAACCCAAAATATCTGCAATGAAATGGTGAGATGTCCATGAAAAAAATACTTGATAAACAAGCAAAGAAAATATACCGTTGATCAAGGTTTGTGTTTTAGTTACTGAGCACTCAAGTAGCTTGGGATCTGGTATGAATGTGAACTGTTTTGTTTATGAAACAGAAAAAGAGGTTTCACCAACAGAAATTTACAAGTTAAATGGCTTTTCTTGATTTACATGTTGTTTTCCCACATCTTTACCAAAATTCTGCTTAAGCTGTTTTCTTTAGAAATTAGTCTGGGAATTTTTGAACTGTTACATTCTGTTACATTCTGCTTCACTGATTCTTTTCTGTGTCATATTCTGGGAGTTTGTTGTCTTTTTAAACTGAATTTTCCAGATACTTATTCTCAATTTGAAAGCACGATGCAGTATCAATAAGGCACATGTTGAATATATTAAAGCTGGTTTATTCACAGATATTTTAAAATTAATTAACATTACAGAATCACAGAATCAATTAGGTTGGGAAATACCTCTGAAGTCATCAAGTCCAACCTCTGATTGAACACCACCTTGTCAACTAGACCATGGCACCAAGTGCCATTCAGAGTCTTTCCTTAAACGCCTCCAGGGACAGTGATTTCACCACCTCCCTGGGCAGTCCATTCCAATGTTTAATCACCCATTCAGTAAAGAAATTCCTCCCAATGTCCAACCTAAACCTACCCTGGTGCAGCCTAAGACTATGTCCCTCTGTGCTATCGCTGGTTGCCTGGGAGAAGAGGCTGATCCCCACCTGGCTACAGCCTCCTCTCGGGGGGTTGTAGAGAGTGATGAGGTCTCCCCTGAGCCTCCTTTTCCCCAGGCTGAACACCCCCAGCTCCCTCAGCTGCTCTTCATAGGACTTGTGTTCCAGACCCTTCTCCAGCTTCATTGCCCTTCCCTGGACTCACTCCAACACCTCAGTGACCTTCCTGTAAATTGAGGGGCCCAGAGATGGACACAGCACTCAAGGTGTGGCTGCACCAGTCCTGAGTACAGAGGGACAATCACTGCCCTGGTTCTGCTGGCCACACTATTTCTCAAACAAGCCAGGATGCCATTGGCCTTCTTGGCCACCTGGGCACACTGATAGCTCATGTTCAGCTGCTGTTGATCAGTACCCCCAGGTCCTTTTCTTCTGGGCCACTTATCAGCCACTCCACCCCCAGCCTGTAGTGCTGCCTGGGGTAATTGTGGCCAAAGTGTGGGACCCAGCACTTCAGCATTAGTAACTGTCTGGAGTTTAGCAGTGATAACTATCAGCCTTTTTTCTAGTCAGTATTTTAACCATTTATGTGGCAGTAAATACAAAATAATGCTGATTAGACTTGTGGGTGACAAAAAAGGAATTGACAGAATTATGAGAACTGTAGTGACAGAAGAGCTCTATTTTGACCCACTAAAACAAAATTCAGCTTAATGGGGTGCTCTTTACCTGAGAAGAAGAATTGATGTACAAAGTGCGTTGGCATATGGTCAAAGATTGTGATGGTGAAAAGGTTGTAGGAGTCAGAGGAGTGCCTTTCATGGCTGTGTCTTGGGTAATTATGAGCTCCACGTAAACCGCACTCATGATTAGGAAGAAGAGCTTTCTGTGTGTGCTGCTATGAGAGTGATGCTGAAATACATCAGGGCCTCTTGTCCATACATTCAGATGCATGTAGAAAACGGGGGAAAGTCATGGGAGCATTTGAAAGCTGGAGGAAATGGCCTGCTGTCAGAGGTGCACAGCATTCAGACTTTCAGCTTATCAAAGGGAAGTTAAGGGCTCTTTAATCTAATCTTTCAATTTATAAGAGGGCTTGATGTTTGCTCTGCTCAACCATGTGTGACCCTTACTGTAGCCAGTAGGCTGCAAGGAAGCAGCAGACGTGTCTATTCCTTTGTTTTCTCTTTCTGATATCTCCCATCTTATCTGGTTTGACCAAAAATACCTTTCTGACTCCTTGCTTCTTAGACATATTTCTCTGGAAACTATTTTCTAGTGAGCTTCTTTAAAAAAGAAAGGGAGGTAGTAACTGTTCTGTTGGATGGGCATGTTTGTTCTCTGTTTTTTCAGGGGTTGGATGGAGTGAAGGATGGTCAAAGAGTAGTAAGGCAAGTAAGAAAATAACTACATGGAAGAAGTCATCCCTGTTCTTTACAAAAAGCTTTATAACATTCTGACATGTCAAAAATGCTTTTTAAGCAACATAGTTTATAAATTTCATCCCACTTATAAATGAACAGTACATAAGACCAGTGCACTGGAAGGATTGGTAATCTCAGTCTGATTGCTGACAGCCAAGAAGTTAAAGTGGTCAGAAGCCCCAACAGAGTTCATTATGTTCCTGTAGGCAGCTGCAGTAGAAGGACCAGGAAACTGATACAAGTGCAGCTGTGAAACATGCTCTTCTCCTGGGATGTGGACAATTCAGACCAGAGCTTTGGTCATTAGCACAGTGATTAGTTTATTTTCGTAACTGTTTAGTTTCATCAATATTGAGCGTTGAAACTCTGAAACCTCATTACTCAATCCTTTTAAAGACGATGTGAAGTAAGAAGGTATCCTTACCTTTGTGCAATAGAGAGGGAGGAAGGCATGCAGACCCATGCATGGCAGTTAACTGAAAGCCTGATTAACCAAGGTGTTTTAGCAAGGTGCAGCATGTACAGACCATGACTGTGTGCCTTTGGGTGCCTGTGCATTCTAGGGCTTTGGCATTTCCTTCTGAGGGCAGTGGCGAAGACATTATTCCTATTTTGTTTGCTTCTCATCCCATTCTGTCACTTGGAATGGGAATGTTTTTCCCCGTCGAGCATTAACTAAAATGAAACAAGATAGTTCAGATTGAAAGATTATGAGCCAATGCTGCATGAATGAAAACACTAATGAGTGAATCTCCCGCACGTCTTCTGTGTCAGTGGTGCTCACAGAAACAATCCCAAGAAAGAGTCAAAACACCCAATACCTTAGGTTTGTAGCATTTAACAATTTAAAATACTCAAATTACCCATATACTCGTTAGGAAAAGGGGTTGGTACTCAGAGGAAGAATGGACTTACTAATTTATAGTGTTACTGAATCATGTAAATGAGGTTTTTGCATAGGTTTAAATAGAGGCGTTATGCAATGATGTTAGACAGCTTGGATGTGGGGCATTTCTCTCAGCAAAGATTGTATGTTTTTGTTAGATTTTAATGGTCAATTTGAGTAGCATCCATGCTGGGTAAGCAGTCTTGTCTAATTTTAGAAATGATTCAGGTTTTGTTCTGAATTGCTCTGTTACATTTAGATGGATTGAATATTATTATAGTATAAAATAAATGGGCAGGAAGGGGAACCATAAATCAACATGAATTCTCTGTTGCAGGATATGGTTTTGAAAACCCCTACTATAAATACCTTGTACATGCAGAGGAAGCTATTTAAGAGATTATTGTTTTAGGAAATTCTTCCTTTGCATATTCCCTTCCTTATCATTAATTTCCCCCCCTTTTTTTCCCAGCAGATAAGGAGTGAGAGAAAGTGAGAATAAACTCACTGAGTATTGTGAGAGTCATAGTGATGTAGTGAAAACCAATATTAGAGTTGTTCTCAGCTACACATTCATGATTTTCTGCTCTGTATTCTTTGAATTGGAATAAGGAGCTATTGGGTCCTTATGAATCAGTTCTGAGCACCTTCTCCTTTAGGAGAAGATTCTTCAAATAACATAACCTCCATTTATATCCTGTGAAAGTTATATTAAAAGAAGAATCTCTCCCTTGAAAGCTTTTGTAATGTGAATTTAACAGGCTAAGCTCTCTGTGATAATAATTGCACAGCTAAGAATGATGCAAATTTAATGGCTCTAATCAGATGAGGTGAAAGAAAGCAAACATTAGGTTTATGCTTTAATTTGTGATTTGCTCTACTGTTGATTCTTCCATGAAGGAAGAAAGGTGGGTTGTATGTGTTGTTCTTCTCAGTTTTTGTTTGTTTGTTTGTTTGGTTTTTGTTTGGTTTTTTAATCCTAGAAAAGTTTGGAAAATATTAACCACGCTGAGTACTCTTCATGAAAATTAATTGATTTGAGCTTAAAATGTTACATTTTACATTATTTAAATATAAAATTGTTTACTGAAAATTGTAATCTAAAAAATGAGCATGACCACCACAGAGTACTGGGCTGGACAGTCCTTTGTCTCTGCCAGTTGCTCATAGCAAACTGAACTGACAGAAAAGGACAGAAGTCTGTACTGGAGTTTCACAGACTCACAGAACGATTTGGGGTGGAAGAAACTTCTCAAGATCATCTAGGCCAAGGTCCCTACTCAAAGCACTGTCAGCTATAGGTTACCCAGGACCATGCACCGCTGGGTTTGAGCATCTCCAAGGGTGGAGACTCTAATCCTGTCTGGGCAACCTTTGCCAATGTTTCACCCTCTTCAAATTGAAAGGCCTTTTTTCTGATGTTTACGTGGAATTTCCTGTGTTTCAATGCATACCCATTGCCTGATGTCCTGTCACTGGGCATCACAGAGAAAAGTCTGGCTCAGTTTTCTTTACACGTCTCCATCAGGTACTTATGCAGATGAATAAGGTGCCCTCTGAGTATTTTCTTCATCAGGAGGAGTACTCCCATCTCTCTGTCTCTCATGTGCTCCAGTCCCTTGACTATCCTTGAGGCCCTTGGCTAACCTGCATCAGTGTGTCTATGTCTCTCTTGTACTGTGGAGACTTGTACTGTGGAGCCTCACTGACCCACCAGTGCTGAGTGGGAAGGATCACTTCTCGCAGCCTGCTGGCCGTGCTCTTCCTAATGCAGCCAACGACACATTGCTGGTTTGTGCTAAAAATGTTGTTCAGCCTTACTGAGTTTCACAAAATTCCTATCATCCTATTTTCCCAGCCTGTGGAGGTCCCTCTGAATAGCAGCACAGCCATCTGATGCATCAGTCACTCCTCACAGTTTTGTATCATCTGCACACTTGCTGAGGTTACTGCCTGTGCCTTCACCCAGGTCACTAATGAATATATTCAGCAGTATTGGCCCCAGTGGAACCCTTGGGGTGCATTTGTGGTGCCTCAGCTCCAGCATGACTTCACACTGCTGATCACAACAGCCTACCTCCCTACCCCCTTATCTGGCCCAGACTTCATCAAAGGGTGTCAAAGCTCTGCTAAAGTCAAAAGAGACAAAATCTTTGTCTCTCTCCTCATCCTGTGAGCTGCTTAAATGGTCTGACTAAGTATGATTTTCCCCTTCATAAATCCATGTTGACTACTCCCAAACATTCTTGTTCCTATGTAGAAATGGGTTTCAGGATTATTTGCTTGCTCCTTCTCAGGGATGAAGGTGAGGTAGACATGCCTGCAGTTCCCCAGATCCTGCTTCTTGCCTTCCTTGAGGATAGGAGGGACTTCATTCTTACATAAACAGTCTTCCTGCCTCCTTGAGCATTTTGAAAAATGTTTGGGCACATTTTTCACATTTTTCCCCCACAGCTGTGGGTTATGGGGAAACAACTTCTCCACTTAATCTTGGAATCTTTTGATTTTAAGGACCCTACAGTTTTTGGTCTGTGAAGAGGAGTAATTTCATTCTTTTGCTTGCCCTTGTCTGGCTCAGGTGTATTCTTATGCTTCCCTTGTGTCCATGTTTGAGGTAAGTACAGCAGTATTGAACATAGTGTTAAAGGTAAGGGCACACTGCAAGGGGCTAATACAGTCCTGTAGTGGCATTTTCTGTTTTGTTCTCTGTTGCCTTAAAAACATTTTCTGATTTTATGTGTTTTTTGAGTTGCTGCTGAATGGTAGCTTGATGTTTTCACAGTACCCTATATCACTCAGCATCATGAGGTTCATCTCTATCTTACTTGATGTTTGTCTTTGCTTTATTACTTCGAATGACATAGTGTTATCAGCATTCCTTTGTCACCATCTGCCCTGTTTCTATAATTATTCTAGGTTAAATGGGACTGACCGAAGTACCTTGTGGGACTCCTTTGAGGACTTTTCTCAATAGCAAAAACAAATCAAACCTAATCTTTCCTACTTTTAGAGTAATTATTCCTCCAAATGAAAACCTGTCCTCTTATCCTCTAGCAAAATAGTTTCTTGAGCACATTTTGTGGGGGATCTTTCAGAAAGATTTTTAGAGTGGATAATTTGCTTGAATTTATCTTTTTATATATTCATTGATTCTGTCAAAAATGAGGGTGTTAATGAGTCATGCATTCCCTTTCCAAAGTCGTGTGGACTTTCACTCACTACCTCTTATTTTTCTGTGTGTCAAATTACAGAATTGGAATAATTTTTGCTATTTTGTCTAGTGCCGACATCAAACTTTACTGCCCAGAAGTGCCTCTCAAAATTGCTCTTGAAGACCTTTAAAAAATTGGAATCCATATTGGCAATGTTCATTTCCCTAGTACAAACATTATTTTAAATGAGAAGACACTCTCTGCAATTAATGGCTTAGTGATTTCATCCTTGAGTTCCTTCAGAACATTTGGATGAATACCATCTGGTCTGGGCAGATGACTAGTGTTGATTTGTGTAAGATTTCTTTCACTGACACTTCAATATGAGACACAGAGCAACAGAGAAGAAGAGCTCTGATGTTGGAACCTTTCAAAGCAGCTCTAGGGTGAACAGAGACGCAAAGTATTGGTTTGCTTTCTCCATTGTCTCTGGATGCTCTTTTCTCACCTTGCTCATGTGTTGGTTCCACAGATTGCTGTTGCAGGCTTCACATCTTTTGGGTGGTTGACAGAAGATTTATTATTACAGTGTAAACTTCTTCAAGTTGTGTTTCAAAGGTTTTTCTTTTGGCCTATTGCATGATAGTGCTATACTTCTGAGGTTATTTTTTCCCCCTGTTATCTTCAGCAGGTCAAAAATTCAGCTTGTTAAAGCTGTGTATTTTTTCCTTGAGTCACATTTCTTTTCAGTCCTGCCTTTTTTTTTCTTTGGTCCACTGAAGACTAGTGCACTTGCACTGAAATTCAATCTTATGCCTTAAAAAAGAAATTTCCAATGTTTTACCTATAGCACTCCTTCTTTTAGTGTTTTCTTTTTTAGCCAAGCTTCCTCCTTCTTGTGCAAGAATCCCGTTGAACCCACTCCCACTGCGGGTATTTTGGCTTCCTTACTAATGCACAGATGTTGAATGTGCGTCCGTGCTGATGGCGGTTGCAGAGTGACTCACTGACAGCCCTGCTGAGACCTGGTGAAGAGTTGCTTCCCCTTGGAGTTTCCTGGATAGCTGCTCACGAAGCAGGCTGTGAAAATTTGCTCTTGGCGCTGTGCCCCGATATAACATTTAAACAATCTACATGGGGTCGTTGACATCTCCCATTCCTTCTGTGTTTCCTGATCCTGCAATCGTTGAGTTCATGAAGCAAATCTGACTGCTCCGATCCAGGCCAGCCTGGTGGTGATATGCTAAATACTGCATGCTGTGCTCCCAGCCCTCTGCGGGATGAACTTCCAGTCCACAGGGATTGCATGTTGCTTCCTACAGTTAACTTATTTATTGGATTTAGCTTTAGGCTTTTTCTGATGGATAGTACCCTTGCTAGCTATTCTGGTTCTTTTCTGTATTCCCCCTGCCCCCTCCTCCAGTATTTAAACAATATTAATTTCTTTAATATCTAACATTTATTTATTGAAGGACATTGACTTTCTTTAATCCCTTGGTATGCTTTTCTACTTTTTTCATGCTTGTTTAAATGGGACTTTCTTTTACATGACTGCTTATAATCATGTGCAGTTTCAGATTTACCAATATCTCTCCTGTTCTTTGCTTAACAGTGTTTGCCTCCCTTCTCCAAAAGGTGTATTGTCCAAAACTGTGTGTCCTTCTGTGCCTTTGAGCATTCTTTTTTCTTAGCTTGTTTTCTCGTCACGGGGCTATCAATATTATTGACTTCAAATGTCAGTAGGAAAGAAAGTAGAAAGAGGAAAAAAATCTCTGTTATTATTTCTGTTTAAAAAAAAGAAAGTAATTTATGCTAAATACTATCACATATATACAACGTTTTTACTATCAATATATTTTTGGGACTTCTTTTATTTTCTTCTTTTCCTATCACTGTGAGTTTACATACTGGAGATGCCAAAAATCAGGCAGCGCTACATTTCTTTTTAGGGATGAGGGTACTTAACTCAAAAGAATTCCTGCCTTTCTCCCTCACTCCAGCAGCTTCCCTGGGAAAATTCTCACTAAAGAGCAAGGAAGCCATTGTAAAATCCCTGGCCATGTGTTTTGTGTACATTTGTCATCTGGCCTTTTCCTTTTTTCTTTCTTTTTTCTTTTTTTTTTTTTTCTTTTAGTTATACATATATAGTATAAAACCAAGTTGAAACTAACCAGAATGCAGAGACTGATTTTTCTGATGAATCAAAACAAAGATAGTGCACATGAATAAAACAGATTTTGCGTGTCTGCAGCAGCTTCCCACACTCCTTCCATCAGGCAGCCAACACTTTCCATTGCCTTTTCAATTAAATCTCTGTGCATTGGGATGGATTTGCATTGTTTAAAATAAAACTACTTCATAGACATTACCTCAGAAACATTATTATTCGTTAATTTTTATAGCTAAAAACAGCTTAGTCATCTGGATTGTAGTTCCTCCCACTACTGCCTGTGCCTGTAGTAGATCCTGCCTGCCTGTGATTTGAGCAGTGATGTTTGGAAGCCTCTTCTTTGCTGCCTGTGCCTCTTGCTTCTGCCTTCCCCTTTATAGGGAGTCATCTCTTATGTTCTTTCACCTAAGACGAGATCTCTCTCCATCTTCTGCCACTCCTTTTTTCAGGGTGTTTTAAATGCAAGGAGAAATGTTAATAACAGGAGATCAGCATTTCTAAGAGAAATTATTTAGAATTGTATTTATTAAGAAAGTAATTGTGGATCAAATTTCCTGGAAATTTCATAAGGTTTCCATGTACTGCCAAATGTGATTTCCTTTATATTTAAGATAAAGGGTTTTGTTTGTTTTTGCAGTAGCAAAACTGACTATGACCTTCCCGTACTGCAGAAGGTCCTTTCTTTGCTAAGGAGCCCATTACAAGAACAAGTCTTTGTATCAGAGCTGTCAGGAAGAGGAAAGGAGGAAGCCTTGTCCTCTTGTCCGTGCATATCTTTCATCGGGTCTATTCTATGTCTGAAGGAGAAGATAGTAGGAGGTAAAAACTCATAAAAAAAGAAAAAGGGGGGTGGGAGAAATTCCTAGGAGACTATTTCATACTTTCTTTTTCTGCAGAAAATACTAATATACAAATAAATGCTGCATGTCAACTAAAACTTGTATTAATTAGATTGTCATCATTAGATTGTTGGCTTTTATACATCAACTGGACTGTGTGTGTTTAGGGGTATATCATTGCACAAAGAGCTTACTTGGGAAGGTGAAGTGCTTTATAAGCAAGGACTGGTTGTCCTTCCTTTGGGATTCTGCATTGTTCCTCATCATCGGGACCAAACAATGGTCTGAGCACCAAGAAATGCCAGTTAAAATTGGCATTTCCTTCCACTGTCAATTGTTTAGGATGGGACTTCATAATGTGCCAGGTATATGCAGAAAGTGAAGTTGTCTGCCATGAGGTGGAAATCTGTTCTATTGTTCCTCATGGCAAGTTCAAACCCGGAGCTGTGTGCTGAGTCTAGTAGGAAGAAGGAGGTGGCCACCAAGTAACTCAAACTGCCCAAATGACAGAAATTGATGCCAATGCTGCCTCTTTGGTAAGGTTCTAACTAAAATCATTATCTTTTGTTATTAGTAAACTAGTCTTTATAGAAAGAGAGGATTAACCCTGCTATCCTGGACACACTTCAACTGCTACCTATGCATTTTTAGACATTGTGAAGGTGTTGATCCCAGGTAATGGGTATGTGGTACTCTGTGTGTGAGTATTGCTGTTATGCAGACATTTATACCATTTAGGAGAATCCATTGTACTCTCAGGCAGAGGAGGTAGCGAGTACTGGTGTGCTCTACACTCTAACAATAAAAAGGCATGAATAAAAACACTGGTTGGGAATTGAAGCAAGACAAATTCAAACTAGAAATCAGGCACACATTTTTAGCTAGAAATGTAACAGTATACTGAAACAAACCAATCAGAGGAAGTGATAGGTTCATCTAGTCAAGACTGGGTGGCTTTTAGAAAGATGTGTGTGGGTCAGACAAATTGCTGTCCTCTCACGTAGCTGTATTTGAGCAAAATGTTCTGTCCAGTTTTATGCAGCAGGTCAGGCTGGAGGCTCTAATGCTTCTTTCCAGAAGCATTCTCTTAAAACCAAGTGAATCTAAATACTTATGAAATTACTGTGGGACAAATGTATTTAAAAGTGCAAAACAGCACTGATAAAATGTAGGGAGGTAAGTGTTGAAGGCAGGTTTAGGTTAAATTCCTAATGTAAATTTATAATTTCTAGCTCTGTATTTTGATTTTTGATTTTTTTTTCCTACTCATGAGCATGTTCTTCACATGTCTTGGCAAAAAATCGAATGTAGAAAAGCTTTAGAACTTAGGATTGAACTGCATTTCTTAATGTACTTTTGTCATTGGTTGGATTGGGGGATACTTAAGCCAATGAAGAGGAAGGAGCAACTAATTTAAAATAGAATTCATTTTCCTTCCTGGGTTTGGCACATTTGACCCTTTTCACATGTAGACATAGGAATAAGTTTCTCAGTGATTTTCCTGTTGTGTTGACTGTATTCTTCTATTTATTATTAATTTGTGACTTCTATGTCATCTAGAAGCTTGGACTAGAAAATTGGACATTACCTATGAGAAAGTTCCAGTGGTCTTGCACTGGAGGAGGCAGCTTTCTCCTTTCCTGCATGGGCTGTTCCCTCAGCCTTGATGTCAGAAGGAAGGAGGAGCTGCCAGAAAAATAGGGTAAGGAATGCTGGAAGAACTGAACTATGCCAGCCTCTGAGGAAATTTAATGATTGTCCCGGTATTCTAGCAAACTATGACTCTGTTTGTATATCTTGGGGATATGAAGGGAAGTAAGGCTTGAACAGGCATTTTTTTAACTGTTTTTATGTTCCTTCTTGTGACATTCACTGTTCTGCCTGACAGTATATTGGCAAGCGGGGACTGCTGGCATCCTCTGGAGGGGGAGGAGGAATCCTGCTTTGATGTTACATGGACATGATCAACTTTTTGTTGATCAGCTGCAGGATCTCAGCCACCCAAAGCTGCTGTTGCCACCCATCTTCTTAGTTTCAGAAATTTGCCTTTGAGTGCATTTCCTTAGAACTATAGAAAGATGCCCTAGAGTTCTTAGTACAATAGTATGCAAGATTTTACATATGTGGTGTACTCTAGGAGACTATGAAATGTATAGGATCTCTTGGGGAGCAGGTGTCTGTTTCTGTCTCTTTTTTTGTTTCCTTCTTTTTTTATGTGGTGTGCAAATTACACAGGAAGTAAAAATACCCGTCCAGCTGTTTTCCCAAATTTTAAATAGGTTTGGAAGCTTCCTATGAAGTCATCAGTCACCTAGTTACTATGCATAAATGTGTTCCTCAATGTAACAGGTTTCAGATTTCTGGCTGAATTCTTCTTTGCCTGTGTCAGAAAAGCCTCACAGACTACAGACACCTGGAGCTAAATAGAAATAATCATTCCCTGGAAATGCCTTTACTGTGTTTGGCAAATGGACCACAGTTACTTAAATGCTTTTTAGGTTTCTCTGTGTATTTTTGTGAGGACTGTACACAATATTAAGGACATTATAAATTTTAAATTGCCCTTTTTGCTACTTTTCTCAGAGTTGTGAGTAATTTGGAGTTGAGGAACTTAATAGTAAGGGCTTGAATCCATTTGTTCTGGCAAGCAGAAACTATCTAAAATATTTAGCGGTGCTACTAGAAACAAAGAGGAAAACAAGCAAAAACAAAGATACTAAAGTTTTAATGAGCAGAATTGTAGCTAATTCCATTTCCCTCTTCTCCTTGTAGGTTTTATTTTTTAAAGGAAGAGCTCTTCTAAATTCATCAAGTGACTGTGAGCTCCAGCCATTCCTATTAACTTAAATGCCTAAATTAAGTAGGTAGTTGCCTGAGGACATATGTGTAGCTAATGGAGATGAGTAGAGGCCTCCAGAGAATGATTGGGAAGATAGGAGTGGTGACCTGACCATGGCAGTAGCCTTTCTGTGTCCAGTAATTTCTGTAAGGTGAATGTTAAGTGGGATGGACCTGGATCATTAGAGTCCCATTGGAAAACAAGGAGTCAGTAGGTTCCAGCTCTCTCCAATTCTCTTGTTTTGGATCTAAGATACATTTAAGGTAGAAGAGGAAACAAAAATACAACAGGAGCAATTCTGGGGAAGTGGGATCGATGAAGTTCACTGTGGTGCTTTATTGAGCAAGAAACAGTAATGAGGGTGGGAGGAACACAGTGGGAGAATGACTGAGCCACAGAGTGAGGAAAACAGTAGCAGATCAAATTCATCCTTTCCAAATACTTGTTCAGGTGATGCTTCTGTCTGCTTCACTCCCATCTCTTAGTCCATTTAGAACACTTCTGGAGTAGGGAAAGATTTGCTGATTGTATATTGTGTAGTCAGAGCTCTTGCTAGGGAGGTGATGACAACCACAGTTGTTGCCTTTTTGACGCGTGAGGGATGTTGCTGCCATCACTTCCTGCCTTGTTCCCCGTGTATTGCTAGACTTTTCCTTCGGAGAAGTATCCAAAGAAATGGACACCACAGTCCTCCTCAACAAATTCCTGGCTGTCTGGGTAGGGAGCCTTTCTTTTGGAAAGGAACAGCTTAGTGTGCCACCTTCATCTGCTGATTGAGCAGATTGGCAACAGAGGTATCCGAACTGATTTCAGAACGAAGAATTAACACATTTGGAAAATGGCAGTAGGAAGGTAGAAAGTGTAACATACACTTTAACCCTTACTGAAAAAATGGAATTTAATCAGCAAGATTAAAATGGATGTTTTAAGTAATCTTTAATATTTTCGTGGCAGGGATATAATTACATATTGTTTGATTAATTGCATAAGATATTACTGGGGAATATAACTTGACTGATACAGCCGTATCAGCATATCTATATTTCTGAATATATGGTTAAATAAACATCTTTAGTTGGAGAAGGCATCATGATTTGTTTTAAGTTCAACCTTGTGTAAAGCAATTATATAAACTGTATATTTTACAAACTCTGTGTTTAGTTTCTGACGATGTGTTTGATAATTTTAGTGTTATCCTTAGGGTGTAAAATGACTTAATTGCTAATTAAAATGTTCAGCCCACCTGAAAAAATGTATTACCTAAGTAATTCTAGTAAATATGTTCTGTTCATTGAAGTATTCTCTTTCTGTTGCTACACTTTATCATTTGGAATGTGCTTAGAGGAGGAACTTAGGAAATGTATTTTCCTTGTCAGACCTTAGTACATAAAATACTCTGAGTGACATGCTGATAACCTTCAGGGCAAAGGGATTTCTTCTGTGCCTCAATAATGGAAGTGCACATTCAAGGCTTTCCTGGAGCAAACTAGAAAGCTTAAGAAGGGTAGAGGTGAGCTCTACCAGCTGGCAGATTGACTAAAATAGTGTCTTAATGAAGTCACAATCTGTAACTTTAAAGTTCGATCATTAAAAGGTGCATATTTACATATTTTTAATTTGGGTATGTGTATATTGCAAGTATGTTCCTGACGGTTAGCATTTGGACCTTCAGCATAACATTCTATCCTTGTAGTTTCCCTGCTGTTGTTTTCATCTATATTCAAAGCAACAACAAAATGAAACAAACAAAACCCCAAAACAAAAACAACAAACCCCCCCCCCCCAAAACCAAAAGAACAAACAAAAAAAAAATTAAAGCTTCTATAAGCTTCTATCTTCCTTTATTTCCAGGGAACATGATTACTTTTACATACCTTGATATTGATCTATCCCTTTATTTAAATGTGTTTTTTGTAGATGTGTGTGTATACATACCTACATAGAGAGGCCGAGAGAAGCATGAATTTCTGAGCTGTAAACTTCAGTGGAGAGAAAGCCAAAGGGATACAAGAGCAATTACTGTCAACATCTTCTCATGTCTCTGTTTAGGGTCATGGTTTTGCATCTGGATATCATAGTGACTTTTTAATGGGAAAAACAGTGTGGCTTAATCTTTTCTGAATCCATTGATTTGAAAACAGTGAGAGTCCTGTGGGTTTCAAGTGTGGGCAACATATATTAACCACATAGTTGGGGACAGAATATAATTGATTTTTTTTATCAATTAGAGGGCTAAATTAAAAAAGAGTCAAAACAAAACAGCGTGAATGTTTTAGGATTTTGGAAAACATTTGAGGTAGAGTCCAAGCTGTTGCTAACTGTAAGTAATCAGCAAATGAAAAAGTTATTATGGTAAGTATAAATTCAAAATAAACCTTGTGCTTTGCTTAATGTTCCTCCTCTTCCAGCTTGGCAGACAATATAGTTAGTATTACGTAATTGCAACATGCAACATTAATTATTTGGTATAACTAGAAAACGTTTCCTTATTACATCAAGTTTTTGTAAAGTGTTTGGATTTGAAATCACTGATTCTTAATTTTCAGTGTATTACCTATTAGTAGTTCTTTCAAAAGCAACAGGATATGGGAAGGAATCAGTGTGAACCTGATCAGCTGTTCATTTCTCAAGAACTGTTTATGATTAACATTCCGTTGTCCAATCTTTGGTAGTTTGTTAAGTGTGACTGGCAAGAGTATATATCTAGTATCAGAAGGAAATGCACTTGTCTTGAAGTCTCCTACAGATGGTTGTCTGATACACATCCTTTTACCCCTTTGAGTTTCTTTCCTGTGAGAGGAGATAGTTTTGCCTTCATGATAATTATTTTCTCTCAGCAAGCACACTTCAATTAAGAGAACATTTCTATCTCAAAAAATTCAGCCCAAGTAGAGTTTGAATAACCATCAGCAGCTGTGCAACATTTCCATTTCTTCCTATTAGAATATTCAGTACATACCCTGGCATTGCAGGCAGGAGACTAGAATATATAAATGCTCTTTGAAGAGTAATAGCAGGCAATCTTTTCATAGGGAAGTTGATTTTATGTTCCCTGATAACATACCATGACTAAGAACTTCAAAACCTGTTATTTGTTGCTGCCTGGATTGGTGGAAAATATTTTAGGAATGGTAAAGTCTGTAAATGTTAGGTCAATGGGCCTATTAGTGGGGCTTTGTGCTAGCTCCCACTTCAGAGATACTCACTGATGTTCCTTCTTCAACCTTGCCTACAGGAAACTTAATTAAAAAATGAGAGCTTGTTTTATTGCTCCAAGATTTCAGATCCAAAGAGGAGAAAATATACTCAAAGGGATCTGAAAGGATATGCTGGTATGTCTGCCACAGAAATGTCTGGTTTTGATGTCTTCCCTGGAAAGAAAAATTCATTCTTGCAATACCCCTCAGGCTTTTGAACTCTTAAGCCATTCTTCAAACTGTAGATTATTTGAACAAATGACCCGTATCTCTCTAGGTCCTTCCTACAGGGGTGATAACGCTGAAGATTTTTTTTACTTTGTCTTGGATTTGCTTCAAGTGAAGATACAGAGTTCTGGTGGTGTCTAAAAGAGGCTAACCATATTTCATGTACCATATACCAGGTGCTTTTTGTAAACCCCTCTGAAGGGGAAGATCCATCCCAAATCAGGATCACAGCTGGAGTTGCCCACTTGCATGGTATGTAGTGTTGTCTGGGCTGAGCATGCCAGGGGCAGGATTCTCACCTTTGGAAATGGTGATTGGAATGAAGCCTGAGCTCCAAGAATGAGAAGACACCAGAGTATAACTGTGATACCTGGATGAGTTGTGGAGCCGATGTAAATCAGGAGGAGAAAGGAAAGGAGCTTTCCCAAAGGTCTTTTATGCCGCTAAAATTCTTCCTCCATTCAGGTCCAGGACTGTGTGTACAATTCTCGTTTCTCTTCTTATTACTGCCTTAGAAGAAGCATGAAACTGTTATTATTTTTTTAACCTTGGCATCTTGGGGACCCGGACCTCCTGCCAGATGAGAGAGACTCCTCTGTCCATGTGCCAAGGAGTAGATGGAGGTGGCAGATGTCAGGATGAAGCTGAGCTAAAGGCATCTCCCATCTGCCCCTGGACTAGTGATGGTAGCTTAGGGGGAGATGGCATGTCACAGAGGTAGTGCAAGAAGTCTCTTGACATCAGATGAACATGAATTCCCTTTGTAGGGAGTAGGAACAGATTTGTTTGTGTGTGGTCTAGTCTCTGAGACTTCATTAAACACAGTTTAGAGCTCATGGGAAAGGGGTAAGTGAGCTGTAGAAGCAAGATCATGGAATCACAGGTGTGTTGTCTGGATGTGACTATTGGAGATTATGTGATGCAGCCTCCTGAGATCTTTGCACTGGGCAATTTCAGCATCAGCAGCTGTGCAAACTGAGGTGAGGGATTATTGCTGATGCATCTGTGGGACTGGGTATTTGGCTTATACATATGCATATTTTTAAAGTTTTCTTATTTTAGTACTGTTTCTTCTTGTAATAAAGGTACCTGATAAAGGGTTTATGAGAAGGATCAAACTACTGAGGTGTATTCTTGTAAGTAAGAACCCTTGAATATTTGCATCCTTCCGCCTTAGTTGCTTGCAGTACTGCTCTAAACAAGAATTTCAGAACTTGGCTCCAGACATTTGGCTTTGAATGAAAGTGGATTTTGGGAGAGGGTTTTTTTTTGGACAATGGCAATATTTCAACACATGTCGGGTGAATACAGACTGGTTTTAGTTTGGCCATATAAGAAACTGAAGTGCACATATTAAGTGACAAGGGAAATAATACGGAAGTACAGATCAGGCTTGCATAGTCATGGGAACTCCAGGATTTATTATGTATCATACACATTTATCCCTTAATGTTATTTTGAAGATAGATACTAGCTGGGAACTCCCTCTTGCCCTGTTTCTGAAATATGTTGTGGTATCTAAAGATAAATATTTAAGAAACACCTAGTGGTCTTGAAATATAAATCATAGTGTTGGGAAGTAGAGGCCACCTTTTATCTTCAGAAGTGGTTCAGTGAAGGTCGTTGGTGGGAGCCGTTTCTCAGCTCTGTGCTGTTGGGAAGGTCCACCTCTAGCAGGGAGAGGGTGCAGCCTCTCTTGCTGTTGCCTGTTGAACCACTACCATGTAGTGTGTGACTGCCAACAGGGCTGTGCATTAGCGCTAATTGTGGCAGAAGTGCTTGTGAGTCTAACTAACCTTTTCAAGCCATTCATATTACTTCCCCTGGTCTTGCTGGATTATTTATTGACACCAGCAGCCTTTCAGAAGACATTCATATTTATGTTGCACTGGTGCCAAATTAGAAATTTTAATGTCTATACCTTGTTGAAAACTGATGCATGTGGCTTAGGAGTACCTGGGTGGAAATAAACACTGGCAGCACCTAGGAATGATAATTTGGGTTTCTCATTTCCAGTGGCAGGCTTTTGGATACAGATGACATGTGCAGGTATTAATAAGCCTATCTGCTCTTCCAGCATTTTCCCATTAATTCAAATAAGCCAATATTATAAGTAACTTGAGATATATGATGGGCTATGTTTTTGAAGACATGAGTTTACCACCATCAGCTCTCATGAGTCTTAGTTTCATTTCTGTTATCCAAGGGTTCATCTGGGAGTGTAGTAAAGGGGGTCTGTTTTTCTGTACTTACCGGAGTTAGGGACTAGGGTTGAGAATTTACAGGATATAAAAGTGAGATCTCAGGGCAGGGGGGAGGCTGCAAGCTGTTAGTTTTCTGCTTTGCAATATAGTTCAAGATTTTTCCTGGTTATTGGAGGGATCCCCACATTGATAGGCGCACTCAGCTGAGTGCTCTGGCATGTTGCCATGTACTAACTTTCATTTGAGTCCAATCTGCAAAGTAATACTAATTTTTCAAGTAAATGTTTTAAAGCTGCAGGATGTTCTCACATTGAAAGAAACCCCAGGGGATCATCCGTTTCCTCTTTCCTGCTACAGCAGAGATTATTTCTGCCTCTTTCTTTCCATACTGTTTTTTCCAACAGTACCTATTGTCCCAAGCCATGCAGTAACCTAGGTAGCCAGCACTGACAGTCACAAGTGACTCAGGAACTCAGTGTGCATGTTATAAGCAGAATAAAATATTTCCTACCCTTTATTTGGCTATACAGTGCTGTATGGAAAGAAAACTGCTTTGCTTTAGAAAGTGTTGAACTTCTGTGCTCCCTAGATTAACTTGCTGTGTATTCAGAACTTGATATATTCTGGCTTTATAGAATGAAGTGCAAAATTCTTGTTCCACAGAAAGTTGTTACACTAAGAGGTAAAAAGCCTGCTTAGTTGATCACTGAGAAAAGATATAAAAATATAAGTAACCATTGGTGTTTTACCTGTGTACAATTTAAAAATTAATAAAGGAACAAGAAAGCTTGTGAAGTTGCTTGTTTGAACGTGTTTTTAATAGAGGCTCCTGTAACGCTTGTTCTTGCTAAGTAGCGATCTATCCAAGGTGAAAAATTAACCGTGGATCCAAATGCAGTTTGTAAGCATCCAGTCTTACTCTTAAAAGCCAGGGACCTGATACCATGTCCTTAAAGAAGTGTTTGAGGACTGAGGGCACGTTCAGAATGTGGACTTAAATCTGCTCCTCTGTTGTCAGATTTGAGAACCTCTAAAAATTCTGAGGTTTTGCCTTGGTCTCAGCAGTTGTTCTGTTCCTTAGGCTTGAATACTGCTTTTGCTGTTCAGGACACAAGAGAATTTCTTTAAAGAAATTTATTGCTGAAATAAGGGAAGAAAATGAAATTCTGCTGGCTGCCACTAAAGACTTATGGACAAAGAACATACGGACAATAATTACTTTTAAAGCCTCCTTGGAAGATATAAAATCTCTTGCTATTAGCTAAACTGCCTTTAACACTAAAGAAGGCATGTGCAGGGCCTGCATAGTTTTTTGTGTGCGTCCATGTGTGATTCTTTGAAGATTTTTCAAGTCTGCATTTGCAATATTCTCTGCTTCTTTCTTCTTATTCCATTAAAGAAATTCTAATGCCCGTTTAGACACAGAGAATCTAGAATTACACTATCTAGTTGTAATGATCAGGTTCTTTAAAATTATTAGAGAGATTCCTCTGCCTGAATTAAGGTGCAAATGAGACCATATGTCAAAGTCAAGAGTACGGATTTTTATTTAACAGTAAATGTGAGTTAGAGAGAAAGAAATAGCAAAAAATGAGGGGGGCGGGGGAGATAAAGACAGTGACAGAGAGACAGATTAAGTAGAAAAAATATCACCACTCCGTGGATTCTGGCAGCTTCTCATTGATCCACTTCTTGTGGTCTTCTCAGTGGTGAGAGTCCCAGTCTTTTCAAAGTGATGGTTGCAGTCTAGATCCACTGAGGGAAGCTTGAGGTGGAAAGGAAAGTCCCATGTGGTAAGCGAAGCCTGAGGATGAGGGAATAGGCCCTGTGTGGTTTTATTGTGCCTAGGCCAGGTAGGAACGCCCCCAGTACCTCCCCTGGGGCAGGGAGTTTTACAGTGGGTGGTGGAATACTGGACCATGGGACATTTCATGAGTCTTTGACACATTCTAGGAGTTTACAGCTGCCTGTTATGTCTGTGCAGTTGAGTCCATTATTGCCCATTACTGCCCATTAGCAGAGATGAGTATCATGAGGATACGTGTGACTGTTTGATACTTCCCTGGAGGGGAGTTATCACAGAGTTATCTCAGTCATTTGTGTAAGAACAAAGAAACACTACCCTGCCTCCCAGGATTTACCTCTTTCCTTATTTTGTTCAACACCCAGCTTGCAGCCTGAGGTGGCAGGTGTGCACCCTCAGCACCTGGGTGGTTACTTTACAGCTTGCACTTTGATTGTCTGAGCCATTAGCATTCCTCTTTCACACTTGTGGATACTTCTCCTGGGATAATTGGACAGTAGTAGCACCTTCATCTTATGTGAAGTTTCCTGTCGCAGTCCAAATTAGTAGGCATGTTCAGGTAGAGGTGGGCTTTGGTGAGCAGTTGCTTCTTTGCACAGTTTGCTACAGTGGACAAAAGTCTTTCAGTGATTTTAACAACGTTTAAGCCATTAAGCAATTTCAGTCTCTCACACTAGGTTGTTTTCATTTGATTATTAGGTTTTATTATAATATTACATGAGCATCATGGTTAGCTAAATATAGGTGTTGATTTGATACATTTGCAGTTGGAGGATATGTCTGAATACAGGCAGTTCTTTCGCAGAGACTTTTCTGGTCGCTTGCAGTCTATTTGTAACTCTCCTTGGTAATATTTCCCAGAGATGGGATTTAAGGAAGGAAATGGAGCAAATCTGGATTCAGACTTTGCTTTTGGATCTCCTCTCTCTAGAGGATCAGAACAAGTCAGTGAATTTAATCATGCAGTCAAATGTGATGAAAATTTGGATATTAATCGTCAGCGGGAACCAGTATTTCATGCTCATTAAGTAGCAAATTTTGGTGAGTGCTTCCTATTCCCTTATGAGTTACCAGAACTGCAGGTAGACATCAAGCAACATCCAGTCATAATGCAAATTTTCTTTCAAGTAGAGCACTGCATATTGCATTAGTTATCAATGAAACCTCAGATTCCACTTTTACTTATGTAACTGCAACATCATAAATATGGTAAAACTGCTTTATCATATGCAGTAGAGGATTCTCATCACTTTTGTTAGTGGAAGTCTGGACTATTTAGAATGAACAGTTGTTAGAGCTGACCGTGAATTAGATTAAGAATCATATTTCAAGAATGGAGAATAATAATTCAAGTGGGATTAGAAATAAGTGACGTGAAATATTAGTGAAATAACTAGTGAAGTATATATATTTTTAATTAATTATATTTGTAAAAAAAAGATCATGATCTAAATATTTGGGGTCATACAGGACACAGGACTTCAGGCGATGTTGTCAATCCAGTGCATTCAGAATTCAGAAACAGGCTTGAGTTAATCAATTTTGAATCCTTTTTGTTTGTCTTCTAGCATTTTTTTACCTTTAGGGCTGATATTTTGAAGGTTTTTTCCTACTGTCACAGTGAACAGAAATTTTCTTTTGCAATGCTTCAAAAAAAAAAAAAAGCTGTGATTTTCTGGTGATTATATCTTTCTGAAAACAAAGTTCACTTAAAGGAAAAAAAAATTATCTGTAGTCTTAGGATGACAGTCAGATTTGTCATAAGATTTCAAAGTATGAAGCAGAGGATAATTCTCATGGCTAGACCTGTATCTTGCTTATTCCTAGGACAGGATTCTGTTCTCTCTGTAGTGCCCCGCACCTGGTGCAGCCAAGGTATGTTGAGTTATGGTGCAGGTATTTCCCATTCCCATGCAGCAGGGCTGCAGGGCTGCAGGAAGACATCTGGAATCCAGCTACAAGTCGTGCTCCAGGTTGCTTTACCTGCTGCCATCCTCCCTCTTGACCCCAAATAAGTCTGGCCTTGCACCATGTCCTGGTGCGGGGCTGTCACACAGGTGGAGACAGTCAGGACTTGCAGATTGGAAACCACGAGGGCTCCCATGGCTCGTGTCACTGAAAGGTTCTGCAGAAATATGGTATCGATGTGACGGCTCTTCCACCATGCAAGACGTCCAAGATTTTTGTACTCTGTGTGGGCACGTGGAGCTCCCCTTGAGTTATTCTTTGGCTTGCGCTGTAGAACGCAAATGGCTGACTGAAAAATGTTTCCAGATCCTTGTGTTACATCAGAAGGAAATAAACCACACAGCAAAACAAAAACTGAGGGGGTTTTGGGCAATCAGTATTGGGCACTTAGGAGCAAAGCAAATCTCACAGTGAGTTTAAATTGGGTTTTTTCTCAAACCACTTTAAAGATGGAAAAGCAACATCTATGCTAACCCATAAAAATACAACTGAAGGTGCGTAATATCTCAGATTATTGAGTCCTGGAGATAAAATTGCATTTGTAGAATACAAGTATTAATTCACAAATGCAAATGTTTTAAAACATGCAAAAAATCCCTAGATGAGGAAGAAGCAGTTGGATCCACACTGTTGCATTCCCTGTAGTGTTTGTTCAGTATCATATGGGCAGGGTTTTGCTAAAGTGGATCTGGGGAGGAATCTTGTTTTCCTTCATTCCTCTGGCAAGTGTGATGTTCTAGGTTCAGGACACCCTCTGACAGCTGGTGAGTTGAATGTAAATAACACCTGCAGTCCCAAATCCAGAACACAGCAAGAATGTAAAGAACAGTATTTTTAAATGCATACTCATTTACAGTACGTTTTAAGTTAAAGTCTGTGTTTTTATAAAGAGATAGATTATTCCAAATGTTTAAAAAATGCAAATCAGAATAGCATATGTCACTTTTGGTACGTATTCTTTACAAGCTAATATTATTTCCAAACAGACCTCATATGTATTTATTATATATATGTATGTTCTTTTTCTTTTTGTAGAACAAAAATGAAGTTTAAAATTAATTATTCTTTTAAAGACAAACTAGCAGGGTTGTCCTTAACTGTGTTTTATAATATCATATATTAACTCATTGTATGTTATTAATTAAAAATGATGCCTCAGAAGAGATTTTAACTTACTTCTCATTGTTTGTTACTGATCCCATGCAGTGGTGCTTGAATATTCTTAGTTCCCAGCTCTTTGTGGGAAGGGGTGGAATGGAATAGCATTAATTCACTAGCAGCATTTTTTAATTGTTTGCATTGTTTGGCTCTTTTGATTTAAAGAAGCAATACTTGTGGAAATATTAGCTATATATTTAAGTTTGTCGTGGTAGCTGAGCAGCTCTCCTTCCAAGACTGGTCTAAGCTTGCAAAACTATCTGTGCATTCTTATATTGATGAATTTAATATTAGATTTTAAACAGTCTGCTTAACAAAATCTAGTTGGGGGTAGGCTATTGAAGATATGCTTCTAAATCCCCCTCTCACGTACAGTTTCATACTGATCTATGTAATTTATAGTAAATTAGTATCTGGAATTATTGGTTAGTTTGGATTCTTTCCTAAATGCCATCTTTCTGTTTGCTTGGTTTGTAGGCAGGGGAGGGCTTGAGGAGACCGTGGCCTTATTTATTCTAATGTTATAATAACACAGTTTACTTGTGTATATTAACAAATGTATGTTCCATGCTGTGAAAGGAAAAAACATGAAACCTCTTTTCTAGTGTTTAGCATGAGTTTTTTATTTCACTTTAGGTTTAAAAACTGAGATCATCTGCCCTGTAAACCCATTTGTCCGTAATTTACTCGCTACAAAAGGCTGTTATTTGTTTGTCCTTCCCATCCTGTGCTGACTGACTGGTTTGAATTTCAAGAGTAAATGAATTTGTGAGCAGTGGTTTGTTCCATTCTGGCTTTAAGGCTTAATGAGACAGTAATGTATCCAGCCTGAGATTTCTGTTTGATCTCAGGAAATGGACAAGTAGATTGCACTAATTGTTGGCAATTGCTAATACATTTGTTTCTCTCTGTTCTGACAGAATTACTGTCTAAGACATGGGTTGAAGTTGGGCACATGGTAAGACCAGAAGGGTTGTATTATTTTACTTATGTAATGTGACTGGCAAAAAATGCAGAGCTGGGCATGGAGAAGGCTGGCCATCCTTCATGTCTCCTTCTGCAGGAGCTGAAGATGGAAGGGTCAGTGCTGTTTGAAATAGTGTGTTTTTACTGGGAACCTCCTCCTCATCCTGTGAGCTACTCTGCAGGTGTGACAGCTGATCTTAATGCCAGTGGAGGACTTTCAGTCATGCTCCATGTGAATTAATAGTCCAGAGTATTGTGCTGGAACTGGTTTCACATTTGTCCTGCAAAACTTAAGAGTTCACCTTTAGTGTAGTGACTCTGGTGCTCTCTGAATTAATTCCTGAGACTCAATCCTTTTGTTCCTTCATAGGTGTTGGAGTGAATTATCTATCCTGCCAGAACAGTCTGAAATGAATATACTTCCTTTAGGAAAATTGCAAAATTAAATTAAACTTTAAAGAAACCACAGAATCCCTTTTGAATATTTAACTTAAATCTTGACTTTTTTTTTCCTTCCTCTCACTTGGCCCGACCTGGGACAGAACCAGAAATGAGGGATGGAAACCAGGAGGGGGAGAGCAGCCCTGAGGTAGAAGTTGGGTTTTTTGGAGCATAGCCCATCGTGGGAGAAAGCCAAACTGGAAAACTTGCAGAGGTGTTAAAGGCTCTGAGCCCACTAAGCTTAAAAAAACTGCCGATCTGAAAAGGTAATATGAAATGTGTTGTAAAACTTTTGGATGATGAAATAATATATGCAGTGAAATGGGAAACAATCTTGGACTTTTCAGAAACATCTGGATGTTCTGAAGTTTTTTTTTGTTATGAGGTTTTTTTGTTGCTTTGGTTTTTTTCCCCCCCTTAAAATTAGGTAGGACTTAAAGAATCCGCAATGTATGGGAGCTGCAAATTCTCACCATGTGTTTCTGCTAAGTGTAAGGATATATGGTATGTGCAACAAGTTCTATTTATTTATTTACTTATTAAAGTGTTCATGTGATTTGGCTGCTTGCTTTGCTTCCCCCTCTACCCCAGTGAGTGAAGGCTGTCATCTTGTGGCAGGAGAGATCACTAAAGCCATTGTAGATGATGTCATGATGATCTGGAGATGGACATGGATCCTGCCTGAGACAGACCCTGGGAGCCTAAAGTTTCCAGAGTAACTTGCCTGCCCAGCTCCCTTTCCACAGACTCTGTCAGCAACACTTGATTGTGGTGCCGATAAGTACTATAAAATGTCATGGGTGTTGTCTGGAGCCAAATCCTGATGGTGTTGCAATAGTTTTGATCATGGGAATATACATTCTCTTGGAAACAGTTCCGATATTAAAAATAATCTTTTCTTGCACCAGCATTCAGTTGGCATCTCTGTGGACACTTCCCAGTAACAACACAGACGACTTTATTTGCTTTTATTTTATTTTGCTGCTCAAGTTCATGCTCCTTCTCTGTCTTTCTCCACTTGATTTTTTCCCTAAAACAGGACTAGATCAAGGCACAGTGGGTTTTGCAAGAAACCTTATGTTTTTTGGTGACAAAACAGATAAGGAAGTCAAGTGTCTCTTCCTGGCATACCAACATTTATTGACTGGAAGAAACAGTGTGTGAGGTGTATTCAAACACATGGAGAGAGAAGAATGGCCATGGCAACTGTGCAGTGTTTTGTAACTATGATAAAGATAAAAACATTCTGGTGCTTTTTTGGACCTAAGAAAATGATTCAGTGGAGGAAAAAAAGGACATTTTCCGGTGTATATGAAGGAACCCACATGCCTGCTACACTTAAATTGAAGAGCTGGGAGTGTTATCCGTGGGACACAATGTTCCTCTGGGACACTTGGAGCCCAGACAGGATGTAGCAGGTTCTTGGGGATCCTTATGCCTTGTGATGTCTTTTTTTTCAAAGGGCATTCAACCTTAGGTGATCTGCTTTTCAGGAGTGAGTACTTAGCAATAGGCTACCTCCTTTGTCTGAAAGTTTTCAGTGTTCGAAACGCTGTAGTTACTTCACAGTTCAGGCTGGGGTATACACATCTTGGTGGCATGGTGAAAATATTAAAAGATGCCAGATGGGTGATATGGTAATGTGGGCAGATGACAGGGACTATGAGTAAGACTTGTGGAGATCCAGTCATAGAGGAGACCTTCAGTAACAGATGCTGTGTAATTTTTTAGTGCAAATGCAACGAAGAGTATCTTTCTGTAATTCAGAGCATTAGTATCCTGTTGAGTAAGCAGATGGTTCTGGAAGCTACCAGATGAAGGTATTAGCTACCTGTTACAAGTCTTGCTTGTAACAATGGTTTATTCTTCTTAGAAACAAGGCACACATGTTCCTTTTTTTTTCTTTTGAAAGATTTCTTTGCATGTAATTATTAAGATTTCTAAGATTTTCTTTGCCTGGAGTATTCTTTTTTTTTTTTTACTGCTTTTAAAGACACTAAAGCTTGTAAAAACAGTCTGCTAAGTTAAGAGATGTATCGCAGGATTGTGCCTAGCCCTGAATAGTGAAGACTAATCAGATGACAACAAAATGCAGTCTTTTTGCCTAGTATTCTGGTACACAAAAGATGGACATTCTAATTCAGGCATAAATCCTGGGTTTAGTTCTACTAAAGGGTTCATACATGGTGCTCTTAGAGATTCTGCTAGGGGCTTTTTTGAGGCATCTACAGAAGGTCTCAGTGACAAGTTTTGTGCGTTTAGGAAACATGAGACTTCAGGGTCAATTGTGGCTCTGGGAATGTGATTCCCGGACTGGGTACACAACTTGCATCTCTGACGGCCACAGAAACTGCATTTCACAAATCTCATATCCTTCTAGATCCCCTTCTCTGTTTATAATTGTGATAATATCAATGCAATTATGATCTCCACCGGGGCCACTTGTTACCAATCTTTCATGTTTTATTTTTGGCATGCTGGAACTCAATATGAAAACTATGGAAGATGCAAGCCATACTTCACAGTGTTTCAGGCCCGAAGGAACCACTAGAGGATTGAGTTCTAATTTTCTTTAGAGAAAATCATAGAAAAATATTTTTTGTTGCACTCAAAGATCCCTTTTTTCAAATTAAAGAATTTATGTCTTCTGGAGGCTAAATGTACCAGAAAGCAGGAGAGATCACAAAACCTCCAACACCTCCCTTGGAATGACAGGGAATTTTTTAGGTATGATTACGTGAGTCCATCAGAAAAGAAAGTTCTTGGCACCATTTTTCTAGTTTTATCTTTTGATAGTGTTTAATCTCTAATGTTATGGAATAAGCTTAGTAGAGTTCTTTCTCTTCTGCCTTTGGAGTAAATTTGGCCCATGGAGTCATCAAACCCATGACCTTAGTGTTATTAGCACCATGCTCTAAGCAACTGAGCTGATGATACCTCCTGTCCAGTCCAACAAAGCATGTTAACTGCAGAGAATTTCTGCAGGAAAAAAAATTGAAAAAGAAGAGAAATGTATTCTAGAAGGATAGCATAATTTTCTTTTAAAGACTTCAAGCAATGCAGAGTCCCCTGGTAAAATATTTCAATTTGATTTTCCCAGCTGTGAAAGTAATCAAAAGCTTCTTTCAAGGTTTAACTTGCTAATGAGATCCAGTGACTGGAAGTTAGTTATGCCATTGTCTGCATGATTAACTATTTCCATCCTGTTATCAGATAGCTTTTATGTGTGAAAATACCTGTATATGGTGATGAAGTCAGCTTATAACTTTCTCTTTGATGATCTGAATATGTTGCAGTTCTTAAGTCTCAAATCATAAATCATGTTTTTTAGGCTGGAGTAATTTTTGTGGCCCTCCTTTTAATGTTTTCCAGTATTTCCACATGTTTCTTAAAATGTGGACACTATGCTGGTGTTCTGTCAGAGGTCTTACAGATATAAAATGAAGTGAGATGAGTTCTGTTTGCTTGAGCTTTATATAATTATTTTTTTCCCTCAAGAATGTAATAGATGCTTTTAACTAATAAAGTCTTTCAAGAGTTTTTCCCCGAAGTTCTTATACTTCTTTTTCCTTCGGCTTCTTCTTTTTTATTTTTTTTTAATCTCAATTCCACTGAAGATGTTCTCCAAGTTCCCAAAGTGGGTAACTTCCTGGCAGTGACTAACTGATCACCTTCAGGCATCCATCTCTGGAAGTATCTTTTTCTGTAATTCTGTAGGAAACATAGACTCTTGTTTTAAAAATGTTGACAAACATCTAAACTAAATTCTTTAAGTAGGCAAGTCAAGCACAGTCCTGAACTTCCCATTAGGCATGTAAAAACTCCATTCTGAATTCCCCTTCTGTTGCCTTGCATTTGGTTCTATTAAAATGATTTCATTAGATTCTTCTTGTACGCAGCAACTCATTTTGTTTCTTAGGCATCTTGTTTTCTTCCCTGACCTTGAGAAGCTGTCTCATCTACTCCTATGACCACAGGAGTTTTTATATTTTTTATAAAAATAACTTCAGATGAAGGATTAGTTCCTTATGGTTCCACCAAATGAGGAATTGTTGGTATCAAGAACATTTTGAGACCTGTGAGTATACTACAATTGAATCTAGCTGAAGTACACTCTGTTAATTCCACATCATAATTTTTTAATTGAGATGTCATGTTGTACTAAGTCAAATGCCATGGAGAAATCAAGTGCACTACAGCAGACAATTGCCTTTGTCAAGCAGACCTGTTATCTCTTCATGAAAAGACAATAGGTTTGTTTTACAAGACCAACCTTCCATTAAACTAACTGATTGACATTAATTAGATTTTTAGCCTCTAATTCTTTGTTGATGAAATTTCAAATTAATCGCTCCTTTTACTGAATGCTAAATAACTCTTCTGGAGGTCTCTGGCCCATCTCTTTTATCCTTGTTTAAATATTAGATCTCCTTTGGCAGTCCTTCATTTCTTTGGAATTTCCCCAGTTTTCAAAGGTTTGTTTAAAAATAATATTAGCAATTCAAGGAAGCTCCTCAGCATGTCCTTTTAACATTCAGAGGTAAGTGTTATCCAGGCTTCTGATTTGAACATTGTTTAATTTTAGCAGATGTTGCCTAACATCCTTCTTTATCACATACGGCAAACTTTTATTCCGTCCGCAACTTTGCATGAGGTGAATGCATCCTCCTGCTTCATTCTGAATACAGAACAGAAAAAAAAATTGAACATTTCTGTGTCCTTTACATCATCCTTTGCAGTTTTGCCACTCACCTCTTGCAGATCTGCTATACCTTTCTTCCCACTATTCTCTTTTATGCGTTGTCATTTGGTTACCTTTCTTCAGCCTTATACATCCACATGCTCGCTTTTTTTCCTATGTGTGTTTTATATGTCCTACTTTCTTTTCTATTTTCATTGCTAATTCCATGTCTCATTTTAAGCATGATACTTTTATGCGTGTTTTGTGTCCATCTGAGTAATGATGACTTCTTGGGAATTTAGTAGTTTTCACTTGTAAAGACATCCTCATATTTTGTTAAAACTTACAACTTAATTCGTTTGTTTGTTTTCAGTATTAATGCCAACTGTTGCTTTAAATTTTGGAAAAATGATACTTCAAGGTTTTCAAATTTCCTGTAAAATATGGGCTTGTGTTTTTAAATAGATTTTGTTTTTCTTTAGGGAGGCGTCTTGCTCATGATAAACACAGTGAAGTCAGCATCATGAATATTGCAGTCTGATGTTGAGCATATTTTTTTAAACAGTGCTTTTCAGTCAGGTATCTGAAACAGATTGTGAGTGATGAACCTGGAGGTTTAGAGATTCTTATGTGTTGGTTTTGTCAGTGGATGAAGTAAAATATTTCTCTTTACTAGAATTTCCTTAGCTTTTTTCAGTAAGGCTGAACAAATCAGATGATGCAGAGCCCGTGGAAAGCTGTGCCGCTGTGCCAGTGTGGAGATCAGTGCCACCAGTGAATTCCAGCAGTCAGTATCTGCAAATATGACATGCTTTTAACAATACTCAGTGGTATTCACACAGCATTACAGTGAAAACTGTTCATTCAGGCCCTCTGGTGTGTGAGCTGTTAATGCAGCATGCTAGATCTCCTGCTTGCTGTCCCTTCTGTGTTACAACTGCAATGATATTGTTATGGCTTCCTACTCTCCCAGTGTTTGAGGAGGTGTATTTTGGGGTCTTATTAAACTGTATTGGCTCCCTAGGGCATCTTTCTTGTGCTGCTGTGGCACCCACTCCTGCCCTCAGCAGTGTTTAGTGTTTTGGCAGCAAAGAGCTCTGTAGTGCCACCGATTTCAATTTACATTTAGGAAATTTTGTAAGGGGAAAGCAAATACTCTAAAGTGTTTGATGCCTAGTATGACCCAAAGACAGATGGCATGGCCATCCTGTGGCAGAGTCTGTTCGTGATGGGGCTCTGTTCACTCATCTTTCCATCTCCTCCATTGTTCATAGAGCCCAGGTAGGGTCAGGATGCTTCCATGGGGACAAAGGGCTGTGAGCAGGGAGGTTTTGTGGGACTGAGCAGGAAATCTGCTCCTCAGAGAAAGGATGTCTATTGATATTTTTTTAAGCAAAGGGGAGAACAGGGGCTGATATTTGAAGGCAGAGGGCACATCTGCACTGGGGAAGCTCATGTGCACATGACAACTCATCGTGCAAATATTCCTGTAACTCCAGCAGGATTACTTCCAGTATCTGAGTTTTAGGTACATATCTTTAATATCTATTTCAATTAGAAGTGGCTCACATAGCTGTACGTTGCTTTTAGCCCCAAGAGGGTGGGTGGGGATAAAATCTAGAATTTGAAATGTAGAGGCTGAAGACACTGTAGATTTGTTGTCCTAAGCATAATTGCCTCCTTCAAAATCTGACATGTTTACCACAGTGTTTTCTAAACACCTCGTGCATCTCTTCAGATTTTGACTATGAATCCTGTGTTTTATTCCCTTGCTCATTAGTACTCTTGCAGATCTTGGAGCATCCTCAGCTGCTCTGACTGCTGTGGTAAAGATGACTTTATTATGAATATAATTATGAATGTTCTTTATGGTTTGCTTGACCCTTTTTAATCACTTTAATCACTTTGCTGGCTGCTTCGTTTTCTAGCTGCCACTGAATGTGTGAAGACTAAATAACCTTGTACTTCAATCACATCTTCAGTGTTTGTGTCTCTAATAGAAAATTGATGGATCAACTAATTGATAAAATTCAGCTAGGAATTCCCTAAAGTGCTTGTTGGCACCACAGAGGTGAGGAAAAAAATGGAAAAACTATTTATTCTAATTAACTCCACAAAAAAAAGATTTTAGGACACAATGCCTGCCTCAGTGGCATGGAAACCTACAGATATAGGCAAAACAGCTTTATATAGTGTTTGTCATTTTATTAAGAGGGCGTTTCTGATTTGCCAGTGAGTCTCACTTTGTAGCATTTTTGCTATACAACTAAAGTAGAAGAAAATTAAAACTACAGTCCTGGAAGTTTGAATGTAAAGTCGGCTCACCAGTGGTTTTTGTTCTTGCAGACCCAAGCACAGAGTACCTCCTGTTCCATTTCTTGCCTCAATTCATGTATTTGAAGTAAGCCTGAGACTCAAAGTCAGAGGTAAAATTCAGTGCCTGAGAGATGGGAGTGAAATGGAAAGGAACTGCAAGACATTGGCTGCATGATTCTAAATATCATTGATTTTATCTCCTTCTTTGTGTGTTGAAGTTCAGGAGAAGCTATTGCCCTTGACTTCCAGGTCCTCTGTGGGAAAGACAAAAGGGTGGTTTAGACCTGTAAGTGCTTTGGTTTTGGAGTGTATGTGCATGTTTGGATTATTGAGTCACTTTCTACAACTCTTTTTGCAACACTTAATATGCTGCAGTTTATTCCTTGGGTTAAATCCAATCCTGTGTCTAAGATTTTATTCAAAAAAACCCAACAACCCAAACCTCCACCACCATCAACAAGGAACAAAAAAAACCCAAATCTAAACAACAGCAACAAAAAAAGCCCCCAAACAAATCAAGCTTCTTTGTTCAATACTTTCTTTCAGTTGTTAGAAGTGCAAACCAGCAACTCTTGGCTTGTCTGATTTTGAAGCCTGACTGCAAGAATAGTCTATAAGGTGTATAAACATTTATTTCACTGAGATGCCAAACTTTGAAAAAAAAGTCAACTGATACCGGTGTGAATAGCAGCTCTTTGAAGTTCAGTTAATTATTTCATTGCCAAGATTAGGCAGCGAAATAATTGACTAAATAATACACTTGATTTTCAAACTCAGATGGCTTTCTCATGTATCTAAACCTTGCAGTATTTCCTCTCCATCTGTCATTTTTTCTGCTATCCCTATTGCCTTTCCTGACAGGATTTATAATGTCCTTCTCCATTTTCAGTGCAAAACTTTCTCCATGTTGCCATTTATATCTTCAAAGCCACCCAAGTTAGTAAAATATGTTATAAAATAAAACATAGGAGTAAATGCAGACCTGATCATTTTAGTTCATTGTAAAATTTCATTTTTTGTTGTCCTGCAAGATTTTCCCATACATTGCAGTAAATGCCATACTCTTACGTTTGAATTGAGGCCTTTTCTCCACAGCATTTCGTGCTTGCATGCAGGAAGGTTATTCCCCATGTGCAGGGCTGAGGTGGGCAGCAATGGACACTTGTGGACTTGAGCTGCCATTCACTTCTGGCCTAAACAAGGTTATTTTTATCTCACTTTTGCATCTTTAGCAGACGTACTTTATAGATCAGATATAAAAGATACGACTTTGAGCGGGGGGCAGGACATTTTCTTCCTAAAAATCTTTGATTCCTCCTCTCCTTTATGAATAGCTCAGGGCTACTGCCGTTGCTGCCAGTGCTGCATTGAGTGGCAAAGAAGCTCATTCAGCACAGCTGCTGCTCATCTGAAAGTGCCTTCATGTCTCTCCTGGCTGCTTTGGAAATGCTTGGCTACTGGAAAACCAAGAGTGATGTTGTAGTGCTTTGACTAATCTTTATCTAAAAAAAGAGGGAAATATTTTTGAAATGAAAGAAAATATATTTTTACCAAACTGCTTTGAATTTTCTACAAGAAGCATTACTATATTTTATAGCTATATTACAAGTATGAAATAGGATTAGATTTAGCACAGAGAGACTGTGACCTCTTCAAAGAGTTTGCCTCATTATGCTTCTGTGTACCATGAGCTATATATTGTCAAGTGAGAATATTGTGTCCTGGAAGCTACAAGTTTAGTTTGGGATGCCTTAGCTTAAATTGCTGCAAACTGAATAGTTCTGGTTCAAGGGTCTAATAAGCTCCTCAAGTCTGAATGTCCTAGCTCAAGATATTTATATCTCCTGCCTGTGTGAAGGCCAGGGTAGTTTGTTTGTTCTGCAAGAACAGCCTGAGACTGCTTTTCTCCTTTTCTATTTACTTCATAATGTACTAGTGTGGAGGGGTTTTTTTATTACTTTCTCTATGTTTTTTTCACTTCTGTGCAGTCACAATACTGTTAAATAAACAAGTCCCACACCCATGACTTCAGTTCAGTAGGGGTGGAAAAAACCATACACAGACATCAAGAAGCTGACACTAATTGAATATCCAGTTCTAACTTGACCCAGGTTGTCACTGCTGTAAGATAATTTGTCACTTTGTACCACTGACTACTTAGCATATAATAAAATCAATAGTGCTGTAAAAAGTTGAGATTGTCAGATATATCACACATCTGTCTCAGGCTTTGAGAGCAGTATAAAAACTAGTCTGTCTGTGAAATGTTTATATTCTTTAAAGTTGCATACTACAGACTTAGGGCCTTTAAAATAGCATTCATTTCTTACAACTAAAAACCTAGCTGATATGAATATTTAATGTAGGAAATTATATTTGATGTTTGGAATGCATTATTAATCATTGATTATTTTAATGAGAAAATTTCAAGCAATTTTAGGTTAACCTTGGAGAGTTGGTGTGATGTGTGGAGAGTCAGGGAGTCAAGTAAAAGCCAATACTCTGGAGGATGTGAGACAGCAGTCCCTGCCCTGAGTTCACAGTGTTTGTAGCTCAGAGAAGACTTTGAACTCCTGGTGCAGAAACTGTTGTTGAAACACAGCACCCAAAATATGTTGTCTCTATAGGAACTTTACGTGGCTTTATATTAATGAGAGAAGGAATTTAGAAAACTTCCTTTTTTTGAAAGCCCTCTACCAGGCAGCAGTAATGGTGAAAGAGGGAAATGGTCTTCTACATGTATACTTTTGCCCTAAGGAAACCCTTTTCAAAAGTATGTCTTCTACAGGTCAGCATTTTTTGCCTTATTGGGGCATTTTTTTATAGCATTATTTACACATATTCATGTAAATAACTTTACTGGTTAAAGCTGACACATTTTCTTTCCTATTAGCTTTCTGATGTTGCTTTCCCTTCTTCCTCCCTATTCCATTAATAAAAAGAAATTAATGTTCTTCAGATTCAGACCCTAAGGGATGAAGTCTATGAACCCTTGCACATTTATCATTATCTATGTCCATATATAGATGTAGATTTTTATTATGACTTAATCTTTCTGATGCTCCAGAATTGTCACTGAGAGCTTTTGGTTAAAAAGGAAATAAAAGTGAAGGTGAAAACAGAAAGACAAAAATTGGGCTTTGTCCTTTGATGTCTTATAAATAGGAAGTATGTATCTGGAAAATGACTGCCTTCTGAGGCCTCCCTCTGATACAACTAATCTTTTAAAATTGATGCTGATACGCACTTTTGCTCAAATCTGAGAATAAAACCTGCGAAAAAACAATGACCTGCGATCTCCTTATGTTTTTCTCTTCGCTTTTCTTTGCCTCCTCCCCTTCACATAAAGCCTGCTTGTAATGGAAAAAAAGGTCAACGTTCTATACACAGCTAGTTTTGAAAGAAATTTAACTATGTAAAAATGAGTTCACTTTGAGCAAACCCAGTTACTCTATTTCTCCCTTAATGCCATTCCAACAGGTCCCCTATCTCACTGAGGGTCATCCATTAATTTTTATTTTATTTTAAGTTTATGGGTTGGAAAGATATATGTGATCTGTAAGTGAATGCACACATATCTGTAATAAAATATGAATTGGACACAGATTAAGTGGAAATTTGTGTGTCTGAGTTCTAGGCAGAATTCTGAAGTGCACACACTTGCGTGCAAAAATGAGCCCTAAGTGGTGGTTGCCATTAAGTTTGATTTCCTTGAGGTCTGGTCACAGGGTTCTGGAATACTTTAGATGACAAAATTAGTTGGTGTTTAATGTAGTCGATGAAGGGATCAGCATTATTCCTTCAGCATATGTCATCATGATAAACAGACTATACAAGGGCTAAAACTACTCTCCATTGTATTCCAAAACCTACATGAGAGTGCTGATGAATAATTCCCTTTTACTGGATTAAGTCTAACCAAACTTCTACATTTAATGGAAAACTTTGCATTTTAATGTACAGACAAGGCAAAAATGATGATTTTTATTTCACAGAATTTAACACCACCGATTCCCCAAAAATTCTGCTCATTTAACTCTGAGTATGTTGTCTCTGTTTCTATTAGAGCAGAGAGGACTGAAGGAGGTCCGTGAATAGTGGGAACATGATGGCCTCGCAAAGCAAGTGTGTTGAAGCTTGCAGAGTTGTTTTCCTTTCCACCACTTACAGTTATGAATACAGTGGCTACTCTGGCAAAGCAGACAGACTTTGCATATCCCTAATGGATTGGCCCAGGATGCAGCAGGAAGATAACTCATGGTCTGTGAAATCACTTTTTATGAAACCAGAGCACAAACGCGGAAGTAGTTGGATGTCAGTGGCTGAATTCCTCCCTGGGAGTGGGAGATGAAAGGCTGTAGTGCAGTACACACAGTGAGGTAGGCTGCCACGCATGCAACCTTCCGCAAAAAAATAATAATTAAACAAAAAAAATGTGTGTTTTGCATAGCTCAGAAGTAGCTGCCTTTGGTAGCAGCTGTTGACACAAGCAGAGAATGGGAAAGATGGGAAGGTGGCAACGAATTCCAGGGGAATATTGCCCAAGAGTGGAGCTGGGTGTGTGAGAACACAGGGTCATCTGGGTTGTGAACAGAGACTGTTAGGTCTCATAACTTTGCACAAATGGTTTTGTTTCAGGGGTGCCCACGTGTGGCTTTCAGCTCTGTGGGCTGCACAGGAAAGCAGTGTGTCAATGCCATCAGTGAGAAAATTCAGCCAGGTATGAAGTTGAACGGAGTCAGATGATGATCTTGAACAGTTGTTTTCAGATGGATGGTTTGGCCTTTTATTTAGTGTCTCTGTGCAAACACATAGCACTTAGCATCATAACATCTTCATTTCCTGGCAGTTACGACTTCTTATATGCCACAGTACTGATGTAGATAATGCTAACCGTCAGACAAATACTTTCTGTGCTCTGGCAGTTGCTGTGACATCTCAAGATAGCCTTTTTCCAGAAAAAAGAAATTTTGAAATCTGGAGATTTGTCTTTCTCAGAGTCAGTTAGCTGTATTGCTAGCGTTAATCTTGCAGAAGGTAATATTGAGTAACTGCAGATATGATTACAGCCCTGTCAATTTTGATCTGAAAAGGTATCTTAAATTATTCTCAGCATTTTTGCTGGACCATGCTCTTGTTCCTTATAACAGAATTTTTGTCCTCATGCTACTAAATGGTCATAATACCTAAGTGGGATTATATAGCAGAAATTGAGGTGGGTGCACTTTTGCACCAGCAGTTTGGAAGAGAATTACAATCTTTGAATTATGCCCATTTTCATAGGGAGTTCATTTTTACCAAGCTAAGGCAGCACAATTGTAAGTGATTGAAGAAACCTAAATCCTTGTCAAAACTGGAAAATGTTCAACATGTGGGTTTTTGAAGCCCAGTGTCCTCTCACTAACAGTGACCAACAGCCTCTCCCAGCAATCAGAGTTTTAGTCTCATGGTACCACAGGTTGCATCAGGATTACTGCAACCACTGCAGCCGTTCATGAATTCTCCTTTGTTGATCAAATACTGAGGAAGAAGACCTGCAAAGAACCAGTAAGGCTGATGTCTGTTCTATGCACATCCAGGATTACTCACAAACATAGGAATCTGCTGCCCCTGCTACGAGCACATTTTTTGGAAAGCTGTCTACCTTTTTCATAACCTACTTTGTTATCTTCTCCCTTCTATGCATGCAAATTTTGTTATACTACCTTGGTGAAACCTCATCTTCTAAAACACGTATTGCAAGGGGATTTATCTTGTCCTTAAAGACAAAGGCTTGGTTCGTACACTTGTTTCCCAAGTACTTCATTCCCAACTCTGTAAATTATTTGCCTTGATTTTAGACAAGACTCTTTATCCATTTTGTGGAAGCAGAGGTAATATTACTTTTCTCTAGAGAGGAGTTTAAAGTTTTTTAATATTTAAAGACACTGCACTACTAGGTCCACACTATATCATAGTATTTTATTCATGAACTGGACGGTGAATATAGCTTGAAGTACAGTGAGATCATGAGATATTGCTTGGGAGCCAGCTTAAATTTAACTAATAGTGAAAATTCAGTGCTCAGCTGAATATCTCTGTGTGGCATTTCAGAAATATACATCTGAAATACATTGAGCTTCTTTAAGCAACACTTCGTTGTAATTTTTTTTTTAGTAGAACTAAGCAGAAATACTCTGTCATATCTATACACGTGAAGAACTTGACTCCTATGGAATGGTGGTTAAATATGCTCTAAATTTTCTATTGGGTGTGTTGCCCCCCCCCTCCCCCCCCCGGATTTGCTTATGTTCTTAATATGTAAAAAGAACTTTGGTTCTACCAGCTCGCACTGTCCATATTTGGTGGCTTACCCAACCTGGCGTGCCAAAATCAGTTTGCTGATTCCCGCTCTTCTAGAAACTGTTGAAAGAGCCAAGCTATATTTTTGCCTTGGAACATGTCAGGGAAATAGTGATTTATTGCATTTATTTCCAAGTTGAAGTACTGTGCAAGAGACTGGTTTTCATCATGTTTTCTTCTGGTCTAAAGCACACGCTAAAATGGGTGTGTGCTTGACAAGCAGAAAGAAAATTATTCCCATTAGCTGGTGTGAATGGCTACTTGCATGTGGGTGATGCTGAGCAAATGCTTCTAAAATTAACTGCTGAAATGTAACAAGGAAGACCTCTGTTGTGCCACAAGGTTCCCGTAGGAATCCATTCTCCCTGATCTAAAGTGTGGAAAGTGTGTTATCTCTTTATAGCTGCTGCTACTTCTACTTTATTGCCATTCTTTTTTTGACATTTTTTAGAAGATTGTGAAAATATGAATCAGAAAGGAAGGTCACTTGCTTGGCTGGATATTTTTAAAGGGATATTTATCCTCTGTTGTGTTGTAAATTAACTGAAAAACAACTGTGCTATAAATAAATGGACTGCTGTGGTAAATTAGTCAAAAATTATGTTGTTCTCCATGCATTATTCTAAAAACTGTTCTATCCTGTTCTATTCCATCCTGGTTTGTTTTTGGTTTTGTTTTTGTTTTTTTTAAATTCTTTCTTTTTTATTATGATACTGCATTCCTTAAATGATAAGTTTAAATGCAGCAAACAATGTAGTCAGAAGTAGTGCAAAGTGGCTGCTGGGCCAGTTTCTCTGTGCCAGCTCAGGGCTGAACTACTCTGAACTGAACAGCCTCTGTTTTCAAGTTCTCCACGAACAAAAGCGAGAAATGTTTAAATTGTTGACCTTCAGAGTGAAAAAGCTGGTCCATTAACTTATAATGTCTCTTATTATACTGTGTTTATTGATTCATGGGGCCAGAAGTGTGGATAACAATGAACTGATGTGCTTTAACAGCAGGTTATTATGGTAGTCATGATTGTTTGATGACACCTCTTCTCCTTTTCCTTCTTTTCTGCAGTACTGTCTCGTCTTCTGTACTATTGCTGCATCATCTATCATCTGTCCCCCTTATTAATGTCTGTTTAGTGCACAGTTTTAATTCCTCATTAGGCAATCAAAGAATTTTGTGTGCACCAGGACAAACAAAGTTTTCAAAGCAACATAATTTCAGTTCTTCTCTGGGTCAAGTACAATAGAAAAAGAAAATATTTACTGGATACCTCATTGCAGAATTTGTTCTGTATCTTCAAAGTAGTGCAAATACTTTTTTTCTAAGAAATGAAGAGCTGGTGTAGACTGACTTGTACGTGTGTTAAACTCCATCTCTTTTATTTGCATCTTTGCTCCTGATTTTAGCCTTGGCAGGTTGAGAGCTCTGCAGGGAAAACTTCATAAATGCTCTACAAATCTTTAGTAAATTAGGCTGTAAGGAACATCGAAGTGTGTTTGATCTCATTATCTAGAAGAGGCATGGCTTGCTTCAGAATTTAATGGTGATTGTTGAATGAGATAATGGTTTTTATGCTGGCTACTGTAATCTCTGGTGATATAGATGGGTAAGCCATTATCCAACATGCATCTTATGGATATACAGAGTAGATAGCTCAAACTTGGACATAGAAATGCTGAAGATATTTGAGGGAAAAGGGTGAAAGAAGCTATTGATCAGTGAATGTTTATGTTTGATGCATTTAATCTTTCTTATAATGTACATGGTAATAAATGGATCTGACAAGGTTGTATTTTGTAGATAGAATGTTTAAAGAGGAGAATGCCTAATACATTTAAATGTGAGTGGCCTAAACTCCTACTGACAGGATGTACAAATGCTTGTGTCTGCTAAGAACTAAAACCTTGAAAATACACACTGTGACAGGGAGTTACTGCAGCTGCTGTAGGTGACTAAGCCACAGTAGAGAACTGCTATAGTTTTTCATCATTTCTATTAGTTCTTGACTCTTTCCAACTGCCGATCAAACTAAGTTTTAAGGGTGTTTTTTCCCCAGTGTGGACAAATGCTTCTTTGTCTGGATTTGAAGCCAAGGCAGTGGAGTGTCCTCCTTATCAATAATATGAAAAACACAAATTGTTCTCTTAATTCCCTGCCCTCTAGAAGAAAAGATAAGGCAAAAAGCTTCTATAGATATGAGAGGTTAGAGCAGACTTGTAAGGTAAATGAAAAGGTTTGTGATTTACTTGTAGTTTCACAAAAAACATGATTTTCTGTATACGCAGCTTTTAGACCAAATTGGATGTGCGATTTTGAAAACTGAACATCGGTGTCATGGGATACTAAAGTAGAATTTAATCCAGACACTAAAGAATGAATTTGACTATCAGTTGTCAAACTGCTGCCTGCTTATTCCAGCATTACACACTAGGTTTCTCTGTAGATCTGCAACCAAGAGAATGAAACCAGTATGTCTTGTTCAGGTATGACCATTCATTACTTCTGGTGCGCGTTGAGGTCAGGTTCTGGAACTTCCAGATGACCATTGTGTGCCCATGGAGATGGATAATAAAGCTATCCAGAGGAAATATGTTCCATCACCTGCAAGGCCTCTAGTGAAATCTCACCAGCACTATGAGGTTTATATTTCTAGTGCTGTGTGTAGCATGATTATGAATTGATTTATCAAGAGCCAGTATCACTTGGGTTTTGTTATATCACTCCAGATACAGAGATGGTCTGATATGGCTTCTGGATCAGTTATTTTGCAGTTATTTTATTGGCTTTTGAGTTATGCAGTGCATTGGTTAAAACACTTGGATATGATCTTCATTTTCCATGTATTACTGCAAAAGAAGATAATATTTTAATGCAACCAAACTACCTGTTAAATTACTTGATGGAAGATGTAAAGTAATTATGTAGACAGCAGAGAAGAACGTTCTACTAATGGTTACAAAGTAAATACTGATTCCTTCTTTTCAAGACTTACTCAGCAAGGGCTATAATTATCTGTGCTTGGTCTCTGCCCAAAAGCAAGGTTTTTTTGGTTTTGGTTTTGGTTTTTTTGTGAGAGGGGGATGTCTGTCTACTTTTGTTTTTAAACTCAAGCCAAAATAGTTTAGTCATTATACGGAGACATGAGAAAACTAAACAATACAATTGTCCCTGCTGTCATTATGCAGAATTAGAAAAAAAAAAATGAAAAGGCTAAATAAAACATGAGTGAAAGCTAGAATATGAGGTTGAAAAATCCTTCCTTTGAAAGGATAGTGGGATGTTTTCATTATGTTCAGAAGTGGGAAAATTTTCATTTTTTTGTTACCTCATACATCTGTTTTTAACCTCATGTGTCAATGTTCCTGCTGAAATCTGGCTTAATTACACATGCTTGAGTATCATTCTCTGTGAGCTATGGACCTTGGATGTTTTGTGATGCACTTCTGGTCATATTGTTTCTTATGCATATAGAAGGTGTTTTTCTCAGACCAGGGGGAAAAAAATTAAGATGGAAACCTTTGCTTGGCTGTTTGTCTTAGTACAGGGCAATCTACCCACTGGGGGTTCAGTTTTCCGACCGTGCCTTTGTCTCAGGATCGCGCTCAGGTTCACTGCTCCTTAGAAATGTTCATCAGTGTAAGGGTGGTCCTTGAAGATGAGGGTAGAAGGTGGGCTCTGAAACGTCTCCATTCCTGTAGACTCTAAAGAAGGGACTGGCCAGGGAGATTTGAATAACCTCTTTAGGGACTGGAAGACATTAAGTCTGAAGACTGAGCCTCGTTTGACAGGTTTCCTAGAATTTTTCTGAAACTTTTAAAAATTTCCAAAATATAGTGGCTTTTTACAGTTAGTTCATTAAGGAAAACCCCCTGCTGATTTCCTTAGTAATTTGCTTAATGGACAAAATTGATACCAAAAAATGTCCAAAAGAAGATCAAAACAAAAACATGTTTTGTATTAGCCCAGTATGTGTTTTCCTAATAAAGAGCTTTGATTTTGGTTGGCACTGGTGGAGATCTGGGACGTTGTTTGCTTTGATTCCACAATTTGAGCTCAGTTTGAGAACAGTCAATTATTGACTAATTGTTTGAGACAATTTAGACTTATAGTGACTTAGGAAGCCAAGTGATCTTAAATGATAGCTGCCTAGTTTCTTAAATAAAGCTATTCACAACATTCTTTTAAAGATTTAACTTAAATCTTCATGGTGTTATCCTTGTTAGTTCTCAAAATAATAATTTCCATTTATAGTAGTAACATGCAATTGTTACAGTATAACACTGTGCTCAGTGTAGTATTTATTAAATGTTTTTAATTCAAAGAACTCAGAGCATTTGACAAAGCATTAATAATCCCTGTAATTTCCCTCCTAAAGAAGGAATTCCTAGATGCAGCTTTCATGTAAAAGAAGACAGAGGCATTGAGTCATTTCCCCTAGATTACAGAACAAGGCAGTGGCAGAGTGAAAGTATAACCTGTGGGTCCTGATCTCTGAGAAGTGAAATAAATTTAATGCAGGCAAATGTTTCTCACTGCATGGGAATTCCTTTATATGAGCAAGGGGAATAGGATAGATGGGTAGGGTTTGTGGGGGAATGCTTACGGAATTATGTACTAATATTCTTCAACTCTTTCTCATAAATTTTTTTCATTTCTTTTTGAAAGAGCAGAAGTAATATTTTCAATAGGGCTGTATAAGAATGGTTGTCTTTGATACTGTATTTTGATATGGTATTACAAAAAATAAAAGTATGTTCAGTGCTTTTGTGAGTATTTGAATTGTAGAGTAGTTTTTAACTTTCAGTTGCAATGATATCAAGCACGACCAACCAGGGCTGACACAAGTGATAAGGAAATATAGAACAATGCAATTTTTGCATTGCTGAGGAGATTCAAATCATTAGACTGTGTAGAATAAAGCATATTTGAACAGATATCAGCCATATGAGAATAGACACTTTTAATTGAGTCAAGCTTAGTCCTTGAATACAAAACTGCTTTATTTACATAACCAAAATTATGCTCCTGTAGCATTTTTTCTATGACATATTTTCTGTATTTAGAGCTATAAAAATGTGAAAGTTCAAATTAGTGTTATGATTTTAATAATTAACATTCTGCTGTAAATCAAGTGTATATCTTATTTTGATGTCATTATATTGGTTTATCAAGAAGTAAAAACTTATAAATTAAGCTTCATATGACAAAAAAAGCAGTTCTATATTAAAAAGGAAATAGCTAAAATGAAGAGATTATGTTTCAGAAGTTTCCTTTCTTCATCTAACTTTGGCCATTTTATTCTCAATTTTCACTCAGCTAAGAGAGATGATTACAATCCTTTCCATGGTCTGCACTATATTAAAATAATATTGGTGGCTTTTGCATTTTGGAAGATAAGAAAGGTTCAGCCCCACTGATCTTAGGATCTCCTGCCTTTGCTATTGAAGGAGAGGAGCCTGCTGCTGTATTGCTTTTTTGACGTAAATCGTGCACAAGTTCATTGCATTCCATTACTGTAGTGATACAGCAGGAAACAAAGACTATTTTATAGTTCCTGTGGAGAAAATAGCCTAGGAGGGTGCTCTTCTCCTTCTGCTCCTCAGGTCTTCAGACCCCAGCTAACACTAATCTTTTTTCTGCTGTTAGTGATTTTGGAAAACTGCTATTACTTTGCAGTACTGCGATTCTTTGTAAAAGGAAAACAATTGAATTTTAAAAATAAATGTAATGATAAAAATATACTCGGTGATGACTTTGGTCTTTGTATGTGGGGTTAGGCACTTTACTGAAAAGGAACTGTTAAACATAGTGTAAGTGGTTCTGTGCTGACTTTAGCTGATGAGAAATGAGTTGTTGGTATTAGGATTTTCAAAATCAGTATTCAGTCTGCAGTGCTGCATGAAATGTTATATATTAAATGTATTCTGAGTAAGTATTACTTCAGGAGAAGTAATTAATGCTAATTGCAAGGCATGCTGTTGTCATGACAAAATCCAAACTTTAAATTGAGCACACCTGACCACTGATTTTTGTAAGAATCTCATTTGGAGGCTGTTGCATGTTTGTGGCCCGTGTCTGAATGGCAACTGTTCTTCCATGGTCAAGAGAACAAAAATTCACTTTGAGTGATATACATTGGAAGAAAAGTCAAGTATTTAAGAGCAACAGATACAAGATTGTAGATAAGCAAAAGAAGAGAATGAGAAAGGCAGAATTTGTCAACAGTGCAGTTATACTTCCAGGTAACCAAATTTCTTTGTATTGCTGATGCAAAAAAATCTGTACGTTGATCTTCCAGCATCTCACGATTACTGGAGGACCAGTGATGCAGCCAGTCCAGTGTATAGCATCTGAGCACCAAATGCATAAGGAAAAGTGCAGAACGTGTTAAGAGGTTTCTTTGGTATCTGAACTGGTTGAGACACTGAGTAATTGAGTTCAATAAGGTTTCCAAAATGTGCTGGAGAATTTGCCAGCAACTCTAGAAACCGCTATTTCTCTAAATATCATTCCATGACCTAAATATCAGTCTTTCTCTGCTTGATTTCTTTACCATGTGGCAGGGAAGTCCATGCATTGGTTGCTTGAGAAAGATTGCTCTGCTTGATCAGGTTTGATTGGATACATTCTTTGTTTCATTCAGAATACCTTTGTCATGGTGCTGCATTAAAAAAAAGAGGTGTTACATCAGCCCTCCATAGCCTGTGCTTTTGTTATACAGCACACTTATCATGTTTCCTCAGATTTTATCTTTGTAAAATAATCTTTCAGTCTCGTAAATCACACTTTTTGAGGGAATATTGCTATCACTCTATACTCCCTTCCCCAACGTGCCTTCAGCTCTTTCATAAATGGATTTAGCCATTTGGATTAAGCATAAAGCAGTCTAATTCTTCAGCTAGAAATGGATTTAATCTTGTACTTTTATGTTTTGATGAACCTTGACCTAAAAGAATATATTGGTTAATTCAGAAATGTTTCTTAATTAGGATGCAGACAGTGGTGAATGAATATTAATGTCTTATTAGCTGTTTTGGGATTAGGTTAATAAAATTACTGAGCATTTCACGAAGGACTGTTTTTAGTATTTTTACTCTTGTGCACTGCCATACAAGTGTGTGAGGATTTTTTCAGATCATAAGTTTCTTTTGCTCTGTAATGGATCCATACCACATTTCAGAAACACACTTGCATTTACTGTAGGAGCCAAGTTGTACAGTGCTAAATTTTGTCATATAAGGAGTTCAACAAAATAAATCCTCCACTTATCAAAGGCTAGAAAATAAACCTTGACTGACCTTTAACTATAATGTCATAATCATGGCTATACAGCATAGAACACCATATAGGATTTCAGGTGAAATCACTGAATTTATTTTAAAACAGTTATAGGACATTGGAACAAATCTGTTCCCTTTGATTCCAACAAGCCACATGCTGTAGCAGCTTTGTTAATCTTCCAATATATGTAAGGTACACCACAGTTTAAATCTTTGTGAGGGATAGGTACATACACAAACAATAAAATGATTGTATGAATTAGGTGAAAAAAGTTTTATAACGTGGATTTGTTAGGATTACCTTCTTTCAAGGCCTGTGCTGTGGGAGCACAGGGGGAAATGTGATACGGTTTGGCTGATGGGTCTCGTTCTCTCCCCCTCTCCCTCCCCTTTTTTCTTCGGTTTCCAGCCCGAAACCTGAAGCTTTCCCAAATCCACGTCCAATCCACAGGGATAAGTTGATGAAAGTCGGTTGGCCTTCCAGTGAAACGTGGCTGGTCTGGGGCACTGACATCTGTGGCTGTGACCTTCCTGTGAACCCTCCAGCAAGTCTATTGCTGTTTTTCTGCATTTCATTCAATGTATGTGACAAAGATTCACTAATTGCATTTACTGGGCTATGCTACCTTTAAAACCATTACTTTTACAGTGTCCTTTCCCCTCAACCAGTGTTTTTTTCCACATTTCTGCAGAATCTGGAGAGTGTCAAACTGATAGTTGCAAACAGAATACGAGCTTTTGAAGTCCAGATATTTGGAATATTGCTCAATTTTAATGGTGAGAATAAATATATTATGGAGAGATATTAAAGACAACTGGAGTCCTAATGATGTAAAGCTGAAAAGAATTACTGTTATATCAGTAGAACATTTAACTTCCAAAAATTAAATTATGTGTAATTTCCAGATTTTTAATAAAATAATTAGTGCCTACACTTTCTCATTATTGACTGATTTGCTCCAATTTCTTTGTATGAAAGGAGCTTTGTCATTTAGTGAGCAGTCATAATATAGTCAAGTTTTACACATTTTATTGTCTCGACTTCAGCTCCAAGATTTACATGTGTACTTGGGAAATGAATTCGCAGTACCACAGAGGCTGGCAAGCTTCCAGATTTTAATTGCTTACCAGTGAGGTTCAGGGCAGACTGTTCTTCCTAGGGTGGGAAAATGAAAAGAAACAAACCTCGGTTGTGCTAAAGAAGATGAAAATTACTTTCCTAAGAAGAGTATTCACTGATACGTGAAAAAAAGAAGTGCATTGTAGTTACCATTGCATATTGGGCTCCATGGCTGAATTAACAAAATTTGGGAACTAAGAAAAGTTGGACCTGTCACGGTATTTAGCCAAGTCCTATGGTTTTTTGTGAGTAACATCTTTTAGGCAGACTGAAGTAAGTAAAAAGGAACTTTAGATCAAAATGCATGAGAAACGTTGAGAGCAAGGATGGGCTGAAAAGCTGTGTTGTAGCAAACCAGAGAAGTAGCCCTGAGCACATCAGCTGCTATTTAAAGGTACTGCATGAGGAGGTCAAGTGAAGAGATCCTATTACTGAAAGCCAAGAAATCTGGATTTTGATCTCTGGCTCCATAAGAGGCTCCTCTCAGGGCCTTGTTTCTGGTGTGCTCTCTCTTGCAAAGGGGGAATGGTTTTTCCACCTTTTGCCTAAATATCTCTTCCCCTCTCTTTTTCAAAGAAGCATTTTCCATTGTATAACTTCATGTTATTGCTTTCATGTCTCCATCTTGTAAGTGTGCAACCATCATGATGCCAAAAAAACAGTGAGAAAACAGATAGTGAAGGACTGGTGAAGGGTAAATATTTGAAGTGAAATAGTAATTGTATGTGTAAGAAGATCTTTGCAATTTATTGCCATCAGGCTGTCTAGATATTATCTACAGATGTTATCTATTTGCTACAGCTTCAAAGGGGATTATTGGTGCTTTGAGAAGGAGAATGATGTTGTGTTTCACCTGCTGACACTAGTGCAGCAGCTACATAATACTGCAGAAGGGAAAAAAAAGGAAAGAGAACAGCGTTGAATAGGCTCAAGACTGGGTTCTTCTAGACAGACTTATTCCACAAAGTGAAGCAGTTAATAAGTGGAAAAAAAAGTGAGTTTTGTGTTTGCTACAAAAGTAGGTAGAGAACTACTCGAACTCCACTAGGAAGAATCTTTATTGCAGTGTACATGAATAGATGAAAAATAACATGCTTGAATTTGGATATGAGCAGCTTGGGAGACTGTAGAGGAGGTGAGGTGTGATAATCAACAGCTGTGGGCAAGCTTGGCAGCTGGAAGGGTGGCTGGATTGGGGTGTGTGTGTCTCTGTTCCAGTACTTGTTTACTTGGAGTGCGGACAGCCTGACATCTGGTTGTCTTCTAATGAGACTGAGTCTCAACTTCATTGCCTCTTCTGAGCTTTGCTTTCATCCCTATTAATTGGCTTATACTAAAATTTGAGCAACCTCTGTATTTTTCATTTTTCTTTTCATTGCCAGCCTGGTAAAGGACAGGAGAGAGATCAGGATTTCCATGCAGTACAACATGGACTCCAAATTGTATTCACTAAGCAAGAGGAAACATACTTCTTACATAACTTAAGATCTCTTTTATCTGCCAACAATTACATGCTCCAATAGGTCCTGTTTAATCTCAAAATGCTAATAATATGCATGCTAGAAAAAGCTCTAGTTACATTTGTCAGATCTAAAACTTTATAAGCCTTGCTATTCATTCACTAATGTTCACACTCACCAATGTTCATGCTTGTTAAATGTAACACTCATTAAAAATATATAATCCATATTCATCATTTTAGTTATCCATCACTAAATCAGATTAATAGATCACCATGCAATTTTACATTCTTTTTACAATTTTGTGGAAATGATCCATTATTCACATACTGAGCATTGCCCATCTGCACTCATCTTTTTTATTTTTTTCCTCCAGCTGAGTCACCCATTAATGAGTGACAAAAAGAGAAATGCTGACAAATGAGTTTGGAGATCTTCAAGTTGTGGTTGCCAAGACCCCTTGTAGGCTTTGTTCAACCTTCTGAGTCACTATTCTTTGCTTCTGGCTTCTTGGGCATCCTCAGGTGGGATACGTCTGCTTTGACAATGCCTCTGAAGGATGACATCTCTCTGATTGGATTAATGGATTCCCTTATTATGTTTGATGACTTTTCATATTTCTCATTTTAATCCAGTTTTAAAAAATGGCCTCATGTCTTGGAAGCTTCGTTCCCGCAAGAGGAGGTCTGTTTTAATCAAAACACTTAAAAGGTTTTTTTTTAAAATATTGCATTTATTTTGCCAATACTGCCATATATAGTTGTCATGTATTTTAAAATATGGTGTATCTGGGATAGGCAGGACATTGTATGTCTTTTTATTCCAATTTATGGTTTCTGAGCATGCAAAGGAAGCAAAAGATAATATGATAATGACTATTGACTTGAATATTAATCACAACAATACCTAAATACAAGCGAATCCCTCACTGATTTTTTACATCGGGTTTAGCTCAAGCAAAATCTTAACTCTAAGAAATTTCTTCCTCAGGATTTCCTTACCTCTCTTTGCTATTAACTCTAATTGTTTTTGTCTTGAACAACACCTCCAGAGGAGGTGGTTGCTGAAAACCAGCGTGTAGCAGTTGGTCCTGAGACGACAGCCTCTGTCTCTCAGACCTGTCACCATGTGAATAGGGTCTGAAAGCTTCTAAAAGTGTTAGCAGCTTCTCAGCCACTGTCAATGCTAAATGGTGCAATTGCAGGAGAAACTCTTGGCAACATGTTCTCCTATTCATAGTCAGCAGTGAACTAGTGGATGTACAGGGTGCCTCAATTCCTGCACAGCTCATGCTGCTCAGTACACAGGGATGAGCAATACTAACCAGGCTTAGAATTTTACAAGAATTGCTAAGGGATAGGGGTGAAAGAGGAGTGGAGGAGAAGTAAAGCTGGCTTCAGTCATTGCAGAAAAAATTACTTTCCAGCACCTGGGAGAGCTTGTACAGCTCATGATGAATTTTGTCTCTGTAATGTTTTTTGTTTGTCTATGTAATTCATTTGGCCAGAGACTGGCAGGTTGGACACATAATATATTCTTTTAAAAAATACAGTTTAGTAAATCCAGCACATTCCCATTTATTCTTTTGTCTTCCTTTACCCTTAATTTTGCTCCTGCAATTCATTCTATTTAAACTTACCAAAGAGCTGCTTGTAGAGGCTGCAGTCAGTAGGAATGCTGGGCAGGTGATGTACTGGGGGCACAGCAGGGACATCTTTTGCTTCTGGCCTTCCCTGACTTGGCCAGTGCCCAGGAGTGCTCCCAGAAGCAGTGTGGTGCCCTCTTGAACCTGCTTCCCACTGGGCTGGTGGCCTCAAAAGTCTGTGCACTGAGCCAGGTCTTCAGTTTTATGAACCTGCTCCTTTCCTTCCAGTTTTCCTTTTCCTTTCTACCTTGTTTCCTGTGTTTGCCCTCTGCCTTTCTTCCCAAGTTGCCTCTTGGGGTCTGCTGTTAAGGGGAGTGGGTGCAAGCTGGGCTCGCCCTTTGTGAAAGGTTTTCAGAGAAGAAAGGTTTTCAGAGAAGAACCTTGTAAGAGGCTGAAAGGTGAGAATTGTTTTCTTTTTCCTCAGTAAACACTTGAAAAAAACCCAGCTTTGGCAAAGAAATAAACCTCCAGAAGTGATACTGGAAGTAAAATGGAAAATGTTTCACAGTGTGGAAAATACATCGTGCAATGTGTGTTTTAATTATGGGAAAGCAAACAAAGAAACCTGTGAAGTCTGCAGTTTGTATGATTTGATAATAGTAGCTTTGTGAATTGCTGAGAGAGAAGTGTTGCCATGCTGTGAAATCATCAGAATCCCCCATGCTTGCCCTATATCTGTAAGGCAAAAGAAACTCCACTTTATGTGTTTATCAAAACTTACTCGCTGCTGCTGTAAGCTTCTTCACAAACCAAGTCTGGATCTGAGTTACTAATCACTCAAGAGGGAGGCACCTGAATTAAAGAAAAATAAAGAAAACAGCAGTATCAATATTTTGAACATTAAACAAATGTGTTCCATACTCATCCTTTCTTAATCATGTGTTTTTCAGCAGATTTTTTCTGTATAGGTCTGGTGATGCAGTGAGTTTGTTCACATGTTGTACAACAACATTTGATTTCACCTGCATATTTCCAGCTCAGGAAAAAGTGACTGGATAGCCTGTACAAATAGGATGTGAGCTTTGTCCTACAGCTAAATCATGATGAGCCAATTTGTACTGACCTTTTGAAGTATTCGGACAGGCTCTTAGATTATGAACATTTTCTTCTAATGTTCAGTGATTTGCTAAGATTACTATTTGCATTTTCTGTTCTCATCTCCCTACCTGCTCTGCCTTCATATTTCCTTTCCAAATATACCTTTTCTGTATGTCCTTGTGTCTTTTTCTGTCCTTTCTCATTTGAATTCCTTTGATATCTTTCAGCGTCAAATAGCCTCCCCTTCGTCCTTACCAGGAGTCTGTGAAGTGTTTCAGGAGCAATTCTCTTCTGAGATCCCTTAATGTCAGAAATGAAACAAAACAACAGAAAAGAAGAGCCCAACTTAATGCATCTTTCTGCATTTCAGCATTTAGCTTGTGTTTTTTGTTGGGGCTGTGTGCTTTGTTCATGCGGTAGAGACACTTCCTTGGAGAAGTTACAGGCTGAAAAGCACCACTGGAGAAAGCAATTAGTTAAATGGATTACTATCCCATGCAAGCACAGTATGTTGGACATTCTAGAAGAGAAAGAATTTTTTTTTTAATATAATGGCAGTAGGGGGTCTTCAGGAGGGATGTGAGCAATGAGAAATCTGTAGATGAATCATTTGCTCAACAGAGCTTCTCATTTGTAAGGGGCATGGGAAGGAGTGGGGGGGAAGTCACGCTGTTGGTGGAGGAGAGAGGCAGGGGAGCAACTTCATGAGAGATCAGGACAGTTTCCCAGACTTTGTGCTTCAAGTTCAATGGAGCTTCAAACTGGAACGAAGGATTTTGGATGACAGTCTTGCCTTTTGAAAAGATGAAGGAGTTTGTATCCGCCTTAAATATTTAAAGAACACAGGGAGCACTTTGAAAAGACTAAAGCATCAAACCAGGCAATTAAAAGAGAGAAGATTCTGCTGAGACCTTGTTTTTGAAGATGTACTGGAGAGGTAAAAAAGCAGGCTAGTTCTAATGCTTAGTACACAAAAGACAGCAGATAGTAATTGCTTAAGCAAATGTGTGTTGTAAAAAGAAGTGTGTGATGCAAAAAAAGGTCATTGTTCCCAATTTGCTGTTGAGAACCTGACTACAGCTGTGCATGTTTGCAGTAGAGATCCATGCACTTGCGTGGCAGTGTGTAATACCCTTCTGCTGAAATTAGGAGCCTTCCAGCATCACCCATCCCTGGAAGTTTTTGAGGCCAGGTTGGATAGGGCTTTGAGCAACCTGGTGTAGTGGAAGGTGTCCCTGTCCACAGCAGGGGGGTTGGAACAAGATGTTCTTTAAGGTCCCTTCCCACTCAGATCATTCTTTGGTTCTATGATCATTCTACTTGGATAAAGTTCTTTCATTCAGCTTCTACCCATCCTGTCATTGAGAACTGATGGGATATCCTAAGATACAGATTGTGCTCTGTAGGTATTTGAAAAATAATGGATTTTTCATGGCTTAAAATCTCTTCTAAGGAGTTAATAGTAAGATTTATCAATGAGCAACAGCCCCAACACCCCTCAATCCCTCCTGCCACAAGGAATTTTGTCCTGAATTAGGGGTATCTTTGATATAGCTGATGGTACCTGTAATGTGCTTCAGAAAAGGCATAGGTCGTTCACTAGTGGATATTCACAATTGAAGGAATCCTTGGAAAATAATTGGCTTCAGAAGACTTTTTATTTGTGATTAATTTTTCACAGCACAATTTCTCTAGCCTGTCTTGCTCTTACACTTTAATCACTTCAATTTGTCTGGCTTTCATTGGTTTTATTTGTAAGTTCGTTAAAATTAATCTTTCTTAAAAAGAAATCTGAATATAACATTGCTTGTGCAATGAATGTGGACATTTTGCTTTGTTACATACAGACATATATTTTGTGGAGTTGCATATGAAAAAGTGGTGATGTGGGTTAGGTGAATGTGCAATAAGTTGTCTCTGAGCAAAATATGTTACATTGCTGCATGTTTTTTAAAAAATATAAAAAACCACTACTACTGTGACAGCTTTGGGGAGGGCAGCAGTTGGCAGCCAGGTGCTTTTGTGGCAGTTTCCTGCTCTAGTTCACTTCTCTTGTCTGGGGTTTTGGTACAAACGTGGGAGCCATGGCCTTTGGCAGGAGAACAGGGCTATGGACGGCCTGTGCACCTAATGAAGCCATCAGCAAGCTGTATTTTAGAGAAGTAGGATAAAGTTGCAGTTTGTCAAAGTCAGCTGGAAGGCTGGAGAATGCAGCATGTTTGGGATGGTGTCAGTGGAAGTGAGTTTAGGTACTCATTAAGATTGATGTGTGATTTGCTGGAGTGGAATTTTAATATATTGGTTGACAGAAAAAAAGTAAAACATTGCTTTGGCAAATTCGATATTCTTGTTCCTACATCTTCTCTGGTGTATTTGACTGGAAAGTGGTGTATGGTCCCCTCTGATTTCAGTCTCTGTTTTATAGCTATTTGTTTGAGTTTCATGTGCCTTCTTTTGATCTCTTCAGAAGTATTTCTAAACCCCTCAGCAGGTACCTTCTTGATCAGGTGGCAGTGTTTCATCTGAGCTTTTTTCAAAATTATAATGATGCTCTGTTATTTCCTATTCCAGGAGGAGTAAGTATCACCTTGTTTTAGTCACTATGAAATTATTACTTGTTTTTTGTCCTCTGTATAGCTTTTAAACATGCTTTGTGGCTCAGCCGAATATAGTTGAATTTGCTTAGCACTCTTTTGTGAAAAAATAATAGGGCTGAATTAATATTTCTTAATTAACAGTTCTTAGTCATTGCTGATAAAAGTCACTTTGAAAATGAATCCGACCAAGGTTGCTGTAGTGCTCGAGATACTCATTAGGTATTTCTGCCCACAAGACTGTTCCAGATGTTCCCCCGTGTTTTGCTGCTATTATTTGGAATGATAGGTAGCGGATAGGGAGGAGTTTGGGGAGTAAGTCCTCAAAACAGCAGATCTCCAATTTAGCAGTTGGCCAGTATGGATCAGAAGCCAGCAAAAATAGAGTGTAAGCACCATTTAAATCTGAGCTGAGATTTGAGACCTCTGCCCAGAAGGGTTGTTTGTTAATTTTTGCTGATAAAGGGCACTTGGAGCTTTACATGTAGGATGCATGCTTTCCTCTTCTTACAGAAGTTAGTATCAAAGTCTGTAGCACTAAGAGGCAAGAAGAAACCCAAACCTTAAATCCTCTAGCATTAGCCCAGTATCTAAATCAATATTAATATCTTGGGAATTACAGATACTACCACAATCGTATGGGACCACAGATTCATCCTCACATCTTTTTAATTTTAGAATTTGATTTTATTTGGTTGCTTAAATACTGACTGTATATGGAACACCAGCAGATTATTCCCAGTATTTTGCTCTAATGAGTCGAATTTAACTTTTTAGCTTTTTCAGAGGTTTGGATTAACTCTTAACTTTTTAGCTTACAGAAGCTGTGCTGAACTTGAGATTCAGAAAAGAGACTTTATATTATCAGGTAGTGAATTGGTTTGTTGCAGAATACAGTGATCGGCTCATCCATTTACATATTAACAGTGTAGTGTTAAGTAAATATTAACTTCAGTTGCACTTGCTTTGCCAGCTGCCTTCATGGATGAAATTTTCAGTTGGTATATTCAGAATTTCACAGATTTAAGGGGTTTTAATTTTTCTGGGTTTTTTTATGGATATATGTCAGACTAAAGATTGCTTTAGAAGACTGCAGTAGCCTGTGTCTAGGCAGCTAAACCTGCTTTGTGTGTGATATGTTTTCTTATATGGCATGTATGAAAAAGATGGATATTGGAAATTCTTGACTATCCATACAATAATTTTGCTGACACTTTGGCCTTCATGTAGTAGGTGGTAGAAGAATGGTGGTTGTTATTCTTCTGGTTGATGGCTTTGTCTCCACAAGTACGTTGCATGTGAATCGCTTCTCACCATGTGTCCCGAATAATCCAGCCAATATCATCTCCTTCCAAATGGGCTGAAATTGGGCAGTCAAATGGAAACTCCTATTCACAGTTTGCAATGAAAAAACTAGTGAAATGCTCCATTAATCATTTAGTTTGCTCTTCATTCCCACTGCAATGAAGACTGAGAGGCAACATTAGCCCGTCTGAAAGGTTTAAGCATTTAAGATTGATCTTGAATGGGATAAGACCATCAGTGATATGATACAGGATTACTAAAGGCTTTAGTAAATAAGTCATGTCTTATAGTTGTATTAACACAATAATCAGTCATACATAGTACTTCTAGGTATTGTATTTAAATTTCATTATTGAAATGCCTCTCACTGCTGAGATTTTTGTGTGTTTGGTGAGAAACTTGGTAAGGCTGCTTACTCCGGCTATTCAGGATTTTATTGCACTACTTATAATGCTCTGAATGTTAATAATACTAAGTAAGGAAGGAATTATTTTTTAATACCTGTAAAATAAAAATACTGCTGCTTTGTACAGAGTTTTGTCAGTCAGTGTTTCTAGCATTCTTTTCTTTGTGCCAGATGATACCAGACACAAATCCCACTTAAGAGTCACGGACATTAATTGCAGACAACATCTTGACACAGGGTCTGGTGTTTGGTGTGAGATGTTGAGCTGTATCCATGCTTGAAGTGCAAATTCTGAAGTTACAGGCATGATATATGGAAACTGTAGAGAAATTTTGGGTACAGTGTAATTTATTTTTTTTTCTTTCGTAATACTTCTTTCACAACCCTTATAATTAGGACAGAGCATCTATGGAAACAAGCATTGGTATTCAAAGGACTTTCCATTATAAGTGTCTCCATTAAGTAAATAGATGTAGGAGTCATAGCAAAGCAATTTGTTGTTTAGCTGTATAAAACAGCAGTGATTTGTGCTTATTGAATTTTAAAACAGTGCAGAAAAGTTCGAGTGAAATTTAGGAAATAGCTATGCAGTTCTTGTTCACTGTTACAAAAAGTTGAGTGATGCATACAAATAGCACTAATTAATTTTTCAGTGGGGAACCAACACTTTATGCATACTGATTCTTCCAACACTGGCATGAAATTGGTTACTCTATTGCTATACTGGGAGCAAGCAGCACTGCTGCAGGGAATTATAATGTGTGTAGAAAGGTGTTATGCAATCACTTCTTGGATCTGCACTCTCATTGACTGAAAGCATTACGACTGGGAAAACGTATCATTCTGGTTTTACCAGTTACTTACTTTGAAAATGTATGAAATTGAAATATAATTTTCCGATTTTTTACTTTAGGTAAATTAGGCTATGATCTGTCTGTAACAAATGGAAGGATTACTTGAGTCAGGGTTTCTGGCAAGCTCAAGGCAACACTAATCCTTAAATGAATTGAACTTGTTCCTTGTTGAGCCATATTTGTCAGTAGAGCAGGTTTAATGTAAGACTTTTAATAACAATAAGACTTTGTGGTTTTGCAGAACTCTGAAGATCTGCAGAATTTCTTTTGTGCTGTTAATGAACTAGACTCAGAGTATTTTTTTCTTTTATCAGTTTGCAATATCAAGATAATAAGCCTTTAAAACAGCAGCAGTTAAAGGCTGCAGCTGTTAATGCTACTTCTTTGCATTTAACTATTTTTTACATGCAGTGGAGAGAAATGTTTGTGAAATTTCTGTACAGTAGGAAGCTGAATTGGGAGAGTAGGAATAGAGAGAGAAAATTTTCTGAAATGTTTTTACGACAGAAAAATGTGTCGGAATAATAAATGACTCATGATAGCTAAAACTTCAGATCACTGAGGCAATGCCTCTGCATATCTGCTGTGGTCTTAGCCCATTAAGTATTTTTTACTTTTGGATGACAGGGCATGGGAAGGTGGAAAAGCACTGCTACTGCCAGAGCATAGAGTATAAAAATGGTAGTGCAGGGCTTCTCATGGTCACTGTCACTTTGCACTTCCCTTTGATGTGGCTCTATGCATTTTTCCTGGGAAAAAAGTACAATCTGCAGAATTAGCAGTTGATGAGATTCCTGCCCTGCACCAACAAAAATCTTTCAGTAGCTCTTGTACTGAAAAACTTTGAACTAATTTAGAGTGGGCATGTTTGTGGCTTTAGGAGTTGACCATATTATGTTTAGGTCTTTGCAAAATTATAGTTCATGGCTTGGCTGCAGCCTCTGAGATGACTTGTCCAAGTCTGTAACAACTAGAAAGTTGGGTTTTTTTCCCTGCCCATGTCAGAGTGATTACTCTGGAAGCTGTAATCTCACATTTCCTAGAACAGAGTGACTTGCTATTGATATAAACCTGAGCAGTCCAACCACAAAATGCAATAACAGAATTGTAAAATTTTGGTGTTAGTGAGATAAATGCTATCAATTTCACTGAATGCAAGCTCAGCTGTTAGAAATTTAGAGCATGATACAATTTTCATCAGCCTCTGGAAAAGGAGTGATTTCTAGTTCACTTCCAGCTCTTCTTTATGTCTTCTTTAGAAGGTTCCCCTGTTGCCTAACCAGCTGATACAAAATGGTTTGAAATATTTTGGAAATTTCTTTTGTAATTCTCTCTGGCAGTAGCAATTCATCCCACCAAGCAAAGGCCTCGAACGGTTGTCACCAGGCTGATGTATCAGGATCATTTGTAAGTACCAGCCTACAAAGCTTCTCTGAAGGTCTGGGAGCCTCAGGGAATTTCATTTCACAGCTCCCTTATGCTGTAAGGCATATCTGGGGCTATTTTCGTAGGGAAAGACCTTTCTCCAACTGGAAAATTTGAGCAAATCTGAGGATTTGCTAAGTGTTTCTAATGATTTTTCAGCCCTACATACTTTGTAACAAAACACCCAACCGAACAGACTTAGTGTATAACATTACATTTCCTGATCTGCTCTATCAAATTTTGTGTGCATTAAATGATTAAATGACTCAGTCACTCTTTACACTACTCAGACTGCAAACTGCTCTGTGGTAGTGGGGCAGAGTTTCTCCTTATGTAAATCATGGTCAGGGGAAGAGAAAGATTGAAGTCCCACACCTTGAAGAGACAACAGAATGTTATTGTTGCTTTTTGATTGAACTTTGTTAATAGTACAATGATACAAACCCAGCATAGCAGAATTTGTATCTAAAAGAGGAAAGGGAAAGCACTTTGGACAACCCAACAAAAATTTATTGTCAGATGGTAAGGATCAGGTAAGGTAACACTGTTGAAAGGGATATTTTGCTGTTAATGCTAGAGCCTTAATAGAGGTATTGAACTTAAAATAATCTTGAGAATTCAAATCTATTTTATAAATACAATTTTATTTACATCCCAAAGCTTTTGATGAAAGTCATTATTATAGTCAAGTAAAGGGGGGTACTGTTTGCAAGAAAGAGAAAAGTTTTGTCATTTCTCACTAGACCAGCTGGGAAAGTGTGCAGAACAAAAGATCCCTTATGAAAGAAGCGAATCTGTAGCCTAGTGGTTTGCCTCAGTTCTTGCCCCTCCCTGATTGAGCTGTATTGCTATTTTTATGCCTCAGTATATTTTCTGATAGTATTTTTTACCCCCTCCCCCCCCCTTCCCCCATGAGATACCATCACTACCTGAGAAGCATGTTCTATATGCTATACAGACAAGTCTCTGTGTAGAATGAATCCCTCTAATGCCTTTTGTGGCGAGCTTTTCCCCTCCTTTCACAACATGTCGCCTTTTATTGAGTATGACACTGATTCAGACCGTCTGATCTGTTCCTTTCAGACTTTTGTCACTGAGATTCTTTTCCCCAGTGTCTTGTGGCAGATGATTACTAAGGTTATTCTTCCTTTCTTTTTTTTTTTTTTTTAATTGTAACCTAGGCTTTGTAGCTTGCATTTCTCTCTGGAGTGTAGTAGAATATCTGAAATACTTGTCTCGCCATGTCTCTATATTTCCAAGTCATTAACAATTTTATTACTGCTTCTGTTTCTGTTAACTGTAGGCTTTTATTATCAGTAATTTTTTAAAACCTATTTAGCCTCCTTCTGAGGCTTTGATCAGCTTTAATATTGACCACTTTTAGATTCAAGCTATTATTCCTTTTAGTTCTCTCTTCACCATTGTAAATAATCCCTTGCCAGAAGGGATTATTCTTGAAAAGTGTACTCTCACCTTTCCTGCCAGGTATAAACAAAGCAATCTCATTCCCTCTCCTCTGGGCTTTATCTTTACAACCTTTTCATTGTTTTTCTTGCCTGCTTTAGATTCTCTCTAATTTATTAATGTCCTTTTTGTAATAAGTGCCCAAAATGGCATGCAGTACTTTAAAGCATAGGTGCTAAATAATGTATTTTCTATGAATAATTCAGTCCATGCTCTGTTAATGAACTGATCCTGCCTCCACAGAAGCATCCATTGTTCATAAGCGTGTGCCAAATTGTTTGTGCAAACAAATGTCAGGTGATGTGATCTTGAATAGTTCAGCTGTTTGGTTTTGATGGTATAAGACTATTAGCATAAAGTTTTGTCTTACCACAGACTTCCTTAGTTAAACTGGAGCAAAGGCCTTATGTCTTAGGAGGACTTTAACATGCTTCGAATGTTAGTGGTGTTACAGGTTCAGCTCATCAGCTTATTTTCATCAATGGAATCTCTGCTGTTAGTCCATCACAGATGTGAGATGAGATTTCTACCTCTCTTTTAGATAAATTTATTCTAAGGCCCTGAGTACAGCTGTTGCTGCTCACAAGTTTTCAGCACATATATCTGTATTGTTGGTTGCGTGTCTAAGCTAAATTTACCCTCAGCGCGTTCCTACGCCACTTCAGCTAAATTGAAATAAATACATGACTTAAGCTGAAATGAGAGCAGATACAAACAGCTTGCAGAACTGGAATGTAATTCTGCGATCCAGTCCTGTCCAGGTGTCTGGATTTTAAGAGTGAAATTTGTCAGTGCAAGAAAATATGATTACAGAGTGCCATTCAGTGACAAAAAACGAAGTTAGGCCTGCTAAAACGGCCAAATACTGGAGTTATTACCAGAATCCTTCATCTGTTCCAATACTCATAATTGGAATCCTGTTCAAAGGATTAAAGCAGAAGCAACATGTAACAACATAAACACAGTCTTTCACAGATTAAGTGTCAAGAGTATAATTTGGAGTGGTTTCATTCATGATTATATCATTTTTATAATACAAGATTTTTTTATTAAAAGATATATTTGGAAACTCATCATTTGTCAGTGTCAATGAAGTGCATTACACTTTCAGTTATTAATCTGCTTGCCACAGTCTGTGGGACTGGAGACATAGAATTTTGACAGGGACACTGAATCTTGTAACAAGCTATTACAAGAATATTCTAAGGAAAGTATAATTTAAAATTATTTAACAAGCAATTTGTTATTTTGACTTTGTATTCAATAATAGAATTGCCTACACTGTAAGGCGTTGTGTCAAGACCATCTTCCTCTTCTGTGCTCTACAGTCTGCCTCAGGTGGGGTGATACAGCTATAGTAATATAGATGCATAGTCATGCTGACATTCTGTATTAGTTTAGGTCTATGATAGTTTGAATTTTTTTTAATTCAGCCACTCTTTATAGACTTAAATATTAACCTACAAATTTAAAACATTCTCACAGCATGTAATATATCTGAATTTAGAGATAAAGTATCTGTAATACTATATTCTGAGGTGAAAAGGCAACAGTCTTTGGTCCTGAATGTTAGATTTCAGCTAGGCAAACCAGTTGTAATTCCTTTATCTGCAAATTGAAGCATCATTCTGGTTTTGGTTATTACATCTGATTTTAGGATTTCTCAATTAAGGAGGCCATTTCATAATGGATTTCAAAAGTATTAGAAAAATTCTATCCCATCCCTCATGAAAAGTTAAAGGAGATGGTATTTCTTTGACTGATGGGCTGATTTTGACTTCTAATAAAAAAATGAATTGCAGCCATAACTATGAACTCTCTATTTCCAATTCCTGTAAGTGCTCTTCTATTGTATATTATGGACATGAGATCTGAAAGAAGATTTAGTATGGAGGGTTATAATTCAGAATTAATAGAGTGTCTGGAGTTATATCAAGGTATTTGATTGGCTAGTGTACAACATTACTTCTTTAGAGTTCATTTAGAACACATTACTTCAAAATAACCATATGTCCATAACATTTATTTTTTTTTAGGGCAGCAATAAAGTGAGTACAAGTAATTTTTGTGGAATTGATTGTCAACAAAGGTTAAGAGTCCCAAGAAATACCTTGTGTCTCAATCATTATGCCTGAAAGAGGTGTGGATAGCTTAAAAACTTGAAAAAGTGTTGACAACTACACAAAAGTTTGCTCTAGGGCATAAAGATGAGAAACCATATCTACAGGAAGATGTGGGATGGAGTATAAAGAGGTATTCACACTTGGACCAAGAGGAATTAAGTAACTGAGAGCTGTTCTACAAATATTTCCTGGGAAACACTAGTTCAGTGTAAGGAAGACCAAACACATCAACTCTGAATTTTAATACAAAGGTATAGCTTGGTTTTATTATGATTTGACAACTAGAGAAAAACAATGAATGTTGCAAGGGGAAAAAAAGGTGAAGCTTTAAAGGATTCAGAGATAGCAGAAGTAAAACAGAGAGCAACACAAAAAAACCCCAGAGCAACACTTCAAAGATTTGCTTTAGCATATATGCAGTGGCATGCAGCTCCCAGCACACTAGGATTCAGCTTTTTTTGGAATTCTTTGTATTTGGTGATGACAATAATACTTATTGTTAATGCATAGATTTGTGAGGAGGATTATTTGGCAAACTGGTATAAGTAGGTGACAGAAAGCTGGCTGATGTACTTGCAACAAAGTTATTTTCTACTTTTTGCCCATTGGGCCCAATTCTGTAGTCTTTTTAGAGTGTTACTGATTTAGTGTCATTTGGAGAATCTTTTACGGGCAATTAAACATGGGCTTTTAAATATGGAATGACATAAATGCAAGATTTTTCTTCTCATTAAAGAGAGTATTTATCTAACACCCCAGGATTATCTTTTAAAGGCCTGTGGGTGTGAGGGTTATTTTCAGAACAAAGTGTTTGAACTTTTGTACTGATTATGTTATGTAATAACAAATTGACAATAACAAATACTAGCATATTCTGTAGGAAAACACATATATCCTTTTTTTATTTCTAAAAAATATTATATTCTAAAAGCTAAGCAGATTGAATCCCCTGATTAGATGGATGTTAAGAACTGAGCTCGGGAAAAGCACTCAGAAGAGCTTAGGCATGATCTCCTCAGCTTTTAGTGTTTTTAAAGCCAAAATCAAAACAATAAAACCCACTCAATCCTCTTAGAATTGTGTGCCCTGAGGGCACCAATGGGCCTTGGTAGCCTTGACCAGCCTCCCTGGCGATCATCATAGCCTGAACCACACCATGGGTGTGCCTGTATTCAGCTCTGCCACCACACCACGTGCCCCCGCCTGGCCATGGGCTGTTTTGATCTGGACTGACAGGCAGCTTGACCAGGTATGGAGCCTCATCACTGTGACACTGCCTGTTCATCTGGACTCATGGTTGGACCTGGACACCGTCTGCAGCTTGTCCAGCTCACTTCACTTGATGTGCTGTGGTGGAGCCCTGGTAAGTGAGGTTCTTGCCCTGCTGACCTTGTCCTTTAGGGAGCATTCACCCCTTGTTGCCCCTTGACCAATTAAAGATAATTCCATCTGATTTACAATAGGAAAAGTTACCTCTGCATGAATTCAAACACAGCAATCCAGTGTTTCAGTAGTTGCTTGACATTCACTCCATTATAAATCCTGGTGAGGGAGGAAAGGAGGCAAAATAAACAAACTCTACGATCTCTGTTGCCTGCTTCTGCAAAACGATTTAAAGGGAATGTCCTATCCAAAAGTGGAAGTCTGAAAAGCTACTTTTCCTTATATTGATAATTGACTTCCTGCTGGAAAAAAGTGATGATGTTTTCTGGAACACAAATGTGAGAACAAGAAGAGCTCCACCCACCCAGAGAGACAGAATACACTGGGTTGAAGAGTTTCTGAAGATCATAGTCACAGACTTATTTTCCAATAATGAAACTGCAGTAAGTACAAAATTGCATCTATTATATATACACACTGCCAGGGATTGTTGAACTTTTTTCTTTATAGGGTATTTTACCTCTAACAACTACCTGGATGGATGAAGGGAGAGCAGTGGATATTGTCTAGCTTGACTTCAGCAAAGCTTTCAACACTGCCTCTGATGAAATCCTCATAGGCAAACTCAAGAAATGTGGCTTGATGAGTGGACAGTGGGATGGATTGAAAACTGGCTGACTGGCAGATCCCAGAGGGTTGTGATCAGTGGTTCAGAGTTTAGTTGGAGGCCTGCCACTAATGGTGTCCCCAGGATTCTATACTGGGCCCAGGGTTGTTTAACTTCTTCATCAATGACTGGGATGAAGGGACAGAGGCCTCCTCAGCAAGTTCACTGATGATACAAAACTGTGTGGAGTGGCTGGTACCCCAGAGTGCTGTGCAGCCCTTCAGAAGGTCCTCGACAGGTTGGAGAGATGAGCAAAGAAGAACCTTCTGAAATGCAACAAGGGCAAATGCAGCATCCTGCACCTGGGGAGGAATAACTCCATGCTGGGGGCTGACCTGCTGGGAAGCCACTCTGCAGAGAAGGACATGGGGCTCCTGGTGGGCAGCAAGCTGTCCATAAGCCAGCACTGAGCCCCTGTGGCCAGGAAAGCCAATGGAATCCTGGGGTGCCTTAGAAAGCATTGCCAGCAGGTTGAGGGAGATGATCCTGCCCCTCTGCTCAGCCCTGCTGAGGGCACATTTGCAATACTGTGTGCAGTTCTGGGCTCCACAGTACAAGAGAGATATGGAGCTCCTGGAGCAGGTCCAGCGGTGAGCTACCAAGTTGGTCAAGGCTCTGGAGAATCTCACTTACAAGGAAAGGCTGAGGGAGCTGGACCTGTTCAGCCTTGAGAAGAGGTGACTGATACAATGTCCATAAGTATCTGAAACGAGGGTGTCAAGAGGATGGAGCCAGACTCTTCTTGGTGGTGCCAACAAGGAGACAACAGGCAGAAACTGATGCATAGAAAGTTCCACCACAATGTGAGGATAAACTTCTTTACTGGAACAGGTTTCAGAGAGACTGTGGAGTCTCCCTCACTGGAGATATTTAAGAATTGTCAGGACACAACCCTGTACCATGTGCTCTAGGATGGCCCTGCTTGAGCATGGACGTTGGACCAGATGACCCACTGTGGTCCCTTCCAACCTGACCCATTCTGTCATTCTGTCATTTTCCTGCTATGTTTTCTGACTCTGTAAACCCATTGGAATGTTGGATTTAATTTTGTTTCTGAAATAAATGTACCAAACACACACACAACCAAACTCAAAGAGGTTTCTCTTATATAAGAAAAGCAAATGATTAAGCAGTTCTGCAGAGAGAGACTGTACATTGATCATGGCAATTTAGACTGATTTATAGTAGAAGATACAGCATGCTGTCTATCCAGGTAAGTGCTGATAAATTCTTAGTCTACTCCATGGAGGTTTTGATAGGTGAATATGTAGAAACCAGTACGCTGAGCTGTGGGCATCTTCAGCATGCTATACTTGTATTTAACCTTTATTCTTGTACTACTGTTAGAAAAAGGAGTGGGAAATTGGGCATCCAGGACACTGGCACAAGATGTGGTGGAGCTTTTCAGGGAGATGCAGCAACTCTTCTTGGCGGGGCGTAGCTTCTGAACAACCTTGTGGTAACAGCACAACTTAATCAGTGTCTTCTCTCTGTCTCCTTGATTCTCACTGTGTGCTGCCGCAGCCCTAGTAATAACAAGCACTGTTATTTTTTTAATGGAATTGTTTTACATTGTGACAAGTTTCCCCATTCTAGTCATGAGATAGGCACACAAACACCTCCTCGAGCACAGCACTGCGTGCCATGCAAGGTCAGGAATAAGTGGCTGGGCCTGAGGAGGATGATGAGTTAATCTGCTGTAGTCAGTACTGCTGGTGAGTGTGTAATTGCAGCATAGCCTCCATTGGCCTTCAGCCCCTGCCACTTTTGCTTATAGAAATCTGAATCATTGTGTATGGCCTAGCAATAATTCCTATTGTGGACATCCAGAATATTTGATCTGACTACTTGGCATTTTCAAACTGAAATTCCTGATCTCTTTTTGTGAGATCCTGATCTCTGCCTTTATGTGACCCCCTGAGTCAAAAATTACTTATTTCCTCTACAGTATGAAGACTGAGATGCAGCTGTAATTACTGGTTCACTCAAACATTTTGGAGAATCTGAGCTGTTGTAAACAATTGCATTAGATGAGCACTTTCCCTACTGGTGATGCCACATGCAGTCATTTATCACAGCCTGCTCTCATTTCTCCACCTTGGAAGAACTCAGTTCTTGCAGATTACTGCTGCTTAACAATTCTCAATCTTCTTTTAGCTCTTTTGCCCCTTCTCCAGAGGGGCCATGATCCATAGTGTAAGATTACATTTGTATTCATAAGCTTAATATATGAAGTGTGTAACTCAAAGTGAAATTGAAAAGAGGAATATGAATTTTGGAAAACGGGAAAAAAGCCTTTCAGAATCATTTAATCTCCTTTTGAACTTCATCATTATAAAAGAATATCTAGAAGAATATGTGTCTTTTATTAAGCTGAAGACCATATTGCTTGAACCTTATATTAAAAGTCATCCTGCTGCTTTCACCGGGGCTATTTAAGAGAGTAACACGAGCCAGTATAATATTGTTCAAATCTTGCTGTATGTAATGCTTGAAATTATATTTTCAAGGTTTTTACTTTTTCATCTGACTTGGGCTGCCTTACGAACATATTTTTTTTAAATTAGAAATTACTATTTACTGTAGTTTTCTGAAACTGCTATAGAAGTGTCTGTGACTGACCTATCAGTAGTCTTGAGACCACAATCTAAGAGCCCATTAGAGTTTGAGAATAACTTTCCATGTTTGATTCTGAAACTCAAGGTGGGGTTGCTTATAGTAAACATAAGGGTATTCCCATTCTATGGTTTGCTTTATGATCTGAGAAAATTAAGAAGCAGTATCTCAGATCTCTGAGCCAAAGCCTTCACAGTCTTATATGAGTTCAGAGTTCATGTTTGTTAATATAGAGAAGTTTCTCTCTCACTTGCTCTCTGGGCAAGATGAGGCTCATAATCAACCAGTAACAATTAACTCTTGACTTCTGCTAATTCAGTGTATTTGTATTTCAAACTGGATAATGCTTTGGTTCTCCTATCCACAATTTATTTCTTTTAATTATGAAAATCAAGTGGAATAAACTTATTCTAGAGATGTCTGGGCTTTAAGAGATCCAGCCAGTTCTTAATTATTACATTCTCTTACATTGTTACCCTTATGCCAAATCTTACCTTTCATCCTCTTTTCTTTTAGATACACAGTTACACTTCGGAACATAGCATGGAGAATTTCTTATGAGTCTTATCAAAGTGTGATGGCTCCCTGTTGGCTTATGCAGGAGATGGTAATGGAAATCTTCACACTTTTTTTCTTGAGCTTGAGCCAAGGTCTTCAGCCATAGCACGCATGGACTGAGCCAGCCCATACTGCCCACTGGGTTAAAAAAGCACTCAAAAACTAGATAAGAATCATTCCAAGACTTAATAAGGTCTGGACTTGATCCTAAATAAACATTAAAGAGTTTGAAAGGGATGTAGTCCCAAGATGTGCTTTACATTCATGAGCCACAGGTTTTCACATGGGGCAGAAATAGTTTTTCTTTACTGAAATGGCTGTAGTTCAGCTGGTGATGCTAAGAAATACACTGGTGACATGTAAGCAAATAGATTTGACTAATATATGGTTTAGTTGCCACATTGAGCCCTTCCAGGCTTACATAAGTTAGAGAGAAATGTTTCATGCCTCCAGTTTTATCCTTCAATTGAAAGTGTATTTGTTTATGACCTAGTAATTAGCTATGCTGAAGTTGTCACACATATTTTGTCATTTTGAGGGACATAATATATGTGTGAAGCAAACAACTTATGTTATAGAGGTAGATGAGTTCTTTAACTCTTATTTTTATGAGAAATATTTTAGAGGGCTTACAGCTGAAAGCCAGCTCTCAACTGCTACTGTGGAGTGAGAGTTGCTCTGTAATAAACTTATGATGCTGTCGTAGGATGAAATATATAGATGTGGGCACACAGTTGTGTTATAGATATTTGATTCTGTGTTTTTTCAAAGACTCACAGCTTGAATCACAGGCTTTGTTGATTTCCTTTGAAGATTATATGAGAGTAAGTTGATTCCACGTTGTACAGAAAAAAATAACGTTGGAGGACAAAAGAGAGATATTGAATATCGAGCACAAAAAGGTTTATAACAAACAGTAAAAGGAAGACAAGCAAGAAAAGGAAAAATTGATATGGAGCTTGTGAGAGTCACTCCATCAAGCACTAAAACAGACTCGTTCTCCAGCTTGCCTGCTCAGTCTATGCTGTTTCAGGCTGCTGAATCCTGTACTCTGTCAAACTCCCGAGGTCTTTGGCTCGTCTGTTCATTTTTTTTGTTGCCGTTCACAGCAAAAAAGTCTTCTCCAGAGGACCATTGTGATAAATGAATAAAAACAAGGACATCCGTCTTAGTTATAATTATGACCTTGCAACTTTTAAGAAGTATTGGAGAGATTTCTCACTCAAAAATTCCCCAGATACTGCTTGTTCCTAGTAACAGTGTTCCAAATGAAACTGGCAATGAACTGTTCATAACCCAAGGTCAGTGAATCACCTAATGCTACATAGGTGTGGAAAAAAGTGTTCTCTAATGTAAATGCTGTTAGCATCCTAACAGTTTATATCTGAAAACATGGCATTGAATGTCCAGTATCCTCTGTGAATTACCATTTAGCTCAGACACGCCGGGAAAAAAGTCCACCCTCATATTTCTGTCTTCATATTAGTCATGGTTAACACTGTCACCCAACATTGGAGGTTCACTAAGACTGTCCAGTACTGAAAGACCCTGCATCCCTTTATACTGCCTGGGGTTCCAGAAAATTTTGCTTTAAGAGTATGTGATACCACTTCCACAGCAGGAAGCATTTGTACATGCAGGTTGCATCCTTTTGCTGTGCAGGAGCAGCCTCAAGGCCAGACTTGAGGCCAACTTCATCATCTGTACACTTCAGTTTCTCCAGTGTCTTCAGGGCTGCCTCTGAGGTAACCCAGCAGTGTTTCTGGGAACTCCTGATTCAGTGCACAAACTCATGTGTGTGTTCATTTGTGTGCAGCCTGGCAGTCTCCTGTAGCTCTGGCCCACGTGTAACAGACATTCATACAGTACTTCTTAAATGACCACTCAAGTTTTTTTGCCAAAAACATAGATGAATTTCAGTGGTAGCAGGAGTTCGGAATGTCCATTAAAAAAATGTGGAAGGGTGATGCAACCCAAAGTACAGGAATGGCCAGAGCACCTCTAGTGGGGCCAGAGTCTCTGATGAAATAGAAACAACAGTATTAAAGAAGAAATTGGTCCAGACCTTGGAGTATAGAGGAAATACAAAGAGGTTCAAGCTAGGCTATTGCTTCTTATTCCTTTTCTCTATTTTTTTTTTTTCATTTTCAATATGATGTCTTCTGTGGATTTCCACATCCACCATCTCTCTGCCTTTGTAGAGCCTCCCCAGGTGTCTTGTCTCCCATAGTTTTGCTCTGTATTCTTTTGTGTAGCTTTCCTTGCTGCATCTATTATTTGAGCTACTTCTAGTCAAATATATTTGTCCAGACAAGGGAATTACTTCATGCCTCAAACCCTAAAGTAGTAATAAAAAAGGAGTACTGGATAGAGAATGATTTTTTTCCCTTATTAACTCTTCTCCGAACCATTTTTACTTTTCAGACATAGCCCTACACTGGAGCTACTTCCAGCAAGAAAAATAAGGAAAGCAGAAAAAATCCCCTAAATTAAACATCAAAAAAACCAACACACAAGCCCCTTTTGGTGTTGATAAAATTGTCTCCAAATATATGGCATGTATCTGCCTAAACAATACAATTTAGACAGTAGCGCAAGAGTGAGAAAAGCAAAATGTGGAATCAGCTGCATCTTGTACTGAAGCAACCAGGGGTCCCATTACCTGCCTTCCTTACTATCATTGTGAAGACAGTAAGGCTGACTTGGTTTGTCTGACTGCTGTCCTTTAGTGTGCAAGATGAGAGACGAGGAAAGAGAGGAGAATTTTGTGAAGAAAACACATCTCCTAATTGAGCTGGGACTGAAAGTAGAAGAGTCTTTATGAAAATGCTTTTTAGTATCTCTCTGCATCAGGTACAGGAAGTGACCAGGAGGGTTTTATGTTAGAAATATTTTCCACTGTTAGCATATGCAAAGCAAACAACAGCACAGAAGTCAAGACACAAATGTGCATTGGCAGTATATGCAAATGCTCTAAAAAGAGGTTTTCATTTAGTTACATACACTGCTATCATTGTGGTGGGAATTGAAACTAATAATGTCTCAATTGTTCAGTTGTTTTCTGGATAAATGAAAACCATCAAATGTAGGAACTTGATATTATATATGTTAGTTTTTTAGATGGGGGTAATTTAAAATTGTTTTTCAATACTGTGTTCTAGAAGGTGCTTTGCCACTAAAGACACTTGCTCTGTTCTCTGAGGAATTCCCATACTAAACGAGGCTGTTTATTGAGGCATTATCATTTTTCTATTAGAATATGGGGTGTTCCTTTTCTAGGTACTTGAAAGCTTATTCTCTAAGGAAGGATGTCCATTACTCAGGCAGGTTGTCCTGTTTCCAGCATCGTTTTCTTAATCTGCGAACAAGTGTTGAATTTTCAGGACAGAAAAAAAGAAGGATTGATCCAGCTCAAGCTAGACAAGGAGAAATTAAAGCTTAGCTACTTTGAAAGATGGATGTCTCCCAGCAGGAGCTCAGAGAAGAATTGCATGTAAGAATAGAAAGTGGGGACAGGTTGCTGGGAAACGGATTAATGAGCTGGAAGATAAATTGAGAGGAAAAATTAAACAGCAGATAGACCCTGCTTTTGGTGTCACAAAGACCGATGTCCAGTTCCCTGTAAGTGAAGAAGCTGTGAGTAAAACTGCCATGTTAAACCCATGCTCCTGGTTTCCAGACCAAACTGTGGTCTGTAATCCCATCTGTTGGTGAGGCAAGTTGGCATATGTTGCCCTGCACAAATGTACTGTTTCCTGCTCACAGTGGCTTCAAGACCTGCTGTGGTGCCTGGGCAATGACTCTGACAGTGTTCCATGGAGGAATGCAGACTTGGGCCCTAAAATGAGAAGAGTTACCAGTAGTGTGCTCTGTTAAATCACATTTGGATGCGCATATCTTACTTCTCTTGCACAGATGGGAAAATGTAATGTTTTCTGACATGTTTTTAAGGGGGAAAAATGCATTCTTACTTGATTTTACAGTTTATCTCTAAAAATGAACAGAATACCTAAGTGATTGCATTTGAAAACTGATTATTAAGATGCATGATGTACATTCGTTGGTACAGAATCAATTTGTCATCATTTTACAATCCATACATTTGTATATATGGCTGAGTCAGCCTTAGATCACCAGGGACACCTTTGATTGTCAAAAAAGTCCTTTTCTTTTGGTAGAATAATGGTGCTGGTATGTCATTATGAGTGAGCCAGAGATGGAACTTGTAAGCAAGAAGGAACATTTTGGATATGCATGGAAATCTACTGCAGATTCTTAGAGAAAAGGAGAACATATCCTATTTGGAGAGACAACAGTCTCTCCAAAGCACAGATTATGGAAATGGGTCACGCTCCGCAACAACAATATGTAATGCCTGAAGGAGTATCCAAGAAGCATCTAAGAGCTGGAAATGTAATAACACGGTTATGGATGAAACAGCTCTGCTCATCCATTGGAGCAGAAAGAAAATACATCACTTTTCAAGAACAAGTGAAGACAGATGCAACAAAAACTGAAGGGAATTACAAGTTGTGTAGTGTGTAAAGTTCTCCTGTGCTGAGGCCTTTGTGTTGAGTCCATTTCCCAAAATATAAATTGTAGGGGGTTTTTGGGTAAAATCTTAGATGTCTGGATTATGCTTTTGGTTAATCTGATGCAAATTTAGCCTCATTCTGTTTAGTTTGGTAGAGTTACTTGCTGTTTCTAGTAAGGCAACTGAAGCAATGTCTGGCCTCTGTGGATTTTACACATTTGAATGCAGGAGAGAGCAGTGGTGTGAAATGATGCTCTTGTCAGAGCGTGAGAACAAGAATGTTAACAGGAAGGAGGTTGTCCTTCTAAGTTTATAAAATTGCATTAGATTAGGTTTGTTAAAATTTTGGCCTTTAAACCAAGCAAAGGCTAGCACAGGACTGAATTTTATAGGCAACCCAGCTGATAAGAGGCTGAGATGACTGTGTAGAGAATGATATTACTGTTTTTTTCACCTGAACTGGATCACACTGATCTCAGTGTTTCAGTGTTTAGGCTATAGGAGGATAGAGATGGAAATATTAATATGAAAATTTGGGACAACAGCTAGGTGATAGACTAGTTGGATTCAAAACTATTTAGGCCGTGTGGATCTGGTAGGCACAGAAAAACAAATGAAAGAGAGGGAAGTGTCACCTAAAGTACAATATTTTTAGACAACATGGAATATTTTACTGCTGTAACACTTATCTTCTGGGGAAGAGAAGGAGGGAAAACAGGGTAAGATAATTTTGTTTAACCGTTCTACATATATAAAGGGTAACTCAAGTAATTTTAGTTTTTTGTGCTATTTTGCCATTGTCAAAATCTGCAGAAGAGCCCTTCTTGTCCTGATGGTTGATGTACAGCATCAGCTGCAGTCAGAGTTGGATGATGGTAAAAAGATTAGCTTTGAAAATACAAAGACAAAACCATCTTTGGTGTTTCAGCTCCCCCAGCCTCTTTCTGTAGTCCAGCAAAAGACTGGAGACAGCATCAACTTTTACTGGGTTCTCTCAGATTTCTACTTGCTCATACTGTCTGCTAAGTTGTGAGAGTCATATACCTGGTGAAGCATCTGGTTAATCTTTAATTCTGTGGTGAATAAATTCTTCTGCCTTTAGCACTGATGTGAAATAATGGGTCTGACCTTTAATTTCAGACTCTGGTCTTGTGGGATAAAGGGAAGCATAATGCTTTTTTCACAGCTCCAGGAGGTTCCCTGTTTAATATTGGCAAACGGACAATAGGATCTTATGTCTCATTATCATTGGGCAGTTTTAGGTTTTTCAGTAGAAGTATTTATAGCAATAGCAAGAGATGCCCTTTGCAGAAGCCTGTGTATTGCATCCTGATGAAACTTTTCAACGGAGCTTCCCTATAAAGCATCTCAAGGCCTATTGTTAGGAAGACACCTGTCTGAAGTCAGGTAATTGCACCACAGTTTCCTCACTCTATCATATGTAAAAGTCCACAGAACCACTCCTGTCCTTCAACTGTTTTTGGTTTTGTGGGGTTTTTTGTGGTTTTTTTTTTTTTTGTTTGTTTGTTTGTTTGTTTGTTTTGCTATAGTCCTATGATTAATAAGATATTCACCTTGAATCAGATGTAAAAAAAGAAGTTAAGATGAATGTGAATTTGCAGACGTAAGTCAGGGCTCTGAATTTTCAGATCTCTTATCATGTAGATAAAATTTCCCCAGTGCAGACTTTGGAAGTGTGGTATTAGGAATAACTTTACTTGAAAAATATGAGAGAAATGCTCAAAGGAAGTACCATTGTATTAGGGTAATAAGAGGAAACATTATCAAAGAATAAGAAATGTGCTAGAAATATGCTTTTGCACTCATAGTTAGCCTAGAAAGATTTAAAAATATGAGGCATTTAGAGATTTTTTTTTTTTTGTTAAAACGGTCTTAAAATTGAAAGGATTGCATGACATTTGTTGTGTTTCCATTGTACTGTTAGGCAAGAAACTTTCCAGTCCTACCAGTATGGATGGACAGAATTTTTTATGGTTTTCTCTTCACACTGATTTGCTTATGCTTCACTTTTTTACTAATTTGTAGTTTATTGCCTGTTAAGAACACAGTAATTTTCAGTAATGCTGATACTGGTAAAGTAAATCTCAGCAGTGTAACCCAAAGTACTGATGAAGTATCTTCATCTCCACATCTCTGCTGTTAAGAAGTCACATTACAATTATGTCCACACCTGCTAATGTTTGTGAAGTTTGTTTTGTGAAATACACTATTAGGCATGAAATGAAAGAAGAAATGACTGTGCCCAACCCTGATGGCTTTACCCTCTGCATTTCAAACACAGTGGTGATGGGAAAAGACCACTTTCTTTCATTCATGTTTTTTAAAGATAACTTTACTTACTTTCATGTCATACATTACAAAATATACCCTTCAATTTCAATTCATTTTACTTGGTTTTGTTAGTTTGATAGATATTGAAACAAATAGAACCAAGGTATATGTCTCCTTTCCTCTTCTACTTAGAGTTTGCTGTAGAAGACAATGGCAATTTCAAAAGCCCCATGGCTTTCAAGGATGCCAAAATTTCACGTGTTATTGCAAGCTTATTGAAGCAAGAGAGACAGTTGTCTTAAAATATTTTGTTTTAAATGGCTGTTATATAGAATTTTCAGAGTTTCAACTTTAAGAAGATGGTAGAAGTCAAAATTTTGAAGAAAATAAAACCTTGGAGGCTTTCTTCTCTGCGAACCAGTTTTATTATCTGTAATTTATGAGCATGGATAGAGGTGTATGGCCCTCATTCATAGTCCCCCAAGTGTCCATTATGAATGGAAGTTATAAGGACATGACTATTATAATTTAGTAAGAAACATTGATATTTGCCATTGATTTGACTGTAGTTTCAAAAGATTTTCCATTAGTTCATTTATTGCTAAGACATTGATAATTGATAAATTTGTTTCCAGTTAGACTTATTCTCATTTATTGATGTTTCCATTTGTTTGACTGCCAAAACTGTGGTGAGATGCAGTTTGCTCTTAAAATGTCTTGAAGTGTATAATATGTGTATCATCTTTAGAAGCCAGTGGAGAGATTCCTCATTAGTTTCCACAGGAATTGGGTTGATCCAAAAATTAGTTGACTTAAATGCTTATTTCCTCTTTAAGTAGCACATATCATGAGCTATACATTTTTTGTTTTATACTTCACTCTCATTTAAAAAAACACAGTATTTGGAGAGAGAAGCTCTAGGTATTGTGTGGCTGGAAGACAGAAATTCTGTTTTTCAGCTCTTAGTAAGAATTTCTTTCTGTCTGAGGAAACTAATTTGTCACCTATGATGACTTTTCAACTTTGTCACATTCAACAGTTGCAGTTAATATTATTCATTCTATTTCATTTTTATTTCTTTTCAAGTAAGGAAAGATAACCATGGGATTCCTAAATTTACAGGCTAGAAAGGAAAGAACTGAGAAGACAGCTGTTAGAGGAGGATTGGGGTGGACATTTAGAATTTTGGGTCCTTTCTAAAATCTATAAACATATTACTGATTTCTGCCCTTATACTTTCTGAATGGAAAAACAATTGTGCTGTACAGGAGTCTGCTTGTCCTAATCTAATCTGCACATGGGTTTAGAGTCACAATACTCAAGTTTCAAATGAATACATAAATTGAACTAAAATCATATCTGTCTTTTAAACAAGGAAAGTATAAATTACATTCATTCTGCCTTGGAGGGAAGGGAAAAGTCCATGAAATGTGGGTGGTCAAAAGTCTGTGCAACAGACAAGAGCTCTAATTTATACAGCGGTCATGATTTTAAGGGATAAATGTTTATAATCTCAGATGGGAAAAGGTCTTGGAAAATAATTTTACAGTCATGGGACTGTCACTCAGAGAAGAATGACTTTCTTATGGACATACCTTCTGTTATAATTCAGTTAAATATGTGTATGTACACTAGTAATAATTTAACAAATTCCTCCTGTTTTGTCTCACCATGATGGAGAAAGGTTTTACTTCATCAGTGAACTCTCTGTTTCCCACCTCCATTGGTTCTTCCAGATGTCTGTATTAGATACCATAAAATGATAAAGTATTAAGCCATCTGTTGATGTAAGTCTTCCTAGAATTAAAAGCTCTAATTACAAGTCTCAGCATGGTACATATTTTCAAGGCTACCTTTATTTCATTATCAATGGTCTCCTTGTAGGGTCTTTTAAGACATAGATTTACTATTTTACCCATTTTAGAGATCAAACAAGTATTCAGTACCTTGTTTTTTTGGCAGCAAAATAGATAGTATTTTCACTGATATGTCCTTACAAATATTGGAATATTTCTCCTATCTTTTTAATTTTAGTCATGAAGCATATTTCATGTTCTGGGTTCATTAACAGCATTTTAAGTAATCCACCTTTTTACTAAAACATTTAATGTTCTGAATTTTTAACTGCATTCCCTTGAGGATCTGGGCATGATTCACTGCAAGGTCCACAGAGCTCATGCAATACAGTGTGATGGATATGAAATGAGAGTCGAGCTTCTTACACTGCACTTTGTACAGTTGCTTTAATAAGCCAAATGCTCTCAGTATAACTGAAGCAGGCAGCTCACAAGTGGCTGAGAATTGTAATTATAAAATTATCCAGTCCTTCAAAGTGGGTCTTCATTGCAAGTGCTTCTGAGAGAAAAAGTGCTCGTGGATGGACTCTGGAGAGATTGCAAACGTGTACCGTGTTTCTAGGGCTCACTGTTGACACTCTGCTCAGCTTCCACTTAATTTTCAGAATGGTAAAATGTCTTATGGGTTGTAGTGGTCTAGAAAGGCATTGCAGGCACAGGAAGTTTCTAAACATAAAATGGTCAAAGTTATTCAAGGCCATGTTTTGGGTTTTTTACTCCAGCTAATTAATTTAAATAAGTAGGAATAAGTTGGCAATATTGGTCAAAACCCTGCTTTTTGGTGGGAGAATAATGCCATCGGATACTTTGTGATCTAATCTACATGTCAGTGATGTAGATGTTCACGTTCATTGTTTGGATAATTTTCTGGATTTCTGTTTTATTTGTGTTTTTATAAAGATTGCCTGTGCACCATTAGCACAAACCTAAAGCAGCTTTCCAAACCAGAGCCCTCCTATACCTGTTTGCTCTCAATAAGGTGAGCCCAGGTGACTCTCTCAGATGTTGTCAGTTATAGTGTAGAGGTATAATGTTTGGCAAGATGAGTCCCACCATTGCCATGGCAAAGCCAAAAACCCCTAAACCTTACTTGGTTGCTGACTTCAATGTGCAAGCTCACTTCTCAACTGGGAAGGCCTCACAAAATATAATTGCAAAGTAATTTATTGCAGTGACACACTGAACCTGCTTTGAAATAAGCTGCATCTCACAACATGTTTTAAGAAGAGAAACTTTGAGTTCAGTTATTAAGGCTGGTTCCAGCAGGGAACTACCTCGAGGCAGGAATTCATCAAAGCAGCTACAATGTGAGAGCCCCTGACCGCAATGCAAGGCAAGCAAGAGCTTCTTAAACTCATATCCACAAAGACCTTTACCTGCAGCAAATCAAGGAAAGTTGTCAAAACGAAGTAAAAGGAAGACTTGAACACTTAAGAGTCTCCTTTTGGAAATGCTGGTCATACTCATTCATAAAAGAAGTGGGATTTGCCTGCAGGAAGTTCAACTGCAGCTGGAATTTCTAAAGTGAAGAATGATATTGTGGGGAAAACCCAGATACAGAGAAGTTTCTAACTGACCTTTATGAAATAAATTACTGGTAGGTTTTCCTTGCTTTACTACAGCCAGTTATTCATGTAAGGTCAGTTACTATATTCTATACCTAGACTCCATCTTACTTTTTCTTAAAACCCATAAAGTCCTAACCTAAGGCATCTGAAATCAGCACACAGTAAATTTTCATCCTCTCTTTTAAAATTGAACTGAAACCGTTACCCTGTCGTATACCTGAAATTCTTTTCACCTTTATTAATGAACTTCAACCAGGTTTTTGTTTGGGGAAGGTTGACTTTTTCTCATCTAGGTTGGCTGTTCAGTATCTTTTTCTACCCTTAGGATTTTAATCAGAAGGCTCTATTTTCATTTTCGGCTTTAGGATATAATTCTTTCTGAAAGACACAGGATATCTCATTGCAGTAATTATGAAAACAGGGTTTGGGGCTGGGATTTACCTGCAGCCCCCAGGTGACTGTCAAAACCAATATGTAAATCCCTTTCCTTTGGGAAGGTGAAAAATGTTTAAAGCACCCCTGCTCATCTCTTCAAAAGTAAGTCACTTCAGAAATTTCTCTAGACTTAATACCAGTGATCCGAAAAAGGAAGAGATAGACCTGCATAGGGCCTATTAGTAGTCTGAATTTAATATATCACTGAAATATCAGAAAATATGTTTCAGAAAACCGTATTGGAAATATGAATGACTTTTTAATTTGTGGGGTTTTTTTTGAATTTCTAGCTCAGATGATTCTGTGCCATGATCTATTTGTTTCTCGAGCTCCCTTTTATAGCTGGAGAACTTGTGTGCACTTATTAGCAGTAAACTGGGATAGGATTAAGTATCTGTTTCTCTTGGCATCCAGTTTGCTTTTCTTTCCAATAACTCTACTTTTTAAAGATTTACAAATGTTCCGACCCATTTCAGTAAAACTACAAGATCACTAGCAAGGGCATTGGCCAGTTCCTCCTTCTCCTAATAAGTCTGAAGTTTAACAGCCTCTAAGCAACCTTTCTCTTGAGACTGTGTCTTCGTTTTTTTGTTCAGAATGTCCTGATTTTACATGGGAAAGAACAGAAGAACTGATACTGTGATCAGGGCAGGGGTCTTGCCAGCCCAGTTTCCTTTCTTCAGGAAAGATCAGTACCTTATGAAGAAATAGAAAAGATGTGGCATTGAAAAGAATCTTCAGAATACATTAGTGTGTTGAATTTATTCTAGCCATTGATCCAAACAATGTAATTCTCCCTTAGCAAATAGCACTCTCTTACATGAAAGACTTTTTCATGGTTTTAGCAGCCTTACACAGTCAATAGCTCTGTTTTATGTTCAAGCATAATAGGTACTTATTAATTTTCTCTCTAGACTCATATGAATTGCTGTATGAAATAGAAAATCTTGATAAAAATGCAAATATAACACCTACACACTCCTCTGTTCATGGTTTTTCACTTATTAGACTCATGTACAATAAATCTTAATCTATTGTGTTTGCTACATGCAGAAAATATTCTCCAGCTGTTAAAAACAAGTGTAAATAATGTCAGAGAAAGCAGAAGCTGACATAGATGAAGTGACCTTTCTAATAAAAAGAACAATAATTGTAAATTAAAGTTTCAATTACCCAACATACCTATGGATCAATATCTACAGAAGCATCTCTTGTTGTGGAAAGGTCCAATTTACAAGAAGGGTTTCTTTTTAAGATTCTTCCTTCAGCCTCAGGGCTTTTTATTTTTTTTTTAACTGTAATTTCTTGTATGGAATTGTGTTTCTGTCCACAAAACTAGAACTTCTTTTCCTTATTTTCATTTTTGTGGATATGCCCTTGGCCTCTCTCTGTTTTTCATCCCTCCTTCTGCCCTCCCCACTGCTCACTTTCTTTTTCCCTGGATCTCTTTGCTAGCAAGACTAATGTCATCCATTTATATGCTGCTCTCTGATGCTGTTTACATTTCTGATCTTCTCACTTTCTATTTCCTCAGCAAGCTCTTCATATTCAATCATTTGTCTTTGTTTTATTTTTGCAGCCTGAACTCTGATCTCTTATTTACACCTGGAAGATTTCCCCCATTCAATGGGGAAATAAGCTCTCTTCATTCATACCCTTACTGAGAACTCATCTCCTGTGTATGATTGATACTGACAAGTCATGCAAATTATTTTAGGTATTCTTAAAATGATTTAAAGTTTGAGATAAATTTGTCCTCAGCTCTGCAGTGTCTTATGTGTCTGTCTTTTATGTGATTATAGCTGCACTGGGGCAAGGTTCCTGCCTTCTTTCTTTTGCATACAGCTCTGAGCAGCTCACGAAAAAAGTCATGATATTATTGACTAATAGATGGGGCATTTCACTTCTCCATTTTCTCAATTTGAACCTGTGTAAAACCAATTCCCTTTTTAAAGTATTTAAACCCTACATTACAGCTACTTTTAGTCTCAGCCCAATGGAAACAAAGAAGGTATTTTGTCAGCAAAAGCATTTTAGACAAAATGTACCGATGGCACAACTCCTGAATCTTGATTTAGAAGACTTCAGAATAGACATTTTGAATGATTTCTAAATGAAATGCAGGGACTGATGTGCTGTGTTTGCTTCAGAGAATGACTGACATGTAATCTAAAATTTCTTCACAGTTGTGTAGTTACTACTTTTGATTTTAATGTGAACTTCAAGTCACCACTATCAATTTGATTAATGGGGTAATACAACTTGTGACATTAAAAAAAGTTAAATGCTGATAAAGAGAGCATTTTTCTAGGAAGCTGAAAATGCATTCTAGTTATTGCTGAAGAGTTATGAAGTCTGGTCTCTTGAAAATAGTAGCGTGTTTCTTAATGTTACAATTTTAAACAGAACTAGTCATCTGAATATTTGTGCAGTTCTCCATTCTGTAAGACTTTACGCTGAAATCTTAATCTCTGCAGGGATGAAGAACTTTGTTACATAAACTAATTGGTTGTGAAGAAAGGAAAAGGGCATAAATTGACACATGAATAAGCAGAAATGCCAGTCTTTGAAATCCACTGAGTAGAATACTTCTGAAAAACTTGCATCTACAATATGAATATGCAAAAAAGCATGTTGGCCTTTTTAACGTTTAATTTTCTTTTTGTGTAATATTACAGTATATAATATTTGTATTATATTTGACTAGTGCGATAAAACAAAATATTGTCCATTTAAAAGCAAACACACCGTTTTTTGTCCAGGTAAAGTAAGAGAACACAATTACAGAGGGAGACAGCAGTGCTCTGTATAAAGGGTAGTTTAACACACCCTATATTGTAAGAGGTGATGCTCTTTCAACTGAGGACGTGAAACAGGGAAAAACAAGGAAGATTTAGGAGGAGATTGGTACGTAAGGGTAGAGAAGATTAGGATATGTAATAGGAGGAATGGTACAACTGAACCTTTCCATGTCGGGTTTATAGATCCCTCTTTCTAGAGGTAGTGATAATAGCACCAAGGTAGATTAATCTGGCCATCATTTCACTGTAGTTATCCAAAGGGGCATATTTTCACAGGTGGAGCAAAGCAGTATTGGTGGGAAGGCAAAGTAGATCACCAAACTAGACACTTTTCTCAAGAGGAAGAAATGTGGCCATATGCAATCAATTAATTTAATATTCTTTTGTTTTTGTAGTAGAGTAGAGCCATAATCTGAGAAAAATAGTTTTGTTAGCTGTGAAAACAATGTTGATTCCCATGTGCCAAGTCAGTGCCTGTTAGTTAATATTTCTCAGTATACATTGACATGAAGTGCTTCTCCGTGGGAGAGGGAGTTCTCTATACCAGAGTGAGTAGGTGTGTGTGAGTATTATACGTGTGTCTCTGTGCAACTGATTTTGTATTCTCATCGGGCAAGAGGAGTTGAGATTGGGAAAAAACTAAAATTTACCCCCATTTATAGCTGCAGAGCTGAAGAACAGAGAAATTAATCAATTTGAGGCCACAGAACTAAGCTCTAGTGACAGAACTAGGATCTTCTGAGCCCAAAACTTCCCTCCATAGCAGGAGTGTAATCACTGCCATTCATTCCTCCAGCTCTCCACTTGTAGAAGACTAGTCTTGTCCACAAGGCACACTACAAGGATATTGAGATTCATATCACAGAATACTTCAACTTTTAGGAGAGAATGTTGTCCTCAGTGCTGTCATCTTGCCTCCCATCTCTTCAATGACTTGATTAATTTAAACTTGTCTTTAATATAAGATTGGTATTCCTTACAGATTTTGTGGTTTTAATTACCCTTGGTTTAGGGAAGATTGGCTTGTTGTTTCAGTGCTCATGTAAATTCTTTATGGAAAACAAGGAGCCTCAAATGGCATAAATTGTATGTTTTATCATCAGTTTTCTCCAAATAAATTGACAGTTTCGGAAATTTAAATACTTACATCCCTACTCTCATTTAAGACTGTGAGCAAGCCCAAAGGGATTCATGACCATGTTTGAATAATAAGGTATTGCACAGAATGAATGAAAATAGCAAATGTCAGCCCTATGCTGTTATTAAAATGTTGATGCACCAGAGACATACAAAGTTGTCGCTAGAAAAAGGCTTTGAAAGGAAAGCAGAATAGAGATAACTATGAATGAAGCTTTAAAAGCACAAAGATGACCTGAAAGGAGACTAGATTTAACATACATCTTGCAGAATGAAAATTGCATTCCTCCCCTTCTCCCCACTGGTATTTTGCTCACATGCTTTTAGAAACCAGCAGTGACAAGTTATTGCGTTACACTAATTAACATTTTCTCTATAGTAGACATCAAACTTTCTGTGCTCTTGAGGAAATCTAAATTGCATGGTGAAATATTAAAATGGTGTTGTTTAAAATCTGTCATCATCTTATGCTTGTGACAAATGAGAACCCATTTGCTTCTTTATTTTCACTCATTTAATTCAGTGATTGCCACAATATTGACTGTCAGTTCCCAGGCCTGGTAAACTTAGAGGGCTTTTGTGTCATGTTTGAATATGGACTGGTCATATCAGGCCCTAAATCCAAAATATTTTCCAAGGTTCAAGCACAGATGTTGCATTTGTTTCACTGATTTATTTTCCTCAGTACAAATGCAATTCAATGTCCCAGGGGTGCATTTCCACCTTCTTGGTCCTGTGTAAGAATTTCTTTGAGACCACAGTCTAGTATCTGTCTCCAGACAAAATCCATTCTGCACAGAAGCCGTCAGTGTTCTGGCTCCAAATTGACTGATGCCATCTGTATGTTGATTTCCACATGTTCTATGTGCTTATACCCTGAAATACAAAAGTTTTCGTTATTATATAGATAAAATCAGGAGCAGAGATATGTTGAAGTATATTGCTTTTCTTGGTGTATAGTGTTCAAGTTGTAATGAATCTCTTTTTTTGAGTTCGTTGTACCAGTAGCTACTTATTAAAAAGCAAAACCAAAAGTTGAGCACCAGTATGTTTTAATGTAGCAGTGAATCAGGTTTTCATGTTGTATCTTTATATCTAAATGATTTCTCCTTCCTATTTCTGTTCTTGTTGTTCTTCATTTTAATGTCCAGATGAAGCAGTTTTATGGTTGAGAGGTTATTTTCTAAAGCAAATGATGAATGTAGCTTTACGCAAGAATTTTAATGCAACAGATGCATTCACTTATACTAGAACATCAAAGACTCTTTGACAGCAAAATGAAAATATATTAGCTTGTCATTAAAGGAATTTTTAATTTCTTGCTAACCTAGATAAATGCAACAAAGTATATTTTTGACATCTCATTAGTTAAGTTGATTCCAATGGAGTCGTACATTGTTAAACATGATAAAACATAATGTTAAGACTCTCAATTGGAAAACACCATACAGAACAAACTGGAATTGATTTGGTTTGTGGTTTTTTTTGCACCTATGTTTTATATATGGTCCCCAAGAACCAGGGAATTTGAATGTTGATTTTAAGGAGATGGTTTGTTAACAAGGATGGTAATACTAAAGTTTTGCCTGACAGTCAAGAAATAATAAGATAAGCAGGTGGAGGACTTTTGGCAGAAAAATGACCAGTGGGAATGACTTGTCTGTGCCAGAATGCCATTTATTTACCTACTGCATTTTTGAACCTGTGAATTTGACTAAAATTTATTTTCTCTTGACCTATTACTATGTTCTTGAAACAATGTTACATCTCTGCAGGCAATTTGGACTCGCATCCTTCTGTAGCCACCTCCAGTCAGTCCTCTGTCTACCAAGTAGTTTCATTGGAACAATCTAAGAAGAATTAGGGTTTTCTTGGGGCCTTCTTGCAAAAGTTGTGCAGGGTTTATTTTGAGACTGGTACATTCAAACCTCCCACAGTGTCTCCTTTTTGGGGGCTTTGTCCTTCTTGGGAGTGTGCCAGCCTCCTTCCTTGCCTTATATGATAATTGACTCATCAAACAGATCTACCATAATGATAGACCAGGAACTCTTTCAGAGGTGATAAAAACAATTACTTGTGCTGTTATTAATTCTTTTTGGTTTTTTGTATTTTCCTTTACAATCTTGAGAGATGTGGAACATGGATCAAGGAGGAGTTTTGTGTGTGTATAAACATTTTCATTGAGAATATATGGGAGACAAATTACAAAACATGATGTTGGAACATTATTTGACAGGTTCAGTCTTTCCGATGCAGACAAGATTGAATGCTGCTTCAACTATGGTGTTGAATCTTACCAAGATGACATAATGTTCAACTAGTCTTACTCTTTATGTATGAAATCAGAAAATGTGCAGGATTACGAAATGTTCACTGTTGAAATATAAAGTGCAATTCAGGATCATGAGTAAAATGCAGATCAGCCAAACTGTGTAGAAGTACTAAATTTATTTTATTCTTGTACAGTGAGCCCAAATTATAGTTAACAATGTGTGCAGGAGCACGGATGCAATTCCCTATAATATGATTCAATGATTGTATAGCTGGATTTTATCCTTTCTATATATACATTTATAGTAATAAGAAAAATGAAGGAATTTACAATGGCTCAGTTGACAAATTGGCCAAAAGAAAGAAAGAAATTGAGCAAAGTAGAGATACACAATGTTGCAGAAAGACAGGATGGACAACATTATAGGAGTGACTAGTTTAGGGCAAAAGAGATAATGAGCAGGAAGAAATGAGGCAGCTAAATGATAAGGTGGGGAAAAGTAGATGTGGAAAGACTGATGCAAAAAGAAAGTATGCTGTTTGGCAAGAGAGAAATTACATGATGGTCTATGAAATTAGAGAGGAAAGAAAGATCAGATGAAGTGAAATTGGATTTAATGAGGTAGAAGAAAGGTGATTAGGGACAGAAGAAAAATAGAATTTAGTGATGAGAAAATCCTATTAAATTATCCAATAAATCTTCTTGCCACTCAAGGATTTCTGTTTCTCCTCCTTCTCCCCAGGATAATTTCCAGGGTAGCTGTGTCAATATCTAACCATACAGGAATGCCCTTTTCTATATGAAGCACTTCACCATCTCTCCACATTACCAGGAAAATGATGCAAGTGTAGTCCTGGCATGTAGTCACAGGCTTCAGGCTTGTAGTCTGTGTAGTGTGTTAGTGCTTTTCCAAGACCATGTTTAAGAAACTGGTATCACTTTTTAAAGGGCTCTTTTGTTTAGGGTGTTTTTTTGAGGAGGATTATATCCATTCATTATATCGAATACTGTGCATGAAGTAAACATCTTTCTCCTTTTTTTGATAATCTTTATTGCATAAGTTAAATCTCTGGACTTTGTGCCATTTGCTTCCTTTTAATATTGTTCAGTTCCCTATTAAAAGTTGTTTAAATCCAAGCAAAGTAGATAAAAACAGTGATATATATGTACATGTGACATGGTTTAACCCCGGGCAGCAGCTAAGTACTGCACAGTTGATTTCTCACACCTTCCACCTTCCTCTCCCACAATGGGATCAGGAGGAGAATCAGACAAAAAAAAAAAAAGGTAAACCCCAGTGCTCAAGATAAGAACAGCTTAATAATTGAAAAAAATTATAATAATAATAATTCTAGAGAAATAAAACGCAAAAAGAACAAGTGCTGCACACCAAAATTGCTCACACTTGCTGCCTGATGCCCATCAAATCCCTCAGCAGTCAAGGCCCCTCACAGCCAACTCTCTCACTGATCATGATGCTTGGTGGTGTGGAATATCCCTTTGGCCTTGTTCAGATGGAGTGTCCCAGTCATGCTCCTTCCCAGCTTCTTGTGCAGCTCCTCACTGGCAGAGCATGAGCCATTGAAAAGCCCTTGCCTTATTAAGCCCTACTGAGCAATAGCCAAAACATCCCTGTGTTATCAACAATATTCTCATACTGAATCCAAACACAGCACTGTGTGAGCTACAATGGAGAAAACTGACTCTATCCCAGCCAAAATCAGGACAGTGCAGCATATGGCTTCCCATTAGTTTATCTGAATTATACTCAGAAGGTAAAGTTCACAGAATTTGTGCAGTCTCCTTGCTTCTTTTTCTTTTTCTTTTTCTTTTTCTTTTTCTTTTTCTTTTTCTTTTTTAAATGGGTAAACAGGAAAACTCAACACTTCCTGCCTCCTAAGACAATCCATCAAAAAAACAATTGCCACTATTGCATTCTTAGTGTGTGTGACCTTTCTGCCTTGATGTCATGTCACTGGGACCTTGTTTGGCAAGAATTTGCCTATAGGTTAAAATTTGATCTGTTTGGACAGTAAGATGGAAATGCCAGCAAAATTAATTATTTTCCACAAAAAGTGGTTTAACAAAACAAGCCTGGAAAGACTTCAAGGACAATTCACACTTTACTGGTCTGAAACAGGTCTCCCTTCAAGTCAGTGAGCTAGTAGAGATGGACAGGTGACCTGAAAATGCAGAACAACTAAACTGCAAAGTAATTAAACTTCAGTTTAACTTGCATATAGAATGCTTTCCTGTGCAGTTACAGTAAATCTGATGCATCAACTAAAGCTTCAGTCTTAAAATTATGTGTTTTACAGAGCGGAAGGCAACTAAACTGACCAGCAGTTTTTGAGATTTGATGTTTTTGTGGTGACTAGTCACCTGGTTTTCAGGTTTTTTTTCTTTTTCCTTTGGCAATAGTTTTAGATCTTCTAAAAGACTCTTTTTGTAGACTAATTTACAGAAAAAAAAGAAATCCAGGAACTAAAGTTAATGTAGTTGTCATAAAAAAAATGGTTTGGTCAAATCATAAAACTTTGTTGAGTATACTGTTATGCTTTAGCTACAAACTAGGAATACTGAGCAGAAATAAATGTGTACTAACCAAGTCTTCCGCCTCTGTGTCCCTCATGGGAAAACATTTTGAATGCTGCAGTTTCACAAGACTATTTGTTCAGCTTGAAGTACATTTCAAAACTGTTCTGGTCAGTTAGATAATCCTGATGTTGCTCAGCAAAGTTCTTAATTTTTGGTGTCATCAAGTTGCAAGGAAGTACCCTTAAGTGGTAGTCTCCTTGACATGGAAGGTGCCGAAATCCAAACTTTCCTATAGTCTCTTGCTGATAATCCTGTCTCCGTGAATTTGTGTTACCCATTGTCATGCTGAAGCTGCAGTTGGCAGCATTTTAGAGAAATAGAATTGTTAACTTATTTAAGAGGAGAAGCAATATCCAGATAAAGCCTGTGTACCAGGATTTTGGAAATCTGTGTGAGTATCAAGACCGTTCCTAATGACCATGGAAAAGAAAAAAATGCTGAAGTAACCACACATTTTAAAGAGCAAAATAAGTGTATACTTCAAGCTCTGTGCTGTAACTGTTTCTTAAATATTTGGTATTAACAGTAAGGACTCTGCATATTAATCCTAAAACCTCTCTTTCTGGGGAGGATGATGCACAGAGTAGTTGCTATGCCAGCTGTTTTTCCAGCCAAATGAGTACAGTCTGTCTTTTAGTGATGGACCAAACACCCATTCTTTTATTGGTGATTCTTGCATCAGGTTCTGGGTGGGTTCCTGCTGTGTGTATCAGAGTCAAATTGTATGTGAAGTGAAATTTGAAAGGAAGACAGCAAGAAAGAATGTCATAGGGAATATAAAATAAAACAAGATAGCTGTTGAAAACTAAAGGAAGCTTGAACTGGCACGAAGAGAGGAAGCGTTCTAAATTTATAATGAAAATTAATTATGCATTCATTGCATTTGAAGAGGTCAGACATGATGAATTTAAATAGTACATGAGAATGAAGGCCATCTTTTATATTAAAGGCATTACAACAGGGTGATGTGAGGAGAGCCAGAGAAATAAAGGAAGCAAAGGGGGAAAATTGCATGACTGAGGCAGTAAGGAACAAGAACATTAAATTGAACAGATCTGCTTTGTGACTAAATTGATTCATGATTTTCAGACAATTCAAAATAATGGTAATTTATTAGCCATAAAATTATACTGGAAAAATGTTTAAAGCTTCCGAGAAAGTTAATAAAAGAAAAATTTTCAAAGTGAGTTCTCACCAGCTTGCAGCAACCCTTAAAAGTTCTGTACAGTGGAGTATTTTTTTATTAAAATTTTATTCCTTTCTTGCACATAGTTGCTATATACACTTCTTGCTCTTATGGGGGCAATGCTAATTTTCTTTTCTGGCTTTTGGTATCTCCTGTCACATCTGTCCTGTTTTCACTACCCCATTTAATTTGTGAATATAGTATACAAGCAAAGAGATTAAACGCAAGCCTTTGTAAATGCCGTGTGGGATAACCAGCCATAGGGCTAAAGCAGAGCATGTTGCTCCACTTTCTGGGTTACTGGAGCAGAGAGTTATTCTTAGCAGGGGTAGACTATACTGAATAACACTGATAGAAATACGGCAGAACCTTTCTGCTTAACTCTGTTTTAGTACGTGGGTTCTGGGGCACATGAACATGCCACGTTACTTGGCCACCTTTCTGTTTAGAAGCTCAGACACTTTGGAGCTGGGAACTGTATACCTTTCATGTGAACTTGGACAATATTTATCTTGATAGTTAAACACCTGTCAGGCCCAGTAGTTTGGTTTGACACAAGGTATTGTTATGGAGCTTGAGGATACATAAATAGTTTTTGTATAGGAGTATGACTGGGAAGTCAGAAACTTGCCCTGATTTTTCCAGCAAAGGCATACCTTTAATTATGGAAAGTACAGGTGAAATGAATCCTTCAAGAATTTCATTTCTCTGGCCTTGAGATAAGCGTCATTGATGGCAAATGAAATCAGAGAGGCTTAGCAGTTAAGAAGGCGAGGAAAAAAGAATAGAACAGAAAATAGTAAATTGTCATCTCAGTCTTTTACATAGCAACACATAAAGAGAAATAATGAGTTTTCCCCAGAGGGTGGTTGCATGTACCTTGTTGTCCATGGGGTGCAAGGTTACCAGAGCAGGAAAGTGTGCTGGATAATTCCCTTATGGCAGTTGTTATAATTCTCTGATTTTAATCGTATCTCCAGCTTCACTTGAGGGAATTCTCCAGGCAAGCTTCTAAAGCATCACGTGTAACCTAATAGCTTTATTGTTGTTTTTTTTTATTATGGGCATATTCTTCATTTACTTATTGTCTACACTGAAAATGGCACCATAATTCCTCTCGCCACAATTAGATAACCACAGTTAGATTTAATCAATATGTATTCTTCTGAAGAATATTATACTGACATTGTGGAATATGTCTCTCTCTGTCCTGACAAATACAATTACCACTGAAACAGCAGCCTCAAGTTCCCCTAATTAATATAATTGGTTATTTACCAATTAAATATTTAACACATGTATGCTGTCCTCATATTTTAGAATCCTAGGACTTCAGCATTACTATCCATTGATGACTAGTTATTGCATTGTATTTGGTGAAAATCCTAGTAAGTTTAACAGCCAGTAATGTTGGTGTTGGGCTTTTTGTGCATGAGATTATTGACACCTGATATGGAGCATCAGGTTTTCATGTTAAATTTCCTTTTTCCTTTTATTTCCCTTATTCTTCACCCTAGAAATGAGTGTTATAGTTATCATGAGACAGAAAAGTTGTATATTCTATCTTCTTACCCCCAAAGTGCTTGGTGTTACTTCCCTCTCAAGCTATGCGTTGCATTTTGAGCTGATAAGTGGTTGGGCTGGCACAGTTCTACTAAAATCATCAATGGTGAAACCACTCATATTAAGCTGTCACTTGTTATTAGAAGAATTTATACTTCACTCCCTCAACACTGGAAAACTGATTTACATTGATTTGTCTCTACGAAGTTTTCCTTTACAAGGTACTTCTTCACAGCTGTGTGTTAACCTGCTAGCACCTATGAATATTCCTAATTTACCATTGGTTTTACGGGGCCCAAATATGTTACCAGGTGTAGGTCTTGGTGGGTTAATTTTTATGGAATCTGACAGCCTTCACTGTGATTAAAGCATTGGCTTTGAATAAGCTTCATTTGTGCTGCAATTGGTCCAGTATATAAAATGAGATTATATATAGGGAGCTGTACCAAAGATAGACTTACGTTGTGTAATAGGCAAGTCAAGTACAGGGTTACAAAACATTCAGTTATGATTAGTTATTACTTATTCAGTTATGATTTGGTTATGTTAGCTAGTGCCTTTGCAATATCAGTCAGGCCTGTCAGCTGTGCATCTGCCCCATGAACAAAGTTCTGGGCACTGGGTAACCAAATGGAGATAATCCTCTCCTCCTTGAAACTCAAAGGTGCCTTTTGGGTGGTTCTGGGCAAAGCAGTTGTAGATGTCCATGAAAAAGAAGTACTAACAAGAATATGGTGGGTATCAGCAGACCAGATAAAGCAGAAGTTTTTTTCTTGGAGGACCAGTAGATAAAATAGGACATTTGTCTCCTGTTTCCAGATTGCCATTTTAATGACCTCCAAGGGCTTAATTCAGTTGCATTCGTGACCTAACTTTTGCACTAAATTTGAGTTTAAAATTAAAATCTTATCCTTTTTCAACTTCTTTGGGGTATTAAAAATATTTGACATAATTTTTCTCATTTCAAGACCTCTGTCCTGAACCAGTAGATTTTTTTTTTTCTTTTCAAAAGGGCACAGCAGGGAAAAATCCTTCCCTGCTAGGATCCAGTCAAATTTTCCTCATCAGTTAGGCTGACAGCAGGTTTAGCACATTTATTAATTATGATTGCAATTTGTTAGAACAAACAATATTCCAAACCTTTAGGAGGCCTAGCATGATTATAAATAAATAAAAAGCCTTGAAAAATTCTTCAAGGCAAAAGCTCAGCAAAGAAAAAGAAGGGATCATACTTTGACAAAATGCCAGTTAAGTGGAGAGTACCTTCTTTTGAAAAATTTTTCCAGATAAGTTAACAATATGTTAATGGTCTACAAGTGTATATATATGTATTTTGCTTGCTAGAGGTTCATCAAAACAAAAAATGTTATGAACTTGTATGTGAATCTCCTTGCGAACATCTGCTTTCAGGACTGGTGGTCGTTCTGTCCTCTTTCTTGTGAGTCTGATTATATTTCTGGCTTTGGGGCACCTGTCTTTGCTACTCAGTGGATACAATTCTGCAACAGCAGTGATTATTGTGGGAAATTCACTGTGGGTTGGCATAGGCTCTTCTTCTTTTCAAGAGAATGGATGCTTTCCATGTCCTTAAAGGGATCTCTGAAGGTCGTCTATGCAGTCAAACTCCCTACTCAGAGAATGCAACCACTTTCTTCAAAATTTCCATCCATCAGAATTAACCAGAAGGGAAGGTTAATGTTCAGACATAATTTTCCATGTTGCATTTGTTACCTACTTCTTGAGCAAAATCCAAGTACTAATCCTGGGGCCATCAATTGTCATAAGATACTACAGAGCTGCTCTTAGTGTGCCAACAGATACGAGATTTAGATGATTATCAGCTGTCGTGGTCAACTAGTGTATTTAGAAAATCTTAACTGTTCTGTGTTAGAGGGAGGCAGTGTGGCAGTTTAGTTGCGTAGATCTAAGATTATTGATTTTAGATTTTGAGAGGCTTGTTAAATATATCATGAAGGCCAGTATTCATTCATTTATTTTTTTAATGAATGGACATCAAAACTGGAAATTGAATGTACAGTGGTGATATGAATAAAACCCATAATGATGTCTTCAAAAGAAGGAAATACCTGTTTGTAACAAGCAAAGTCCCATTTCCCGTGCTGACCTGCCCCACGTCTCACTATTTACAAATATTTGTGAATTTCATGGTTTCCAATTTTATGTACTTCACTCTCTGAACATACGCCTTCCAGTGCTGTAGCCACTCCAGTCCTTGGTACAAAACCAATATAAGCAGTTGTGTCTTGTCTTACTGTCTTGGGATTAGTATATCTATATTTTCTTCTATGGCAGGGAATTTGCATCCAATAGTTGCCATACCTCTATCCTATGGCTATACATTCTTCCATGAGAGGCAGAAAATAATGTAATGCAACTAAATAATATGCTCATCCCTGACAGTAGAACTTCAGGAATGAACATAAGTTTTTCCATAACTAACCTGGATGACATTTTCTCAAGGAAATATAAGAGCACTTGTACCGTGAACTGGACTCACTTCTTTGTTACACTGAGGATAAAAAGGGTTCTGTGTTTGCATTTTTGGGGTAGTTCCAATAAAATTCAGGGAGCTAGTCCAGCTATACAGCTTTGTAAAACAGAGCTGAATTTGACTCATTAACGTGTGTTTCTTCAGATGTAAGATTTGGTTTCACCAATGTGCTGCTATTGTGTGCTGCTTCTGTAACTACATTCGGATCTTTGAAGTGGCAAATAGGACAAAGACCTGCTGTCAAGGTAGGTCAGACCCACAGAAGGATATGAGATGGTCAGGAGGAAGGATATTGTGGGCTGTGAGAGTGTCCTGTGACACAGAAAGTAGCACAGAAGTGCACATACTCTGTGTGCTGATGGCATACTCTGTTTTTTCAAGAACTCAGTTACTTATTTTCCCACTCTATTATGTTTATTGGACAAGTTCCACATAGTTCATGATCAGCAGAAAACTGAGGTCACACCATTAACATTTTTTGGCATTCATAGCTAGACACATTTTTTCCCCTTTTAAGAGAACACAACTTTGAAATAAATAAATTTTAAACCCTTAAAGCCAATTGTAGTACCTTGTATGTGAATGACTTGGTTTTCCAAAAAATAGTGCTGCCTGACAATACCTGTCAGCAACTGCTCAGTCATTCTGAAAATCAAGGCATTTGCTTAGGGACATGAGTGTAAATGCCACTGTCTGACTTAAGGATTCTGTGTTATTTTGTTGGGGTTTTTCTTCCACAATTTCTTTATGGCCTGTAGGGCCTTTTCCCTGACAAAGAAGTTAACAGCCAAAGAAAACAGAAGTGAAGGAGTCTCAGGTTTTGGACATTTGATATATAAGCTGTTCATCTTTGTCCATCTGAGAAGCTGGTGCTTTCATCCAAAGGTCTGTGGGATCAGTTGAAAGGCTGATACTTATGTCACTGTTTTAAAAGCTTTGTGCAACCACTTCTGATTTTTCAGTAAGATGTATTCTCTTTCTGAATATTTATATTAAAATTCCTGAAGGACCAGATGGTAGAGGATTCACCTAGTGACTGACTTTCAGGCTGCCCTGGACTTTATAATCTGAGATTTCAATTCTGGTTTAGCTGTGACTGTGTATGACTTTGTCCCACCCTGGGTTTCCTGTGTGACATCTTGCTTTCCCAATGACTTTTAAAGGAGAAGGAGACTCCTCAGTTGGATGATTAAAGTTTTCATTTGGGTGTGCAGACCCTTTTGGGCTGTAGGTGATTTCCCCCCCGTCACCCACCCCACACGAGGTCTGTGCTGCAGGACGGCTGCTCGGTCCGTGCCAGGAGCTGCTCTCTTTCATTACCTTTGCTCTCATTATGCCTCAAAGCCAGAAAGGCATCAATTCAGCTGCTATCTGCTCCTGGGGTTCAGACTGTACAGAACAAGGAAGGTTTCACAGGACTCATCTGTGGACAGCTGTATTCAATGAAGATCTTCTGAAGATTTTTGGAAGACATTGTATTTAAAATTACCAAAATTCGAGCTTTACAAATGCTTTTGTGAATAGTTCATAGCCAAGCCGAGACCATGCTCCATGTTTTGTGCAGACAAGGAGAAATTATTTCAAAAGAAATATTCTGTGCCTTTCTGGATGACACCCTGCTGCTTCCCAACCATTTTTTTGTTTGCCTTTTTTCCCCCCACCTCTATCATATATTAATTCCGTCTCTTCCTCCTTCAGAGACAGATGGTGAGCTGGTGGTACTAATGAGCTCCCTGCTGCCCAGGGAAGGCGGATTGAAATGCTTTGTGTTCTGAGAACTAACAGGCTGAGCACCCTCACTAAGGATGTAACTCATGTGATGAAAGGTTTGATGCACAAATACTGTAGCAGACTTTTTTCACAGGCACCTATGAACCGAGTTTCCCCAAGAGAACAACTTCCTGAAACAGCCTACCTAATAGTCCCATCCTTACTGTGTTTATTGGGGTATTGCTCTGAATGGTACAGTAATCTCTCTCTTTTATGGAGATGGAGAGAGCATTAGATTGTGGACACATGGCAATTGAATGCCCTGCTTCTCTGGCATGAGCACACTGAGAAATAAAAACAAAGAGCACCTGCTGTTCCTCAGAATGAGTCTTTGAACATTATAAAAACTTTCTTGGCAAAAAGCCATTCTCTTCTGGGCTGAGTTTAAAAGGAAGGCAATTAATTATAGGAGCCACAGACCTCTAAGGTAAGAAAATGCAATTATCCAGGGATTCACGATGGATTCAGTTATGTCTTGTTTAAAATGTAACAGGGTTGTCAAAAGTGACTTGTACTAAGGATGCAATTAAAAACAGATCAGGTTGACCATGAAGTCTAATGGCTGCAGTCGTGTGGCCAGTTCAGGGCTGCTTACAAATTTCCAAGTGGTAGTTATGTGGATTCAGCATGATCCTGAGGAGTGTTTCAAAACCTAATGAGTTGATTAAGATTCTGAGAAATTTTGTAGTGGATTTATTAAATGTTCTCTCTCCAGCAGAGACCACAAAGATGTATCCCTTTCTCCACACTCAGCAGAAAATCTTCAGTGACACAAGATTTCTAATTGAGCGAATGTGAAACGTTCACTTTTTTGTGTTTAAAACAAAATAAATACTAATATCAGAGTATCTGATCTGAGATCTCTTTAAGAGAGATCATTTTGTAATTGAAATGGAGAACATTAAAAAATCAAGGCTTTATTTTCAATTTCTGCATAGAGAGATATCACATATGTTTAGAGGATGATAGTAAAAGTAGCTCTAACCTGAGCAACTATTACAACTGATAAAGAGGTGTTGGTCTGTTATCAAAGCAGGTGCTTCGATATCTGTTGATTCAGAATAGTACCCAGTCCACATTTAAGTTAATTACTGTATACTAGCAAGTAACAGATGTGCTGCAGATGGCTAGGTGATTAAAATAAAAAAGCTCATAAATAAAGATTTTACAGGTTTGGAAGCTAACAATAAATAAATGAGTTAAAAAGCACTATATTAAAACTTAAATATTTTAGTAATTGGACTAAAACCATATTGGTTTCTTTACTGTCAGTCAGTTGCTTTGAATAGGTTTAAAACAAAATATTGAGTTACACGCTTACACAGAGATGTTTTTCCCATCTGACTTTATTTGTACTATGCCAACAGTCACGGCAGGATAAAGTGTGTGTACTCTCTTCTTGGTTCTGTGCTTTCACCAGCTTTCAGTAAGAGCATAAAATGAGGGTCAGTCTGAAAGTGGCTGATGGTCTTTTTATTAGAATGTACATTTACATTTACGGAAAAAAAGCTTTTTACGGCACTGTACTGGTTTCACCAAGAATCCTTTTACGAGCATTTCTAGTTTATGACTGGAAATTCTATGCTGAAGGGAGAGGGAGACATGTATAGACAAGCAAACGCCTATTGCAGAAAAAGCAAAGCAGTCCTGTAGGCAGCGTGGGATCAAGTAATTGAACAGTGATACCCCCAGGACTAGTGGATATCTTCACATAAAGCTTTTTTACCTTTTTTTTTTTTGTCCTGGGATATTGCTCCTTTCCTTGTTTTTGTTGTTTTGGTGTTGTTCTTGTGTTGTTAGTTTGTTTTGTTGTTATTTTTTGGTGTTGTGGTTTTTGTTTGGTTTTGAGTGTTGTGAATTTTTTTTGTTTGCTTTGTTTTTGAGAAAAACCTTTACAACTATTATTTCATCCTTATTTTTATCCTAATTCAAACGACGGAAATTTATGGGGTCTCAAAACTTTCATATGACAAGAAAGTGGTTTCCTGCCTATTAGTGGGGCCCTCGTTATAAGGTGAGAAAGATTATGAAATATTAGTTAAAAGAAATTATACTATCTCAGTAATTTAAGCGTGTATGGATAAGTTTACCTAATTTTCAAAATGATAATAAAAATGTAGACTACCTTGTGGTGAGATTTGATCAAGAAGAACCACTTAGATGGATATGTGATGTAACATTGAATTAGCCTAAGGGAGTTTAGTAAATGGAATGTACTACACTAAATAGCATGTACAGAAGACCCCTCATACCCATCATGCAATACCCTGGACTGGATTAAAAAAAATTTTTTTTTAGAAAAAAGCATCTTTTAGAAATTGTTCTTAAGTTTTTGTTTCTTGTTGTTTTCTTTTTCTCTCATGGGATTGCAAGTGGTACTTAATCAGTAACAAAGGGCATTAATATTTTGTTTTAAGAGGGTATATTTAGTATTAAGTGAAATAACTACTCTTTGAGAGCAATGACTAACCACAGGTGAACTGATTACTTCTGAAGTTTGCTATAGCTATTTTTTCAAATATTTATTAAGAAGGAAATCATGAACAAATAAGTAGGGAATGCTCAGTTTCTATTTGTGATTATAGACTGCTGTGTACCAGTGGGACATCAGATAACCCCATTCACTGCACAGACAGTCCATGGAAGTTTCTCCCCTTATCTTAAAGCATTCTACTTTTTAATGCAGTAAACCTCTGCAATGTATAGGCATTTACACCATATTCATATGGAAGTAACTCTAGTAGTAGAATCACAGAACACTTTGTTTATGGTTTTTTCTTCTGTGTACTGTAATAATGAACTTCTTTGCTGCATTCCCCTGACCTTTCTCTTTGACTCCTGCAGTATCCCAGGGTCATTTCCACGTGCTACTTGGGACAAGAGGCAGTACTGGTTGTGGCTCATGGTAAGCTCCCCGTCAGAGCCCCCAGTGGCCTCTGCCATTTGCCTTTCTCACAGTGGAGATGCCCTTTGGGTCTGTATTCTTTACTCAGCTTGCTATTTGTATAAGTTGGAGAGGTTCATGATTTTTGAAGTCTCTCTTGCTCTGAAATCTGGGTCCAAAAGCCATTTTGTGTGGGGAAAGGAACTGGAAGGGGAAAAAAAAAAAGATTGTAAGTCTTGTTTTCTTAGGGAGTCAGATTAAACATGTGGATCTAAGACTTGTTTTGCACTTTATATATCAAGCAGAATGCATCCTCTGGTGTGTAGTTGTAGTGGGGAAGCTAAATTAACAAGGGTGGTCAAGAGCTTAAAAGTGTGCCAAAAAGTGTTGCCCTGTGCATTGTTCTGTCATATGAGAAGATTAGCATGAGATCCACTACAGAAGTATTTTCTTATCGCACATATTAAATTTACTTCCCTTTCTGTTAGGTTGGATTTTTGGGTATGGTGGAACATTATCAAGTATAATGCAATAGTGTTGTTCAGATATGTTTTAGGTTTGCATCATCACAGACACTCCCTTAAAGAGTTAGACAGGAAGGAAAAATGAGAATGCTGCCTTTTCCTTAATTTGCATCATGAAGTACCTTCTTAGAAATCACTTTTAAATTTCCATCATGTCATGTGAGAAAGTCCTTCCTTTCCCTTTAGTTATGAGATAAATACCCCACCCCTCACCCAGATGTACAGAAGCAGTATTTAGAATTAATTAAACTTTCTAGTTTGAGCATATGCTGGTGGCACGGTGGAAACCTGGGAAATTCTCTCCCAGTAAGGTGAGAGAAGATGCCTTTTCAATGCAGAATAAAAAAACCTCTGCTTTAAATATGGAGAAGCTTTGGTATTTTGGATTTAATGAAACCTAAATATGTCAATATTGAAGGCTGTTTGCTTTTGTTAAACAGTTGGCATGCTATACTGGCTGGCATTGTTATTTGCTTTGCCAAAATCCTCTGCAACTCATTGTTTTCCAAGCTATACGGATTCTGCTCTTCAGGTCTGTCTTCAAACTAGGTTTTTCTGTTTAGTTTTAGTATAGGCTACATCTGCTCTCTATTTTTTTTCCTAAATGTCTTGATATTTCTTCTTTTAATCATCCTACAGGCATTGATATAGACAAATTATTGTGAATAATTCTTTTGAATTTCAAGTCAGCACAAGAAAAGTGATGGATTTGGAGCGTGAACAGTGGAAGTTTAGCACATATAGATCCTCTAATGTGTCCTGATCATATTCAAAATTGGCTTCTGAATGTCCAACAATACAGTTTTTTGGCCAGGGGCACAAGGCTTTCATGCATATAGAGCTGGGTTCCTCTGCAGTCCCAAATCTGAAATCTCCTGGGTTTGCATTACAGGGGATTATACTTGTTACAAGTGACAACTCTAAAATCCACTATCAGATTCCTCCACCAAAAATAGTTCTAGTCACGAGGGCTACTTAAGTTAGTGTCTAGAAAACATATTTTCTCCGCAGTTTTTAATTTTTCTCTATGTGGGTAGCATGCAAAGGACTACAGTAAATAATCTCCTTTTCTGCTGTATACCACATCTCTCTTGTAAGTACAATGCCAGAATTATGATGTGAATTGTTAATATTCCAATGCTGAGCACTGAAGTCAATGGAAATCTGGCATGTAGGATGATGGGATTATCATGATGAGAGTTCAGTAAAAGGCATGTACATTTTATTGCTTTAGTCAGTCCTTTTCCATTAAGTAATTTTGGAGTATCCAGTTCTTTATGTTTATCCAAAGATTTTGACAGCTTCCTGGAAAAACAAACCAGCATCTAGGGGTTGATAATCAAATGAAGCTGCTACAGAAGAGGTGAAGAGCTGGTGTAAAGACTTTCTCACATAGTCAGAACTGCTTCAGTGGGAAAACAGAAAAGTGAAATGAGTGAGATTCTCTAGAGAACTGTGTGTTTGGGGTAGGTCAAAGTTTGTTAGTGATCTGGCTGATGGACTAGGCAGTGTATATATTAAATTTATATATGTCTTGGAGTCTGAAAGGTTTCTAAACATTGTTGGAAAAGAAAACTGGAATTCAGAATGATCTTGGCAAACTGAGGAAATGATCGGAAAAACAGAGATAAATTAGGAGGTCTAAGTGTAAACTATTGCACTTCAGCTACCAATTAAGAGGAAATTTTACAGAAATAAAACTTGAGTTTTAAAATTAACCACAAACTGAACTTTGGTCTTGCCTTTGTGATGCAGAAGAGCCAAACCTCACACTGGAATATACGTATATCTGAATTTACATGCAAAAGATACAGATAAGTTCCTCTGGTCAATTGGTCTTTGTAGGGCATCAGACAGGAATGAGCCTAAAGAGTGTCAGGGATGAAGGAGGGTCTAACATGTGACCTGTGACAAAGACCAGAATAATGTGGGGGTTTTATTTTAGAGAGTAGCAGTCAATGGACTATGTGTCAACAGTCATCAAATATGTTAAAAAATACCAGCAAAGAGGATACAGTCTCCAAATGCTTAGTGCTAGATGATGAATAGCAGGCTTACATGTCAGCAAAGAAAACACAAGTTAGAAATTAGGGAAAACTTTATGGTGTTACACCATTTGGATTATTTGCCTGAGCAAGTTATAAAATCTTCATTACTGGAGGTTAATAAATACATAGACAAACATCTGCTAGAGATAACAGAGGTATAATTCACCTGCCTTGGCAGTGATGGAAATGAAGTATAAGTGATAAGAAAGTTTATTAAATTAGGCTAATCAACAGTGGTATGTTGATTCATAATTATTTAATATATCTGCAATAGGTTAAAATAAGGTGTTCTTATCCTTTTGGGTATGTGGTAAATTGTGTCTTCCTTCTGAAAAGGTTCTTCTATGACCTTGTCTAAAATAAACACTTCTATCTGCTCTGACACCTTGATGGTAAGCAAAATATATTGCTAGTATTTTGGCTTTTTTTAAAGTGTCAGACTTATTCTGATTACTATTGTGACCTTCTGAAAGTGGTAATTTGGAAAGCACATTGAGAATGTTAATAGACTCCACCAGCACTTTGGCCTACGTGGCACTAGAGTTTGTTACTAACTTCACTAGCAGTTTGTACAATAAAGCAAAATTTGCCTCATTGCTGCAGATATGCTGTTTTTTGTGGTGTGATATTCCTGTGTAAAGTAGTATAAACTCACACTGAAAAGTGGTGTGACATTTTTATCATAGAGAGTAATAACCTACAGCAAGATCTGATGGGAATTTGAGAGAGGCAAAGGCTTCATTTTGTTGTATCCCTGTAACTGCCTTTGCCAGGGTGGAGATGGGCGTGGCAGAGCAGGCAGGGCACCCTGGAGTGTTTGAGGTGGATGGGATACCTGAAAGAATCCTCTCTGGAGGTGAGCAGTTCACCAGTAACCCAGCAGTTGGCAGCTGTTCTGCCTGCCACCAGGATGTTTCATTTCTTATAGAGAAAACACATTTTTGATCCTGTGAGGTTCTTCTGTCATTGTGAATTACTTGTGTGCTGGAACCATGTTTAGAGTCACAGTTCAGCAATGGATGGATTGAGGACTGAAACACTTTTGCTGAGATGAAAGTTATTTTTACAGCAGCTGTATACAAAAAAAAATATTTTTAGACACTGTGACAGGAAGTTGGAATCTTTACTGCTAATTGTGATTTATGCTCAAATCAAGAAGGTTCATTTAGATTTTTTTGTGCTTCGTGTTATATTCACGTTTCTGCCCTAATGGATTTTCAGTTCTCTTTGTTACCTGAAATACCCTGCATCTTTTAGATCTGGACGAATGAATGATTTCTACCAGGCTTGCTTGTTCAGAGTTGCAGCATTACCTCATGGTTTTATGCTGTCAAACATAGAAAACAGCTCTGCTAGCTCTCCTGGATCCCCATGTGGACTTCACAGAATCATAAAAATGGCTTGTGCTGAAAGGGACTTTAAAGAGCATCTAGTTCCAATCACCTTGCCATGGGCCGAGTTGTAAAATGCATTTGATCTTGTACACGGATGTCATCTCTCTTATAAAGGTAGAACACTGAAATCACATTACTTCATTGTTGAGCTTAGGATCCATTTTAAAAAAGAAAAGCTATTGATGTCTTTAGTATTAACAGTAGCCTATAGCAGTTACTGGAGGACATGAGCATTGTGCATGGCAGTACCTGTAGGACCTCAGCTAGAGGTTGATTAATATATGACTGTTACGTGGTACAGCCATTTCCACTCTAAAACATTTTCAGACAAACATGAACACTCTCCAGATGTATGTGAAGAAGAAGAGCTAAGAAATGTTTGTGGTGCTGATTTATGGCATTTGTAATTTTCCATAGTGAAATCAAATTTTTATGAAAGTTGGAGTATTCCAAAATACATTAGATGGAGTAATTCCAAGGTTAAGGTTGAATGTGGGGTGTTTTCAAGTGGCAAAACGTTGCCAAAAAGGCACAAGTGCAGGCCAGCTGATGAAGGACTTGTTCTGTGATTTTGTTGGGACAGATACAGTGACAGTTCTGCATCTCTGGTAAGTGCATCAAACATCACTTGTGTTTTACAGTTCTGTTTAGTCAAATTACCTCTTATACTACTGTTCAGTCACTATTAGTTCCAGAGAGAGGAGCAGTGTGCTTGGGGAGTACTTAGGCAAAAGAGTATGCATTATTGAATGCCTGTGCAGTACACAAAGACTAATTGAGAGACCTCGTTAAAGGGTGGAAAACTCTGTTGCAAGTGGTTCATCAGGTGAACTAAAAAACCTCTTGAACTGCTCCCACTGCACACTTCTGTTGAGATGGATTCAAGTTGTTGGGGAAGAGAAACAGTGATTTTTGATTATGGAAATAGCTTTTGCTTAGGATGGGGACATGTTCTCAATTGAAATGACTCTTAACAACTGGGATAAGCAGATTTCAGGAAGAAATAGTGTATTTATAAATGTTTCTCTATAGTGGATGACAGTAGGAGAATGACCTTTACATTTTGAAGCACTTTTTAGATAATGAATTGTTAAGTTAGAAAGTATTCTGCATCAGCAGGGATAGTGGTAGCTGGCAGAGAAATGGAAGGATAATGCTGGAATGTTTCCTTGTCTCTGGATGAGCAAGTGGCTTTCCTCTGGAACACAAAGTGACCAGGAGCTCTGGCTCCTGTGATAAACTTCCATGACTGAGAAGGGCTGCTGTCATTACAACTTGTTTTCTCAAGTTCTGCCAAGCTCCTAGGTGTATTTGGGATTCACAGTGTGGCATTTAAACAGAATCAGCCTTGCCTCGTAGTTGTTACCATGTACTTTATAGCATGTAGACACAATTCCATATTTCATATCACTGTTTTTCTAAATCAGGTGTTCTCTAGGAGCAGACTGGACCCAGCACTAGTACTGCATCTGTCTGCAGGTTTTTGTTCTGAGGTTAGTAGCTGTTATTGTTTTGTTCTGTGGATGGTATGATTTGATGGACAGTATAGTAGCGTTCCTCCCAAAATGAGGATTAATTGATGACAGTACATCATGGAATCAGTGAGGATGCAACTCAGAGGAGTGGTTGTGGCTGTTAATTTTCCCTTGGAAGTCTTCTCTGTATTTCAGTGTATTTGAGGTTGCAGCTGAGTTTGGTTTCAGACAGGAAGAACATGGCAACAGATTGAGGAGCCAAAACTTATACTGGGACACAGGGCATAAAATCCCACATGCGTAATTGAATGTCTTGTTCTGCTTGAGTCAAGCAACAGAATATTGTTTTCTGAGAATATTAGCTCATATTTGAGAATTAATTTATTTCAATCCTGTCTAGACATGTCTTGTGTTCATTTTCTACAAATAGACTTCAGCATATGGCAGGATTTGCCAAATCAATACATTTTAACTATGCATTACAGAATTCTTGAGGATGGCAGTTGGAATTTATAATCACAAACACTAAGGACTCTTGTCTGATTCTACAAGTCACAAGCTGATCAGGCAAAATTAAACTTACCTGAGCTCTGACAGGGCATAAGGAAGCATGTTACTTTGTACCTAACAAGATATAGGTCAAGGATTACTTTACAAATATTCTGAGGCAACTATTGTTGATAATTTGCAAACAATAGAGCAATTTGTCTGGAATATAATGTTCTGTGATATACTACTGTATTGAGATGAATTTAGTGTTCGTATACATAGAAAGCACAGAGCTTGATTCCAAGTGATTTATATGGGTCGGTGCCTTTTTATTGGGGTCTTAGAGGATGGACTGTTCTCTGCCTCTTAGCATTGCTTCCTTTCCTGTATACACCTTTGAAGAATATTTACCATTTTCAGAAAATGCAATGTGCCTCACTGTTCTCAGAGTTTCGCCTTTTCTCTGCTGTAATGGAAACTCGGGTGGTAAGGGTGGCGAGTCCATGGGCCAGTGCTTCACAGCTGAGCTCTGGGAGCGTAAAGTATAGTGATATTTGAAATATTCTGACCACTTATCCAAAATTTTTGGAACCAGTTACCTGCAGACAGCCTACCTGATATTTAAGGAATTTGATGTCTCTTGTCTGAGATGGGACACAAAGGCACTTATATGCTGAAAGAGAACATAACAGGAAAATTCCAAAGCAAATGCAAATAGTCCTTCTTGACTGTGTGCCAAGGATGCCTGACATTGCTACCAGTACTGTTAGTCATGCTGTACCTGCAATTTAGATGAAATCTGTACCCAGCATGTCCAGTTTTCAAAATAAGGACTAATGCATTTCCCTCCCCTTGCTGCTGCTACACACTGAGTCTTGTGTAATCACTGCCAAAAGATAAGAATGTAATGGGAAGAAAAAGAAGAAAAAAACAATGCTGTTCTGATGGGGAAGGCAAAGAAGAGATAGGTATGAAAGAAAGATTGTATGTGTAATTAGTGCTATGATAATAATTTGAAATGCGGTTACTAAAGGTCAGCCATCTCCAAAGGCAAATTCTTCTTTCCTGCTCAGAGACTTTAAAGCAGTGGGGAAGTCGAGGGAAGTAACAAGTAGAGATGGGGTGGGCAGCAGAGGGTAATAGATCGTGTTTCCCTCCTCAGGACCTTAGGTCTTAGAATGATGAAATCACATACATGTCTAGGTATTGTATGCCTCACAGTACTGCTTATTCCCTACAACTTCAAGATATATGCTGTCTTCTTGTTTTATTATACCTCTGCTTTTGCATATCTGGTGCTCAAGAGATTGAGGAACTGCAGAACTAATTACTTCCCACATTCTTCTGTGCCATTTGATACATTTACTGACAAATGGAACACATTTTCCCCCCAAATTTATACCTAAAGATTTGAAGAGACCACTGCAAAGCATAAAACTAAAACCTGAAAAATCTACATAAAGTAACCCAAGCTGTATTTTTCTTTCAGATATTCCATTGAAAATATAACATAAATGTTCTTATTTTCTTTCCTCTTGTACTTGACAGTATATGTGTAAAGATGTTAGTTAGTAAAGCCACAGAACTGAAATGATAAAAGATCAAAACCTCATCATAATAAGTACGCAGGACTCATGGATTTTGTATTTGTTCCATTAATCCAACTCTACTGAGTGGTTTGAAAGTAATTACATTTTGAATGTCAGTGTGAATAACTTAATAATTTGGAATCACTTGAAATTTCTTATCAATCTATCAGCTAATATCCCTTACTTATAATTTTCATTGTTAACGGGATAAGTGACTCAAAGCTACTTCTTATTTTCCTTCTTTTTATAATTATTTACAGCTTCCTTTGATCATATGGTAATATCCTTCATTTTTACATCCTTCAGTGTCTTAGAGGCAACAACTATCAACTTTGTTCTATTTTAATGCTTTATTGAGACAAACCCAGAAGTTTCTCTGACCTTTTGTAATATTTTAGGAAATTTGAAGTGTCTGAAGCTCAGTTGTGTTGAGTACACTTCTATTTATCTATGTAAAATATGCAAAGTGTTAGGAAAATCTGAGACAGATCCAAAAACTATAACAAAAATAATTATAAACTCTTAAGTGCTAATCAAAATGCTACCCACACATAGCTGCTGAATAGTCCATATGTGGCCAATGCAAATATAGATGTGACGTGACTGTTCCTTGTTATGCTAGATTAGTCAGTTCCTGGATACACAGTACTGATACTGGAGGACAAATTCTCTGGGATTTGATGGGTCATCTGATTATCATATTTCATATCATTCTTACTAATCTCATGATGTAGAATAGATAGATTTGTGAGCAGGTAAATAAGGAGAATGCAATTATTTTGGAAAGAGTTGGAACAAAGGATCGCTTTTCCTTCTGAGGCAGTTATGCAGCAATGCAAAGTGTCTCTGGCAAACACAAAGGAAAATTATTGCCATATATAATTTTTTGATGTAATAATCCTAAGGAAGGAAGAAAAGAAAGTATTACCACTGCATAGTATTTCCTTCCTTCATCACCCTCCTTAAATCCAGCTGTCTCATTTTTGTGACTCTGAAGTGCAGGAATGCAGGCTTCATGTTGGTGACAAAATGAGGGACAAATACATTGTACATAATGATGAAAGAGTAAACCAGCTTTGAGTCATGGAGTCTGCTTCTAAAACTTGCCCAGTAAGAGTAAGCTTTTTAGGTTCTCTAACTGCTTCTGGAAAGTGTTTTGCATCTGTCTAGTCAAGCCCTTTATTTGACAGTAAAGTTCTTTTCTTGATCTCATGTAATGTGGTCTGTCTTGACTTCAAAACATAAAGAATGTTCCCCAGTTAAAAAAAAAATAAAAAAAGTTCAAGTATAAAACATGATTTAAAAATGGTTTTACTTGTCTTTAATCATGAGGTGGAAGAATGAAATTTGTCTCTCTTTCTAAAAGTACATTATAGATGACCCTACTGTCCAAACTCATTTACTATTATTAGATCTTTTCAAACCTGAGATGTGCTGACATCCTGCCTTTAATGCTCTTGTAAATTCTGAAGTAAACAGATTTCAAAGACACTTGACTGTTAGTGTGAAGACAAGGTCACAGAGTTGAATGACACGTCCTCCTGGTACAATAAGACTACCTATCAATCAGTTTTACTAGCAAATTCTTAATAAAGAAAAGAGATCAGAACATGACAAAAAATTATCTTGGAAATATATGTGCATGATGTCCATTTTGATATCCTTGGACTAGTAGTTAATAATGAACCATTATGTATGGCCTGGAAATATGGTTGTCTCCTGTAGGAGAACCTTTTCTGCAGTTTAAAACTTCTGAAAATTAGAAATAGAAAAAATTCTATTATGCCAAAGTGTTCTGAACAATATGTATTAAAGTAACTAAAATAAGCAAGATGGTTAAATTTAATTTAAGAATTATCATATTTTAGTATTGATAACTGAAGGATGATAATTTACAACCATTAAAGAATTTTTTATTTCAATTATTGAATACTCTTTTATGTCAGTCTGCAAGCTTCATCCATGATGCATTTGGCAAATACACTCTCAGAAGTTGGGTCATTTTCCTCTGTCTATAGGCTGAAAGTTTTTAGCGTTTTTTAGCCTGCCCTGTGTTGCCACTGTGTTTCATTTCATTAAATCTTCTTTGACATTTGTTCTACAGGGTTAGCTGTTACAGACAGGTTAATAAATGGTAATGTTAAATACAGCCAGTCTCCCACTTTAATAGTAGGACACAGTCTAAAGTTAGACAGATGGCTCTGGAAGAAGGATTTCCCTTTACCTACTAAGTGAATGTATAGGAACAACAAAACTGTGACTCAAATATCTCATTTTTATTAGCACAGGATATTAAAAATTAGAGAAAATATAAATTGCCTACATGATAAAGGACTTCAGATGCGTTCAGCTGTCAGTGTATTATATGTGTCCTTAGATACATAGTGGAGCTTTTTCATTTGGTCATTATCTCATGAGGATAATGAGACTTTGTCTCAGTAAAAGCAAATAAGTCCGTTCGTACCTGGAGATCAAGTCTGATCCATTCTGCACACAAATTCATACATGAATTTGCTGTTATTTATATATAAATGTATCTTATGTGGTGAATTTGGCAGCGCTGGGTTAATGGTTGTATTTGATGATCTTAGAGATCTCTTCCAACCTAAATGATTCTATGATTTTATGAGGAAGGAGGGCAGATTTCAGTCTCTGGTTTTCCATGGGTTTTCTGACAAATGTGGGGCAGTAGGCATTGCATTGAGTGACTCCTCCTGACCACCTTACTCTGGCTTTCTTCAGTGATAGCTGGAGTTTGGATTTCTTTGAAAAATACTGCTCTGGAGTGGACATGATTTGGAAGAAAGAACAGCAAGTGTATCTTGGTCTCTTCCCAAACGCTGGCATGTCGGTTTTTAGTTTATTGGGGTAAGATCAAACTGTTTTCTGAGTCATGTATAAAAAGGTACTTAATAAAATATGCCTGCTGGGACTGGTGGCTAGAATTTAGGATCTGTACATTTATTTGTAGAGTAGTAGTGTTGTGCTGAACTTTCCCTGTGAACCTGAGGCTTGACCACATATACCAAAAGGTTTACCAGAGCTTTCATAGGTTAAATTCCTCACAGTAGTGGTTTAGAATGGAATCAACAACAGCAGAAAAGGGGGGAAAAAACAAGCTTTCATTGGACAAAACCACCTTTTTTTTTTTTTTCTTTACATTTAAGCTTGACTGCTTTGGGCAGTAGAATAAAACTTAGTTGTATGACTGCAAAAAAGAAATGTAGATAAAATGCTTTTAGGCTACTTTTCAGAGCACAAATGTAGAGTTTGGGATACAACTATAATTTCAGACTTAATCCAAAGATTGTTCAGGCCTTATGTCATAAGTACTTTGCTTATCATTAAATGTGAAGGGTTTTTTTGTTGGCTTAAACAACACTGCTGCCAGTTAGGAACTTCTTTGGAACAAGCACACTCCAGGCAGAGTTCAATTATGCTGAACTTAAAGACAAAACAAAATGACAAAGCTTTTGGTTTTAGTATGGTCAAGAACTGTATGTGAAGGTGTGGATTTCCTAGAAAATATGCGGCTAAGTTTCTTGTATGACTTTTTTGTCCTAAAGAAAATTGGTTTTGTTACACAGTGTCTTCAACAAAGACAAATCATGGAATGTAATTTTCAGTAACTGCAGAATCACAAATGGATTGAGGTTGGAAGAGAAGTCTTTGACATGGTTGAATCCAGCCCCCTTGCTTGAAGCACAGTGGTCTAGATCTTGTCCAGTTGACTTTTGAGTATCTCCAAGGATGGAGATACCCCAAGTTCCCTGAGCACTGTTCAACTGTTCAGCCACCTTCATGGTAAAAAAAGTTTTTTTCTTATGTTCAAATGGAGTTCAGTTCCGTTTGTGTCCATTGCCTCTTGTCTCTGAGCACTGCCAAGGAGAGTCTGGCTCCATCTACATACTCCCTCACATCAGTTATTTATGCACATTCATAAAATTTCCCTTGAGTCTTCTCTTCTCCAGGCTGACCAGTCCCAGCTCGCTCAGCCTTGCCCTTGGTGATAGATGTTCCAGTTTCTAATCATCTTGGTGGCTCTTTGCTGGCTGTTACCCAGTGTGTCAGTGCCTCTCATACCAAGGGGCCACATTACTGCAGATGTGTCTCAGCAGTGCTGAGTGGCGACGATCACCTCCCTTGGCCTGCTGGAAGTGCTCTTCCTGATGCAGCACAGAGACTGTTGGCTCCCTTTGCTGCAAGGGCACTTTGTTGTCTTAGGTTCATCTTGATGCCCAGCATGACCCCCCAGGGCCTTTTCTGCCAAGCTGCTTTCCAGCCTGCTGGCCTCCAGTATGGACTGGTGCAGAGGGTTATTCCTCCCAGGTGCAGGACTTTCCACCTCCCTTTGTTGAGTTTCATGAGATTCCTGTTTGCCTGTGTCTCCACAAGATATATTACTGATGTATCAGCCACTCCTCACAGTTTTGTATCATCTACAAGCTTGCTGCCGTTATCCCATGGATCTCCTTCTCATTTTCTTGGAAGCTGTGAAGTCAGTTGAGCTCCATCTGCAGCTCTTCACTTGATGACCTTCCACCACCACAAGGCTCCTGCAAAGGAGTTCATCCTCTGCTGTCCAGCCTCAGTGAGAGAGCCCAGACACACCAGCAGCTCCAGATCTGCAGAGCTGCATCTGCTACTGGCAGCTCCATCTGAGCTTGAATAGTAGATGATAGGGGAAGCAGGAGAACACGCAATAACCTTCATTCCTACAAAAAGAACTTCTTTTTAGGCACTGGGTCACTTTTTTCTCTTCCTAGTCTCCTTTAGTGTCAGACAAGAATATGATTGAAGTTTTCATGTTCTTGAGTGCTTTGAGTTATTTCAAATGTAGAGAACTGTTCTTATTCTGTGGGGGTTGTTTTCACGTGCATTTGAAATTACGTGCCAATAATTTATAGTGGACCAATCTTCTGTTAAGGGCAGTTAGTCATTGTCAAGTGAATGGATGTATTAGCACATCACCCCGGTATATATCAACCCTCTCTCCTATAAAGTACAGTGGCAGCTGTGAACACACTCTTAAGTGCGGCTTTCTTTTTACAAAACAGATCCAGCAAGGCATGTATTCAGAAGATCCCTTTGACCAAGGATCATTGCCTTACTGTTTTATTTTTGGAATGTTCATTAATGTGGTGTGGAAGCACCCTAGATCCATGTGAAGATGTTAACAGCCATAAAATTGGCTGCTTCCTGTACTTGTTGCTATGAAGCACAATATTCTCAGTTTCGAAACTCGTATGTAAATGTGTGTATTTGTCTTAGGATTCTGTTTCCTAGCAAGCTGCGACACAGTGCAAAATGTACTGCATTTGCTGTGACTGGCCCTCATAATCTGTCAGCATAATTTATGGCAACACTTCACGGCACCTTCTGCTGCTAATGGCCTCTCAGGGTCCTGCAGAAAAGACTAGTTCTGCCTCCTAATTTTAAGAGCCGTGATGGTGGCACTGTTTGTCTCTTTTCTGGATCTATTTTGGATTTATGTCTGGCCAAGGGTTTGAAAGAGCTGCTATTAAAGCAGAAACATCTGCTGGGGCTTTATGTGCTGCTGGCTTGCCAAGTTCAGCAGCAGGCCAAACTACAGCTGATGGGCTCAACCCTCCACAGGTGTCCCTGCAGTTACAGGAGAATGACTGCAAGGGAAATTGGGCTGCTGAAAGCTCTAAACAAAATAAATCCCCCCAAAAAACCCTTCAGCAACTGTAGAAGGCTATTAGGAGATTACAGCTGGGGTCATTAGCAAGTAACAGAAACAAATTCTGTTGAAGTGGTTGTGAGCATCTGAATTCCCCAGTGGCCCTGGTTGCTGCAGCACCCTCATGTGTACCTCCTTCCATCCCTACCTGCAGGTTTACCACTATGTTCCTCACACTGCCAGCTCAGGCAGCACAGACACACAGTGATTTAGAGGCTGTTAGGAAAACCTGATCTTGTTTCACCATCTGAATGTTTTCATGATTCAGATAAATCATGTCAACCTCGTTCATGGGCGTGGTTGAGGCAGATTATGTTTTTGACATGGACTGTGAACTTCTGTTGCAGGATAGGAATTCAAAACAATGCTTTAAAATTCCTTGTAAAGGTTTTGTTCCTGATGTAATAGTAATAACTTGAAATAATCACTCCTTTGACGTGGGGGACACAGGAACTGATATCCTGGATGAACTTGAGCTACCTCTGAGCACTGCTCGGCCTCCATCCCTGATGTGTACTTGCAGTTGTGGAAAAGCATGCCAGAAAACTTACAAGAGAAAACTGTGGGTCTCTAATACACTCAGCATAAGGGTTGATACCTTCAAGAATCTTTTTATCTGATTTTACTTATTGTTTAGGATTTTTATTCTTTATAAAATGTCTAGTTACTCCCTTAGTTCTGCCAAGCATTTGGCTTCAGGTGCAGAATACCACAGTCAAATTATTAACAAAACATTGACTTCATTTACCTTTTTATAAAGTGCTACATCCTGGCCAGATAGTTCATTCCCGCTTTCACCTCCCCCACAGCAATCATAAAATGGAGGTCAGCATTTCAGCAGCAAAAGCAAAAAGTTCTACAAATGGAGTTAAAGAAGAGTTCTGCTTACTGAAGAGTGAGTAGCAGACTGTTATAGCTGGCAGAGCCCATTGCTAGAGAAACAGATAATTGCATGTGAATGAGCACATACAATTAATTATTATCAGTTCTTTTTTAATTTTGTAAATGTTCTCATTCCAACCAGTTCTATCCAATGATTACAAGAAAATTTTCTGGTCAGAAAGCACAAGGCCAAATTCTCTCATACATCCCAACATGCTTCTTGCCTTCCAAGTAGCTGCCTGACTAAGAATGAAGTAGTCTCTGAAATATTTCAGCTGTGTGTAGTGGTTTAAATAAAAAGCCTGGGCTATGGGAAATGCTTAGCATTTTGCCATGGTAAAGAATTTTAATATTCCTTGTAAACCTCAAGAAAAAATTCTTAAACCATCTCCTTTCCCTAAAGAACACAAATATGTGAGATGAAAAAATTTCCTTTGTAACTACTTATTTCCACTCACAGCACTCATAAAGGAGGAATCCTACTGGAAGTGATAGACAGATGTTTCCACTTCTGTCAATATAGTTAGTAAGACTAATTTTGGAGAATTACATTTTAGCAACAAAGACTTTTGTTTCTTTTTACTTTTTCCTAAATTATAAAAAAACCCCAACCAAACAAACAAAGAAACACCAACCCAAAAAACCCAACCTTTTCCTTATGTAGGAAGTGAAGTATTAATATAAATATATACCTAATGGTAAAATTCTTCCCCTACTCTAATCTAGCTAGCATTTTTATGGTAACACCCCCCCCCCCCCCCAATTAATATTAATAATTTTTGCAGCACTGAGCTATCAGTTCTGGTATTTTGTTTATGTTTCTAATACACCAGAGCAGTCTTTCAGTAGCAAACACCTCAAATGCTCCATGATAGACTCCATTCCTTGCTGAGACCTACTAATGCAGTACTGGACTTGCAGCTGCTGAAACTAAATCTACACAGGACTGTTTCTTGGGATAAATGCTTGCATACTAACTGTTGGTTATGCAATACGTTGAATTCAATGAAGAAACTGTGGTAAGAAATTGGTCTTTCCCTATTTCCCACAATTTCATTCTTGTTTTCTACTCCCTCTTGTAGGTCACTACAACTGTTTGTGGGAACGGGTTGTAAACAGAATCAGTGAAATGATCCAGGTTGAAAGCAAGACTTCAAAACCATTAATTTGAACATGAATAATTTCAGCAATGTTTTTAACAGGAGCAAACAGCTGGGGTAGAACGATGTGGGGAATTTTTAAGTTGCCCACAGGCACCTTTAGGTGCCCCCATGCCCCTCGAGGGCACCGTGCTCCGCCACCCGCCTGAGCCCTGCTGTGGCTGCAAAGCTAAGAAGGAAGAAATAACCCAAAGCTTTTACTTTTTGCAAAAGTAAGACATAGCCCTGTCTTCCTGGAGGTGTCTTGTCTGCGTTGTCACTGTGACACTGCTTGTTTCATGGCTGAATGGATTCATCACAAGTATCTGTGTACTGCAAGCGTGGCTACAGGCTGTGCCTTCCAAGATGTACTGTCAGCAAGTGCTGTGTGTTGGTGGTGGAATTAATGCACCAAGGCAGGAGGTTCAGAATAGGTGTCTAGTCTCAACTAACAGTTTCTGAGAGAAAAAGTGATGGCTGCAGCCGACAGAAGCTAATGTGATGTTTTGTGGGCCTGTAGAATATTAAGGCTAATTATTGGAGCTGTGCAGGAAAGTAATGAGGAGCTTGGAAATGTAACTGATAAGCAGAGTGATTATAGGCTAATGAGCAGGATGTTTGTGGTATATTGAAGGATAAATGAAGGACTGTAAAAGATAACTGTGATGGTGTACAGTGAGTCTGTGCAGAGTAGGAATGTTTAAATACAGCACTGAAAGATATGTAGTAGATACTAAAGACACAATGCTGCTAACTATTGGAGTTTAAGAGTGTGTGTGGTAAGTAATTAACCAAAAACAGTACCTGATAAATGCATGAGAGAAGATACAGTAAGGGAAAAAATGATATAGTACCTAAAATATATATTATGTAATTCAAGTATCTGCATCAAGTAACACCCCTTTCTGTACAAAGAGCTCTGTTTATCACCTTCCATGTTCTCTCATAAGAAAACATGAATGGTTCCTGTACATTAGGAAGCATTGGGTCCAGACAGCTCTGAGACAGGATAATTCCTGGAAAATGTGGGCGCCAAAACACTTTATTCAAAGGTAATTTCAACATCAGGGTAGAAAACTGCAGCCTGGCCTGCCAGTGTGGCCCCAGTCAGGCTGGGTACCATGTGGTGTCAGGGAACCCCGTCGTCAATTTGTCAGGGCAAAACCCAGTGTAGTGTCATACAGCATTTGTCTACTGTGAGATTTAAGTGCATTGCAAAATAAGGTCATGCCTTAATTTGTCACTGGGAAATTAGGAACCATAGTTCCTGAGGAAGAATCTGACTCCCTGAAGTCACCTAGTGTGGTAATCCTTACTTTTATTATTGGCTGCAGAGGACTGGTTTTCCCTCTCAATGTGGGCAGTTGAGTTGGATATTTTTAATGCATTGAATAAAAGAGTAGTTCTAGTACTTATGATGTTTATGATCCTCCTAGAGTTCTCACTCAATATAAATGCAGTTTTTTGGTTTAATGTGCTTTTTTTCATGTGGAATTTTTCAGGTCAGCATTTTACAATCAAATATATATGGACATTAATAACTGTAAAAATTGCAAGGAGTCTCTATAGCTGTGTAAATGCAAAGTTGCACCATGACCTGTACACATCAGAGCATTACAGAGCAGGACACTTAAAAAAGGCTGTTATGATTGTCCACACCTCTTAAAAGGATATATGCTATCAGATATGTTATCAATATATATTGTCAATAATGGATTGCTAGTGAAAACAGGACACGTTCATCTTTGCGGTGCTTTTGGGAAAAGAAGGTAAAATCTGTATTGACTAAATGTGAAGTTGCTAAACTATTTATTTGTTACCTCTTGCCTACGCCATTGATTCTTTAGCGTAAAAGTGGATTAAGGAAGAAGCATTTCTATATTTCTGTTTTTGAGAGAAAAAAAAGGTTGAACTCTTCTGGAAAGTAGAGAGAGGTATTTCCGGAAAGTACTCCAGTAAAGCTGATAGCTGATGAGTAATCTGTTAATTGGATTGCTGGGTGTTAATTGGATTGCTGGGAGTCCTACTCTTCTACAGCCTTTGAAGAAACTTTCATCTGCATGAATTCCTCAATATATGAGTCATGTATTGGAATCCAATGTTACAATGTGTTTGTACTCTGAAGAAAGGCTTTGGAGTTTTGGAGGTTTTTTGTTGCTGTTTGAAAGGATTTTATGAGGCTAACCAAAGTCTCTGCAATTTCCACATTGGACATGTAAAAGCCTTTGAAGTCTTCTGTGCTGTTCAAGTGAAAAAGATACGTTAATGTTCAACTTCTTTAATGATATTCCTCTCGTTACTTTCCTTTTAGTAGGTTTGTCCTGGCAGTTGTTGTTGGAACTTCTGATGTATCTGTTTTACATACTCCATCAACCAGTTCTTCATTGCCCTGCTTTCCTACAGAATCACAGAATCAACTAGGTTGGAAAAGACCTCTGAGATCAGCAAGTCCAACCTATGACCCAATACCACTTTGTCAACTAGACCATGGCACTAAGTGCCACATCCAATCTCTTCTTAAACACCTCCAGAGATGGAGAATCCCTGGGCAGCCAATTCCAATGTCTGGTCACTCTCTTTGTAAAGAATTTCTTCCTAATGTCAACCTAAACCTCCCCTGGCACAGCTAAAGACTGTGCCCTCTTGTCCTACTGCTGGTTGCCTGGGAGAAGAGACCAACCCCCACCTGGCTACAAGCTCCTTTCAGGTAGCTGTAGAGAGTGATGAGGTTTCCCCTGAGACCTCTTCTCCAGGCTGAACATCCCCAGCTCCCTCAGCCAGTCCTCATAGGGCTTGTGCTTCTTACAGGCATTTGAGGTTGTCTCTATTTTTCAGGTGAGGGACCAGAGCACAAAGTAAATCCTACTGTTAGATATAAGTCTGTGATAGAGCAAGAACCTAAAATAATTTCTCCTGCATTTTAAAGTTCATGGTGTAAATCCTGGACTGTTCTGTCGACAGAAAGGAGGGGTAGGTGAGAAGACAACATTTGCAATACAGTCTGGAGAAAATTAAGTGGGAAGGAGTCCAGTGAGATTTATGCACAGATCCACTCTTCCTTGATTCTGTAACATGCATCTCAATGAATCTCTTTTTATAATAACTTACAAATGATCTAAACCAGCAGATTTTTTTTTTTCAAAGACTCTTTTTGTTTCACCAGTTAAGTAATCCATGAGTCATTTGAAATCTCTTCATTGTTGTCTTCCAGGATTTTAAGCTAATGGGGCTTGTACAGTATGGCTCATTTGACTAGAATGAAGCTTGAGTTACTCTTCAAGAAGAAAAGGTAGAGGAAATTTGATGAACATGTGTGTTAAGCATTCCAGCCGTTCTCCTTCTAGTGTATCTCTTCAATTCATTAGGAAAACAAAAAGGAGAAGGCATTTTTTGCAGTTCATGTTTTCTTTGAGTATGAAATTTGACTTGTGAATGAAATTTTCATCTCAAAGAATCTTCATTAACATCCTACTATATTAATTTTAATGTTTCTTATATATTAATATCTACTTGTAAATATAATCTGGAGAAAACAACTAACAATGAGCAATATTGAATCATAGGTATGAGTCAGCAGTGGAGAACTGTATGATAGTGAAGTTTAGACGGGCAAACATTTGGTTCATGTCTCTTTTCGTATCTGTTAAATTTCTTCTTCTTTCTCAATATTTCTGTTGGAAGATGTCCAGATCCAGTGTTTAGATACAGTTCCAACTTATGTAAAGCATAGATTTATTTTAGCTCAAATATAAAAAACTTACATTTTTAAGGATGAGACCCAAATTTACTCAGAGCTTAGGGGCTTTGGGAGTTTTATTTCATCAGGATACATATCTGTACCACTTGGACTTTTTCCTATTTTTTGATCTCACAGTATAAAAACAAGCTAAAAATACCTAATTATGTCTGTGCTGTAATATCATTGTATGATTTTGAGGATTGTTATTTGAACATGCTGTTTTTAGAGTGGCAATTGATTTTTCCTTAAAGAAAAAAAAAACTATGACACATTTCAACAGATGTACATACTTTCAAAGAAACTGTCACCCAGCCACAAGCTCTGTCAGGCTTGGGTTGTGTGATGTCTACACAGTCATGAGGAATCATGTCATTCCACCATGTGATGGTTCTGTCACCTATCACCTGAATACTGGAAGATGTTTTTCCTATGAGTCCTCCACTGAGTTCTGCTCTACAAGGAAACATCCATATGATCTGTAGCCTGTAGTGCACAGGTGGATACCCAGCAGGAGGGGGCACCCTATATATCTCTTGCTGTATCCCCTGCAGTGTCTCACAGAAAGTCAAAATTCTAACTAACTGCATCTGGGTCACTTAGAACTGCAGGTCAGGCTCATCTTTGCAAAATTAATCTTTACACTTCTTGCTCTGGTTTATAGAGTTTTGCTGTTGTGCTACCACTGCAAATAAACCCTGCTGTAGGAGAAAGTTTTCCTCTTCTCATCAGGTGCATGTGTATTCTCTTTCCATTATAATTTGACATATCTTTTAATGAATTTTTAGGGAGGAAAGAGAATGTGTTTGTACTGATAAACACAGATGTCTCGTGGGGTTTTTTTCATCTCCTTAACACTTTGACACAGCAAAAGTTTGGTTTCTAGCAGACAAAAAAATCTCTTTATGACTGGAAAACCATAGGACTTCTCCTCTCCTTAATTTGGTACAAAACACATTTTGTAATATATTGAAATAGGTATGCACTGAGATCCCAGAATGCATCCTCCCCAATCCTATCTGCAGCCCAGTAGTGCAATTACAGGGAACTGTATTCTAGCTTTGTGCTACAAAATGTTAGTTCTTCATATATGCAGAGACAGGAACTTGGAATTTATATCTCAAGTAAAAATGTTGGGGTGACCTGTTTCCTCTGTGTTATAGCAGATGTAGAAAACCAATAATTTTGCACAGTGCTTCCCTTGACTGATGTCCTTGAACTATGTCCTCTTGTGCATAAATGTCTCAAAGAGTAACTGACATTCCTGGGCTACCACAAATCTGGCCTATAATAAAAAAGGTTCAGAAGTCTGAGTAGATTTCTCCATAGATCCACAGATCTGCTTCCAATCTGGGTCTTCCTGCTTAGGCCTGGTGTACTTTTAGGGAGATGTGTTAACCTATTGTCTCAGGTTTGCACTGGATTTTTTTTTCTCCCTGAGATTGCTAACTTGTAGCAGAAAATAAAAGATTTTTGACTATATAGTTTTTCTGCCTTTGAAAATGCCATAGTAACCTTAGTGCACTCTTATTTTTTTTTAAACCTCATTCTTTTCTTGCAGTACTTTTAAAAAGTCATGAGAATTAGAAGCGGAAGTTTTAGATTGGAACTTTTTGTCTTGGAAATGGCCTTTTCTCTTTGGGCTTCCTGCCCATATTCTTTTCATACCTTGATACAGTTGCTGCCACCATCCCTCCTGCGGTGTCACTCTCCAGTGGTCCCATTGTATTAATCCTGGAACTGCCTCGTCAAAGTAAATTGAATCATCTTTAAGGTTCAGAGAATTATTTCAGGATGTTATTATTGGGCAAACCACTGACCTGATATTCCTTCCTCAAAGAGAATAGACTAGGTTATGTTTCCATCATACATACTTGGCCTGCATGATTTCAGTACATCTGCCTGAAGTCAGTATTTTAGTCTTTACTTTAATTTCTTTTCTGTCGAACACCTCTGGCAAATTAGCACCATTGTCCATCCTATTCCCCTTAGGATTTTAATTAGTTCTGTGCTGAGCACCTAGTACACTGCAGTTGTATGTATTTGATTTCTACATAATTATTTGTCAAAACTGAGTGGTAATGATTCCATTAGCTTCTGTAGTACATTGCTGTATATCTGCAGGTGAAGCAAAATTGAGGGGGGAAGGGGGAAACCAGATCAAATCTGTTCAGATATCACTATAAAATGGTTAAATTCTCAGCTTAGGCTGTGAGTGTGTTCTGTGTGTGAGCAGTTGGGTTTTTTGACTGCTAGAGAAGGAAGAAAAATGAGGTAAACGTGAACCCTTCTTTGCTTGATATCCCTTAAGACCTGATCCCAGCATATCATCCTCTGCCATCCACTATGCTTAGTGATACCAAAGACATAGAAAGCTGCTCCATGACCGCAGCTAAAAGTTCTTGTATCATGAGGAAAACTGGATGTGTGAAAGCACAGCAAACACCTCTGGCTTCGTACAACGTACCCTTTAACTTAGGTGACATCATTGGTGGGACTGGGACGCAGGTGGGCTGTCATGGCAGCTTCCTGCAGGCACCAGCCCCTCAGGGACTTATCTGCCTCATGTGCCTTGGAGGATACCTCAGGCAGTGGGCTACCAGTCAAGGTGTACACGCTTGGCCAGGGATTTGGTTTGTCACTTTTCTCTCTCCTTGTATTCAGTCACATTCCCACAAACTTCAGCAGTGACTCCCCTGGGCAAGGAGAGCCCACCTCAGAGTAATGAACGTGGTAGAACTGGGACTATAGTGCAGAAATCACTGCACAGGCAATCCTCAGTGTCACACTGGGAGGGACAGAGGTCTCCTCTTTGTTCTCTTAGATGTGAGAGCTGTTGCATGTTCCCAGTTGTTTGAAATATGCAGAGGTACTGGGCAGGGTACCTTCAGCCCTGTTTGTGAAGGACATTGTTATTGCAGTGAAAAGAAAGGGAGCGTAGAGAGTGAGTCCTCACACCAACTCTCTGCCCTAGGGAGCGCTTCTTGGTGAAGAAGGGACAAGTGCCTTACACGTGTCTGAGTCCCTTTCCAAATGCAAAATGAATAACTGGAAATATGGAGAGACTGCATGATACAATTGAATTCTAAATAGAACAAGCAAGGTTTCATTCAAAGAGATTTAAATTTGATTGTGACTTCCTTTGAATTTCACCAACATTGTCTTATACTAACATTTTACTTGTCTGTTCTTTTTATAATTGACATTGGCAATACAAATGAGTAGCATGGATGCCATTTTTCACTGCAGATTTTTCAGGAGTATGAAACAAATTCATCAGAGTGCTCACATTTGAAATACTCATAGATACGTGTGTGTGTGTGTGTGACATACTGATGGCCAAGCACTGACTTTGGTTTTATTCATTTAAAACTCCTCTAAAAAAGAGCTGGAGGAGTGGATGGGTACCTTTATCAAGTACTTATTCTGGTAGAAGAGGTCCAATGTGAGTCTTCCAGATCTCAGGCCAAATTCTTCTCTTATGCAACAGCAAGCTCTGAAGTCAGCTCGTCTTTCTCTGCATAGCTGAGGAGGTGCTGTTAGTTCTTGCCAATGAGCCTGTGCTCTTCATAGCTCTTTTTTCCCACCTTGTGGGTGGTGATGGAAAGGTGCACGTTTTGGGCTTCTGTCACTGCACAGAAAAAAAACCCCTAGCACTGCATAGGACTGCAAAATACAGACAGAACTAACCATGTGTTTTTCAAACCTAGAATAATATACTTAATAATGGCAGGTTTCTTTTAGCTAATGCACCCTGAAAAGAACAAAAGCATGGCACAGAAACATTGAAAATGGATAGTTACTGCCACAAAGTGGGGCTTTATTTGCAGAGTTTCAATGCTGAACCCTTTAGAAGAGAGCACTTACAGATGTTTGATTTCTTTCAGGTCTTCAGATTTTGGGACATTATACACAAAGTTGAATCTGCAGCCTGGGATTGCCACTGTTATTGACAATTTCTACATTTGTCCCACCAACAAAAAAAAGGTATGTGGCAAAAAAATGACTTTTTATAGTGCAGGTGAGATTCTGCAACTATGTAAAGTGTGTTTTACAGGTTTCAATATTTAGGGGAGTGGTTTTCACAATGTTGCAGATCACCTTAGGTGCATTTGTGACATATGGAAGGGGGATATTTATTGTTCCTGAATAATATAGAAAGAAAAAAGTGCCTTGATGATCACGGAAAACTTTTGAGGGCATGGACTCCTGGCAATCAAGCTTTTGTGGAGTTTTCCATGGAAATGAAAAAGGAAATGCCGTCACTTTTCACACATCTCAGCAGATTCTGGGACTAACACTCAGCCTCTTCATCCTTTATGCACAAGTTTCATTGCATGTCCCTTAATATAAAGTATAGGGATTGGGCAGGCTGTCATTGAGAATGTTGTTTATCCTGTGTAAAACCTTAATTAAAAAAAACAAAACCCCTCTCCTTGAATCTCTTTCTTAAAAAGTGTTCCTGCACCATTACCAAACCAAACAGCTTTTTGTGGAACCTTGGAAGATTGAGTGGACTTTATAAGTGAGAGCAAAATTGACCCATTGAGTGTAGTGACAATGGATGTTATATTAGAAGCAACAGGAAGTGTGATTATGAGAAAAAAACCCACAATAGAAACCCTTCTGTGTTGGCAAAATGCCCATGATTTGAACAGCAAGAATTGTGAAATATAATGTGAATAACACAAGCACAGTAGGTCTTTCATGAAATAAGGATTTTCTCCTGATAAGGGCCCATTAACTCTCATTAATACAGGAGCACTGATTTCAGGCAGAGGCCACTGGCTGGAAGGACAATGTTAGTTGTGTTTGTCTGTCTGTTTTGTTTAATGAAAAATCAGTAGAACTCAGTGAGACCGCCTGAAGGATTAAGTACATATTTTATTTCTCTTGAAATTGTCACTGGAGTTTTTGTGCCCAAACTAGGCTGTCTCTGAGCTCAGTAATATATTTTTAATCTGCTGCAAAGCCAGAATTTTTATTTTTTTTTTGTTTGTTTCTTGAAGTGGAACTACCACCAAGTACAAAGTTTCTTCAGACTGTGTATCTTAGACATACAATCTACTGATGGTTTCAAGTTCAAAAGAATAAAATCAAAATCTTTACCCATCTCAGTTTCTTGAATAAAGACTAAAAGGATGAGCTTGATAAGAGCAGCCCTGTGGAGGATTTTTACCAGCTTAACTAGCTACAATATCAAAGCCTGCCCAAGAACAGGGGGTCAGTGACAGTGTGATGGTGCCAGTTTTCTGACAAAATAAACAGCAGTAAGATCACTGCTAAATTTCAAACCTGAAGGACACATGCAAATGTACATACATTCATACATACATGGTACAAAAATGATGAAAACATTGGAATTACTGCTTTAGCCAACAGCTTCAGGCTGGTCTTGGAGGTGTTGCAGTCACACAGAGAAGGTAAGAGGGAAGTTGTCATGCTGTAAGAGCTTTGTCAATTGTAATGGGAAATTTTAGGTACTAGATGTTTGATTAGGACACAAAGACTACCAGCTGACCTCACCAAAGTTATTTAGAATATTGGAAGAACATCCCTGTCCATCCATTTCCACACAGTTGCACTGGGGTGGAATAGACTATTCAGAGTTCTGAATCCCTTTTCTAGGCCATGCAGAAGTCTCATTCATTCCTGATGTTACCAGCCTTCAGATCATTATGGTGTGGGTTTTCTTTAGCAGTTCACATCTTTTGAAATGTGCTCGAAAGAGACACTGGATTGCTGACTGTGCATACTGGAACTGAGCATGCACTTTAAATTTAAAGCACAAGTAATTCCACTTAGCATTTAGGGACTGGGAATATGCATGAAAGCAAAGATAAGACATTGATGGGGATTTTTTAATAGTTTGCATATTAAACATTGTTCTATGCTTTCATTACATTTACCCATTGTAGTCCTCATCTGTGGAAGAACTGATTTTGCCCATTTAATGCTCATTATTTCCACCTCAATCTCATCAGAGCATTAACCCCACCTGATTTTAGCTCTGTGCAATATAGATATCTGGTCAAGCTCTCCTCCTCTAAATGAAAGGAGAAATATGCAGGTACCTCCAGGCAGTTCATACTGTTAAAATTATAGCTCTTTGTACTTATGAGAATAAGGCTGAATTTTCTTGTGAAGTTCCTGCTTTTGTAACTATTTTGTGTCTGAACAGAGTCTAACTGTGGCTTCTTACAAAGATATACAAGAGATGTGTCATGGCAACTAAGTACCACACTGCCACTCGCTCACTTCATGTGTCAATTCCCTCAGGACCTGCAGATGCATCTCATCAGGTCCCATGGACTCGTGTACCTTCAGGTTCCTTAGATGGTCTCAAACCTGATCTTCTCCTACTATGGGAGGTTCTTCATTCTCCCAGTCCCCACCTTTGCGTTCTTTGACTTGGGTGGTGTGGCTGGAGCACTTGCCAGTGAGGAGATAAACTCCATCCTTGCCAAACCAGCATAAGATGGGACATTTTTTGTTCGTTTGCTTTGGAGTGCAATTAAATTCAATATCTGCTAGAAGACTCCAGTCTAGTTCTTGGGTTGACATTATTTCTTCAGTTCACATCTGCTGGTATACCAGCTCCTGGAGTGACCAAGATGTCACTCACTCTGTGAGCTGCAGTTATGCTGTACAGAGCAATGGACTTAGAAGTGGGCTTTATGAAGCAAATGTGAACATGTACTGTAAAATTTCAGTCCCTATGAATTACCCTACTTTGCTTTTTCTTAAGATGCCTTGAAAAGAGAAAAAGTTGATACTCCTTATCTTCCCTACCCCATTGTTTGGGAAATTGAAATTCAACAGAATTATAATGCTGTTGATGAAGAAGTACATGAGCAGATGTGAAAAGTACAGCAGCATCCTTTTCGCATAGTTCTGCATGGAAAAGGGATTGTATGAAAAGAAAAAAAAAAACTAAAATTATAAGGTAAAATACAGGAATGGTGAGGACTGTGAAGTAGCTGGAGGAAGTATGGAAATAATTTATAAAACCCACTAAATCCATGCAAAAAGTGGCACATTCCTTTTCCCTCTTAACCTTCTGTGAAAAAGTTGTGATGAGTACTGTTCATAGGTCTAAACGAAGAATCAGGAAGGAGTTGTATCAAGGTCATGGCTACACAATCTTTTGACAGTTGAGGTAAATTCCTTCAGTCTGTACCTTTTTCTGGCTGAAAGTAGCAGAACTCTGATGAAGAATTTGTGTTGCTGCTGTTACCACAGGACTCAAGCTATAAACCCCAGTTTTGACAAGAAATGATGACAAATCTCTGAGGATAGAGCTTTAGAGGGCTTCGTGTATTGCTCTGAATGGGCCTTTCTGGTGAAATCATGGGATGGACTTGTGAACTGTGGCTGTATTATTTGTGATTCAGAGCTGGATTGCAGTCAGTCAGCTGCACAAGTAGAAAACATTTTCACCTACCTGCAAATGACCATGTAGAATCCCCCTAAATGCTATGAAACAATGGAGTAATAGGCAAGGTAACACTGTAATTAGGAGTTCACAATTCCTGAGTATGCATTAATATATGTTTTGCATTCTCTCTGGTTTTAGTGTAATGTAAACCTGCAACTAAAGACACTGAAACTGTTATTCTGATACAGTTTTGGAAAATCATAGAGTAATGAAGGTGAGTTCTTCTGTGATGCTGGCTTCTCCTTTTGAAGCACTTTTTCATTGATCTGTGAAGTAAAATAGTCTTACCCTGTGCAAGCCTTGAAGTGCTGTGCAGTGATAAGGGATGTTCCTGCACTTTAGACAACACATTTTATGCAATTATCTCCTTTTCAGTAATTACTATATGCCAGTAGCATAGGATGGTGCAGGAATCCCATAATGTACCATGTGGGGAAAATAATTTGTATTCTGTTTTCCAAAACAATATTATAATGGTGATTTGGAAGTAATGCACATGGTTTGTGGAGTATGAGATTATGGTTTCTGTGGTGTCAATCTGGAGTTAGGTGAACAAAGTAAATTCTTTCTACAAAAAAAAAAAAGTTAGCAGAACTCAGTTTCACTAAAATATCAACAAAATATTTAACAATTTTTTAGGGCATATATGCTGTTGGATGTAGAAATTACATATTTGCCTTAATTCTGTTTATGTAATGGTGCTGGGGAGGAGTTGAATGAGCATACTGATTTTTTTCCCCACATTCAGTGCATATTTTAATTTTAATTCCTGCTGGTGCAACTGGTGCATCCATTCTTCCTTTTATATGCCTTTGGAAAATAGGCAGCTGAGCAGTTTATATTCAGGCTTTTTATATTAAGAGAAAATAAATGTTGATTTTGCTTACACCAACTTATTAGTTAAATGGGTTGAACACTTACATTTCCAAGCTGTCACAATAACCAATGGCTGCATGTTTTTCCAAACTAAAAGGCAAGATGACAAACGTGCTTAAGTGTTTGACAAACAATGCAGAGCACTTGAGATAGTATTAAGGATATAGGCTATCTTATACAGTATTTTAACACCTGATAATTTAAAATAGTATGAATTACACATCACAAAAGCGTATTTGCCACAGCTATAAAAGCATTTCCCAAGATGCAACTGGCTTGAGCAATGTTTGTAAGCACTTACAGGTAAATGCAGTCCTACATCATTTTGACATTTGTCTTTTAGAGCAGAACAATTGGTAGTAGAAGTTGTCAAAATGCAGTATGACTACATTTACTTGTAAAGAATAATTCTACTCAAGTATCAGTTTCCTTAGAGACCATTCCAGAACATCTGCCAAAATAGAGAGCAGAATTATCTTACACTTTTATTAGTAGTGAACTAAGGAATATTCCTTTCAAGAAGGTGAGTAGTTATTTCAGGAAGGTTTCCCTGTGAAATCACAGAATATGAGTCTGTGTGTTGTGTTCTCTACCATGATGCCTTCTTTCCTTATAAGCAGTGTCACCATTCAGTTTTATTCTCGTGATGCACCACCAGAGCACTGATGTGATCTGACTGCATCATTTTACTTGAGAATTCTGTACGGGCCTGTTCAGTTTGCCTTCAGAATTTCCAAATACTACCAGAAGTATGCCCAGGAATCAATTTCTTTTTTCACCCACCCATACTTTGCTAGTAGGTAGATTGCTGTGGGAGGCAGTCTTGGGAAGAAATACCAGATTTTATTCACACGCAGGTGATGAGCAATTGCTTAGTTGACAACCAGGAAGCTTGCTAGAAATGCAAGTGGAACTCAATAGGTTGAAACAGTCAGAGCTTTCACTGAGCTGTTAACTGGAGTCACTGTCCCCAGCAGAGGTTCATCCAGCACCACCAGAACCATGACATGCACGGGGAGGATTTGATGGATGCTGTTTGATGGGGTGTGAGTATGTATACGTGAAAAAAGTAGGGTAAAGCTTTGAGAAACAGAGAGTGGAACAGTTGAAAATTAAAACCATAAATGGAACAATCACTAGGAATCTGGCTCTTAGAGAAGTATTTGAGCTATTTACTGGATAAACGGAGGCTAGGAGCCACAGCTTTCCAGTCGGACTGATTTATGCTGTGGTTGAGAGACCAGGGCTTTTTCACACTTTGCATGTAAATGGAGCTGCGTAAAAAATGTGTAACTCCTATGTAATTTTCATATTGTAACTCCATGTAACCCTTCCAATAAGTCAAAGCTAGTAGCAGTGTTACTATTTTATTTGAGTATACCCTCTCTCTTAACCAGTAGACTATGAATGCATTTTTCTACATAGTGTGACAGGGAAAGGTTTAGTTTGGTTTCCATGAAAATGTTGCAAACACTTTCTAAGCATTTCTCCATCCTGTTCTTGTATGTGCAGAGCTAGAAAGGAATTCTCAGCTTTCATTGATCAGATACATGTTTGTCTTTGAATACTTTTTTACATGATGTCTGCTAGAATATTGAACCGTGCAGTCTGAAGCTGCCTCTAAAACTTTTTATGTCAGTTCTTCTCTTTTTGAACCTAGAAATGTTCTGTAGTCCAGCACCTGAAGTACACTGTGGTTAAAAGCTGCAATTCATTTAAAAAGAGAAAGAAAACAGCCCACAAAAAAACGCCAAGCCAACAAACCTGACTAACAGGACAAGTGACTGCCACAAGAAGCGTGTGGGTTTCCCACAGTATGTAGGATAATTGCTCATCAAGGTAGAGGGTGTGTGGGCTAAATGGCTGCACACTTGAACAGACATTCTGTGTTTTTATTCTATCCTATCATTTATTTGACACTGGGAGATCTCAATTAAAGTTTTTGAGATTGGCCTTCCATGGTGATTTTGTAGCCTAGCGTGCAACTTTCACATTCTTTTGTGCTCAGGCATACAGTTATTCTAAGGAAAAATAGACCTGTCTTTGCTGCGTGCTTATTATGGATGTTTTTGTTCTGTTTTTATGAATTTCCTGTCTAAAACTCATTAGTCATAAAAGCAGACCAACAACTACCTAAAAGCCATAATGTTAAATTAAGTTTACTGTAGTGAAGCCAAAAATAAAATGACTAGTTGGTGGGAGTACAACATAAAAAAGATTTATGTGAAAATGGAAAAGACCTCTGAGCAAGTGTTAAGAGACCATTGTGCATATGATTCTGCACTTGAGAGACATCCATTTCCCTCCCAGTAATTCTGGGAAGAGAAGGAATCCAAGCATCGTATTTTCAGCAAGGTTTTATTTCCTATTATGATGAGCAGGGGTCATTGCTTGGAGAAATAGGACTAGTCAATCAAGAGCACATAGCAGAAAGCATGTCTGAAGCTGCTCTCAGTGTGCTGCTGAGGGACTGACTGGTCAGAGAAATTGTAAGTGGGAACGGCACAATGTTATACACCAGAAGGGTTTCAAGCTCTGGGATTTTGATTTACTATGTCTGAAAATAAGGGTAATTTTGAAAATTTAGTCCAGGCTGTCATTTCAAAGCTCATTTTTTAAAAATTTTAATTCTTATGCCCAATTTTAAATCTGAGTCATATGCCAGAGAAAATGGGGGCGTGTGTGGATTTGCTGCGCAGGACATGAGGTAAGGTGTATGTTTCCCTTGTATAGCCTGTCCATGTGCTCATTGACCTGCAAGTACTTCTGAAATCCTTCTCTGCTTAAGATATCAACTAAGGGAAAAAGCAAACTCAACTAATCAACCAGAATTGTCTGTGGTAGGTCTTCAGACCTCAGCAAGACCTGAAAAAGGCTTTTCTCCAGCATGGCAGAGAATTTCTTGTGTCCTTGCAAGAGCTACAACAGCCTTCTAATCAATATTTTTGAGGGTCATGCACACCTTTTTTTTAAGCCTATACATTCTCATGATAATATTATCCTGGAAGATCTGATTCAATATGGAACTTGCAGAATTAAATATAAGAAAGAGGCAAATCATAATATATGGAATAGTGTCCAAATGAGAAGGTGTCCATGTGAAGAATGAATAGAAAGTTACTGAATCTGCAAGAATTCTGTTGCGCATAAAACCAGAAAGGAAGATGTTGTTGCATTAGTGAATCTAAATCTTTGCAAAAGATAAGAGGAGAAAACAGAGAAAAGCTCGTTGTAAAGAGGAAGTGGTAAAGGATTAATAATAAGCATCTTATGGTACTCAATAAGTATTAGTCGGTTGCCCAGTATGCTTGGATAAAATGGGTACAGGTAAGTCTACAGAATAGAGTCAGGTTTCTGCTAAACTGGCATATGCAAAATAAGGGTTTTCTGTGATTAATTTAGTCTATTTATATCAATTGCAATTATCCTGTGTGTTGAGATTACTTTTGTCTAATTATCTACTGAACATCACAACATGCTTAGAGGCTCTATCAAGGTTCCATGTTGCAGAAGGGAGGAAATTTTTTCATCTTAACTCAGTCTAACCACAGGAACAACTAACCAGTAGGTCCATGTTAAGGAGGTTATGTGAAAACTCCTAAACAGTATTTGAAGAAAGATCAATAATACCATTCAGGAGGTCTGCAATGACAATATACAGTAGTCATAGTACCAGACAGCCCAAAAATAATGGCGTAGTATGTTTAAAACATTTTCATCATGCTTGCTGATGGATATTCTGCATCTCCTGGAGGCCTGAGTGTTTCCTTCTCATTTCCCCAGTGATAAAATGGCAGCATGAGTCACAGCTTCCATGCTTCATGCTATGCTGGTATTTTCCAATCTACTGGTGTGTCAAATGCTGCTTCTCTTCACTGTAGCAGTTCGACTTCCCTTTGCTTGTACTGACCACACAACCTCCTCTCAGCAGCAGTGATGCAGCAGGATTTTTTTCCCCAGAGCTGGCATGGAATCACAGTGGAAATGAGCAGGGTTTAAATTGTTGCCATGGCCATTTTGCAGGGCTGGCAGCATGCTCACTCCCCTGAGGATCCCCGGGGCTGCTGCCCCCCTGCCCTGCCAGGAGTAAAACTGGTGCTTAAACCAGTCAACTGCTGCAATATGGCTGTTGTGGCACAAGCATTTATACAGGACTTCTAGACTAATGTGGAAGTTAAGTATTCCATTGATTTTGTTTATTTCACTCTTTGTGGCACTTATTAGAAGGGATGAATGTAACTTTGCTTACCTGTTTCTAATTCTGAAACGAGCCCTGATTCTCAGGGCTCAGTAGCCAAGGTCCCCTGCAGCAGTGGCAAATTTCTACTGGAAAACCAGGACGTGTGTGGCAAATATATTTTAATCATACCCTTCTAATGCAGCTTGCACCCATATATTTCAACATAGTCAGCAAAAATCCATGAAAAGATAAAACAGGATGTTTTTATTTTATTTTTTTTTAACACAGTATGTGTTTCTGTCAGTCAGAGAAAGATTTTTCCTTCTGGAAACTGGAATCACTTACATTCAACTAAGTCACCTCTGAAGCCACTTGGTGCTGGCCTCTTTGGGGCTTGTTCTAGAGACAGACTTTTTCCATCTGTGGAAGGAATGCACTAGGTTACTGTTGTTCCTTCATGGAGGAAGATTGCTATCAATGGAATGGTGGACTCTCCCTAATATTGTTGGTTTGGTTTTGAGAAGGGATCTTCTACCAGCTTGTTTTGGATTGTGCCTAACTACTGTTTCTCTTCTTAACCTTTTTTCATGATTTTTTGCAACCTTTCATCACCTCTTTCTGTCCTTTCATCTCCTAATTTCTTTTCAACACTCTCTTTCTTCCATTTCTGAGCATTACTTCTTCCTATACCTCACAAGTAGATTCTTGACCAAATTAAAGCTTTTTATTTCATTATAATTACTGAAGTAAAATATTATTTAGGAGAATGTAGCTAATTGTCTATGTAACTATTAAAAAAATCACAATATTCTTGGGATAATAATAAATCTGCTGACACATCTCTAACACATTCATAAAATGAATCTCTTCAACAGCGGTGGTAGGATGAATCAGTCGGGGAGCTGTTAGCCAGGAGACCTGACTTGAGTTTCCATGACCTTGCACAATCCTGAGCCTCCCTGAAGCCTGGCTTCCTATTGCCTCACACCTTGTAATATCATTTGCCTTGTGCAAAAACACTGTGACAAGACATGATTTGACAGCCTACCTTACAAGGTAAGGTTTTGCAAAAGGTGCAGAATTAGTCTGGTTTAGTTTCCTAGTTTAGAAACTTAAGATGACAATACTGAAGTCTGCATATGATCCTACATACCTATGATCCCTAAAGAAGTGCTAAGTGTTTTTATGAACCCATTTCAAAAGGAATGCACATTTATAAGGTATTTTTTCTATCACATCTCTGCAGTGGTGAACAGCATTTTAAGATTTGCAGCATGCTGAAAATAACTGTTATAAATGTGTTCATATGTTTTTCAAGATTGTTTAGCATTTATCAGTCGTGGCTGGTTCAGTACATAGGTAATAATTTGAATATGATGGTAGTACTTATATTCTCACTTAAATGAGGAGAATAAGCTACTTGTCCTGAGCAGAACAGGATTATTTTTTGCTGCAATTGCTGGGTCTACAATTTACGGATTTACAAATTTATTCTCAGTCCTCTAAAGAATATTAGCAGTCTGACCATTGAAATGACTTTCGGACTTGACTTTAAAATGCTCTCACTCTTTTCTAGAAGACACTAAGTCTGTGCAAGGAGGTCTGGTGGAAAGGTCTGGCGATGGAAGTGTGTCAGGTAGCACTGAGGGATTGTGGAGTGTTTATCTTGTAAAGCTTGGTGCCAAAACTGAACAACTGCTAGTTGGATGAAAAGCTGTGCATTCAGTGTAACTATGACTACAGGAATCAGCCTGGGATCCATGGGAATAAGCAAACTTCTCATGTCAATTAAGGATATTAAATGCACTGGAGTAGTTTTTTAGTCCTAATATATGTCCTGTTTGTTTCACTCAGCCATACCTAGGAACTAATTTTTTTACACATTGCATCACTTTATGTAAGTGCTTTTACAGTTTGTTTGGAATGCAGTGCAAGCAGGCATAAACTAGTGGAGTTTGGCTAAAAGTTCAGTCTGTCCATGAGAATAATGGTATCTCACGCTTAGTTCTTTCTGTGGGCTCCAGCAAAGACAATTCTCTTACCTGCTGGAACTGAAGATTTCAGAAATGCTTCTTTTCTCTTCAAGGTGCTGCAGCGCAGGAGCAACAGATCTGGGCCTCTATTTTTTACATATTTGCTCTGGAGAGCTCAGGGATACAGGGTTTCTGCTGGGCCTTGGGATTGCAAAGTCCAAAGGCTCCTCAGAAACTCTCACATGCTGTACATTATTGCAAGGTCCAACTGTAACTTTTCACTTGACTTAAGATGACATAGTCTATAAAACTGTCCTTTCTGGACTAAAATGCTGTTCAGGAGGTACTAATGTTCCATTCCAATATTGTTGGTGTATTAAAACCACTTGTGAGTTGTACTCTGCCATAAGATCTCAAAATTTTATATGCATGTAGATGATTTGGTGTCTCCTGTTAATAGCTTTGGGAATTCTGGGGAGGTTATAAGATTTCCCTTTTACAGATGTGGAAACAGAAAGATATAAATTACTTGCATGGGAAAGAAATTAGAGAAATTTAATAATATGCCACACATCTAAGTCAGTCTCTCAGCTTGAAGCACAAAAGTAGTCTTTTGACTCTCAACAAAATAATAGATTGATTAAATAAAATACATTATTACCGGTTTGGGCTAGTGGAAGGTCTGTCAATACCGTAAATATCAGTAGTCAAATATATGAAAGTGTATTTTGGAAAAAAACCCAAAACATAACAAACCAGAATGGTTAATAGTTCCAGAATGAAGGACTGAAATTTAGGAAGTATTTTCAATGGTAAGATCATAATTAGGTTTAAGCAAAGACCTAGTAGATTTTTACACTTTTTATGTTGTTGTTTTGTAAGATTAAATAGGTTAATACAGAGAATTTGATAAAATATTCATCAATATCTCTTCTAAGACTAAAGATTTGACTTCTGAGTCAAATTTCTTAACTTTGTAGAAAGCCTATCTGTGAAGATAATGAAAGTTTTAAAGCTTTTATAAAGTGTTAGAGGCAATTTGAACAACATCTTTTAAAAGTTATACTCAGAAATGAAAATGAGAGTTGAATTTTAGGTACTTGGTTGGAAAAAGTTGGCCCTGTGTTTCTGCACAATTCGTAGAATTCACTTTTTATTGACACTTACCTACTATAAACCAGTTACAACATAAAGCCTGACTGTGTTAAGATCAGAAATTTTTATCAATGCTCTGAAAAATTCTGAAAAAATAAAAATAAAAAGTTTGGAAAAGATTTGACGGAGCCAAGATAAGGAAATCCAGTGAGATTAAGTGAAATATTTTGCTTAAACTGTGATCCTGGTAAATGTAGCATTTTAAAAGTATGTCAAGGTTTGCTTATAAAACTAATAAATACTCCTAATTAAAATTAGTATTTGGCCTCAGAAACTTGCCAAAATTAAAGTGCGCATTGAAAACATTGCATTTGCCACTTCAGTGTTTTTGGACCAAAATTTATTTTTTCTGAAAGTGCCCTCACATTTTAATAGCCTGTAAAGTGCCAGAATCTTATACATTTTTTACTCTGATAGCTCGTAAATTTTTGACTTACACAATATTTATAACTGTGAGTTTACCTCAAAGTTGTAAGGTATTCTGCTCTACTTACATATTTCTCAAATTCTTTGATTTGTTAGTAAGGGGATTATCTTCTTCCCCCCCCTTTTTTTTTTAAACTAAGATATTAAGAGGCAAATTCATTAGGCTCATGCTCGTAGTCTGCATGTAACAGTGCTGTGTTTTTCTGTTTTCTTGTGTTCAATGGACTATCATTTAGGTGATTGTCAGTTATTTATCTCTTTTGAATATTTCGATAGCACACTGGGGTTTGTTTGTGGTGGTTTTTTACCCTCTCGTCTGCTCTCTTTGACTGAAGAAACTACTGCAGCTTGTCAGCAGCTGAGGTTGGACACTTTGCTGTTCCTTAACACTACTCTGTCTCCTCTCATGGCATATAAGCTATGTTCAGAAATGTAAGCTAAATATCATCCAGGAAAAAAACAGAGAAAGGCTAAATCTCTAAATGTTCATGGCAGAAAGTAAGTTTATTTAAAATCAGCAAGTGATGCAGTGGGAGAATGCTAAAGTCCCCCTTTCTGCCTTCTCTGCAGATCAGTTCAGAAGCTTCAGCTAACAAAATTATCCCCAAAGAACACTGTGTTTGTAAACTGGCAGTGACATCTATTGTGGCCTTTACCAGAAATCTCCACAGAAGGTCTATTCTCAAGGCTGTAGCCATTTTCGAAAAATGAAGAATGAGGATGAACAACAAATTTTCAGTTTACTTTTTAATTCAGTTAAATGTATGTTGATGGTTGCACAGTAAGATGCTATTGTACTTTTCCCCTGAAGGGTCTGAGTTTCCAGCTTATTTTCATTTCTTAAGGAACCATAAAAACCAGGAGGAAACCTCCAATTTAAGCTTGCCCAGCTCTGTTGTAGTATATTATATGGTAATCAGAGGTACCCCAGCTTGATGACCTTTCATGTAGGGCTGTTGTTTAGCAGTGTACAGTGCTGCAATCTGGCCTTTCATGTGTTTTGAGTATTGATTTTCCAGATAGAAAGAACGGCAATAATAACCTGGGGAGGTCTGACATCACTGTGACCTGGTTTTCTTTTATTCCTTGTGGCTGCAGTTAGTTTATGGGAGCAGTGGACTGCTAGAAATGGCATATCTCTCCCCACTTTGTTTGTGTGAAAGCTCCAAAAATGTGTTTCAATAGTGTCTCTCCCTCCAGCTTTCCTTTCCAGCTTATTTCTATTCCACTCCTCTTTTTCTCCTCCTGCCCTTCCAACTGTGGATCAACCTGGAGGGGGCTTTTCCTGGCACCCTCACCCCAGGAGCAGCAGCAGCAGCATTAAGCTCAGCCTGTATTGCTGGGCAGCCTTGCACTGGCACTGGTAGTAACTGCAGCACTGGAAGCTGAGAGAGTTGTACATCAGATACAAAATTGTATATCAGATGGAATTTTGGTCAAGAATCACCTCAAATTGGTGCTCTGCTTTCATAATGTGGTATTTCTTTCCTTTGGACAAAGAAATGTATTGGCATTATTTTGTCCAAATCTCTTTGTAAACTCACTTCTTCCCTTTCTAAAGCTTCAGGGTATGAATCCCCACTTCACACAGGAATACCATAAAATCACAGAGTAATTTATATTGAAAAAGCCTTCAAGATTATCAAGTCCAACCGTAAGCCTAACACTGCCAATGCCACCACTAGACCATGTCCCTAAGTGCCAGGGAGACAAGTCCCCCATGTGAGGGTCACAAGGGCAGGACCTGGCACTTTCACCTTGTTGAACCTCATCCCAGTGATCCAGCCTGTCCAGATCCCTCTCCGGAGGCTTCCTGCCCTCCAGCAGACAAACACTCCTGCCTAACTTGGTGTCATCTGTGAACTTACTGAAAGTGCACTCTTTTGCTAAGAATGGTTGGACCAGATGATTCTTGAGGTCCCTTCCAACCTGGTATTCTATGATTCTATGGTCCCCTCATCCAGATTATTGATAAAGATATTAATGATCTGGATGAGGGGATTGAGTGCACTGTGGTGATGGGTGGCTTCCAAATACAGTGAGTGTGATGGTGGTTGCTGTGAGACTAGTTCTATGTGAAGAACCCATAATTCAGATGAAATGCTCTCCATGCCAAGGGAATGACAGTACAAGGAGTAGTAGTGCCACATGGGGTTGAGCTGGTGACCGATGTCAGTACTCCAGATTTCTAAAAGGAATGTCACCAGATGTCTTTGTAATCTTAGATATGTTACTCAATCTAAAAAACTCTATGTAAATGGGGCTCTCTCATGGGAATGAGGTTACTCACTGAGCATTTCAGAATACAGTATATTGTCAGTATTTGTCCATCACGTGTAATGGTGGGTATGCAATATTTATAGACTTTCCATAAGGGTTGCTGTTGGGAATAGTGGAGTCACAACTGATTACCTCAGCTGCTCCTTACAAAAGCCAGCTGAATTACCACAGCTTGGTTGGAATAATCTAGCCCTGTGTTAGAAGTATATTACCCAGTAAACACAATGCAGTTGATGCCTGTTTGCAGAGACCTCACTCATTTCAAAAGTCTCAGGAGACAAAATAATTTGTTTCTGTGGCTGAATCACTGAATGAAAGAGAAGCCATTTATTATCTGAAGTAACAGGACAGCATATGTTTCACTGCAGCGTGGCTGGCAGTCTAGAGCCTTGAAAAATATGTTCTTGTCTTCAGGGAAGCATAGACATCAACTTTGTGCATCTCAAGAGGTGTTAAAACAACATCTGATGAGTCAAGTTGCAATCAAATGAGCCTTACTGGGGAAGAGCAAGCAACATAGTCAAGGTTTTGACAACAGCCATTTTACCTTTGCCTTTTTTAATCAGAGAAAATCTACTGTGATTTCTCATGAGTTTTATCAAGCTTTACAATAAAGAAGGGTGCCCTGAGCTGTTCTCTCTCTCTCTCTCACCCAACCATCCTGAAATTTAAACCTCAAAAGTGAAAACAAAACGTTAAAGTACTGTTTGTATTTTAGCTTCTATTCTCTTACCTATTAAAAATTACTGACTTTGTCACCTAAGATTTCTTGAGTCACCTGTTGAAACTGCCTTTATTCTGGAAAAATAAATTGTCAATTTTAATTCTGATAATTTTCTAGATCACTTTGATTACCAAAAAAATATCCTGAACCATTAATTCTGCAGATGTATGTAGTCCTAAATTTGTTATGTTTGTGTTCAGATATGCCATTCCATCTGTCTTCATGATTATAAGAAACCTATTAGGTGTAACACTTTGGGCAGTTTAAAGTTTGTATTTTCTGCTAGAAGACATCATTGATGCTCACTTTTTTAGCACCCTCGCACCAAGTAAAATAGGAAGAGATGGTAATCATGAAAGGCTTTTTATGCCCAGTAGCTTGCAAACAGTTTGAAAAATAGTCAGTCCTTGTACAAGATAAAGATGAAAGATCTGTGAAAAGGTTTTCAAAGTGCGTATGTTTCTAGAAGGTCAAGCAATTTCATCACCAGTGGTAGGCATAGATGAGGGACTTCATTTACTGCTGATGAAAACAGCCCCAACAGAAGAGGTAACAGTCAAATGTGTGGAGGGATTATGTGCTTTGGTTGGATCTATTATGCTGAGTAAAAGGTGCATAGCAAAGGAGTTTCACAGCAGAGCCTGAAGTACTGATTCTTCTCTGAAAGTACAGGGAAAGAGAAACCATATTCTGCCCAGATTTGGCTGGTTAAGGTTGGAAGCAGAGGTTGGTTCAACAACAGCTAAATATGGATGATTCTCTCAAGGAGTCTCAGCTGGGACTATGACACAAAAATTAACAGAGAAATCCATGACCATATCAAAGACTCAAACTGATATTGCAAACCAGTCAATTCCTTCCATGGTGCCATGCAGTATTCTTGCACATCCACTTAGAAGCAATTGCAGCAAAAGGAGAGATAACTTGGAGACCTTATCTTCTTTACACCTGACTTGATCTCAGTCAAAACTGATGCAATTGGTTTCCTACACCATCCTTTGTGTTAATTTAGAAGTACCAGTGCTATTTGCTGAACATGCTGTAAGCAAATGGGGGAGAGATGCCTTGGGTGTGAGGTCTCTCATTTCTGTTTATTTTTCACCTCAGAATTCTTCTTTCCTCACAGAAGTCATATTTATAATGCAAATTAGGAAGGACTTAAGGAAACCTTTCATCTTCTCTCTTCTTGCCATGGTGGGGAATTATCAACAAGAGAAACAATGACCTTTTCCTCAATCAGAAATAATATTGAAAATGAATTCAATCAGTAAAGATTATTTCAGTAGGACAAAACTACTTAGTTGTGCTGTACCTATTACATCACAGGAAAATTGCTACATTAGGATGGCTAATAATTGCCTTACAAAATGATCTCATTTTGTTAGCATACTTCATACTGTTGTATGTTCATTGCAAGGTAAGAGAGTGGTGACACTGCATTCTGTTGACATCTTTTTATCAGTACTTGATCACTGCTCTCAGGAGCAGTGGTCTGACTGGTTCATGGGTGACAGTGATTAGTAGGTAAGACAGCATAGACAAATCTTTTAAATATTTTTACTTTTTTTATTCTTTGGTTTCTCCATGACTCTGAGCAACATGGAAGAGCATTGCAGGCAGTGTGTTGCTCTCAGTGCTGCTATATGAGCTGATCTAAAAAGTTCAGTAAAGAGCTGAATACTGTGGGGAAAAAAAACAAATATGTAAATTAGGTGGATTTATTCTTGACGATGTAAGTGAAGGGGCATTTGTCAAAATATTGTACTAAACTGCTGCTACATTTGCTTGTGTCACTTCATTTACACGTCATCACCCTTCTTGGAGCATAAACCTTTGGTCTGCCATTAGAACTGTGAGTGCTGAAAATAATTTCTTAATTGTTCTATGCACTATGAGTATCTTTATTATCAAATTATATCCTTATGACACAGATTATAGCTGGATATATATGATATTCAATATAAATATGATAAGAAGTTTCACTACAGCTCATCCTTGATTAAGAATTTATTTTACTCTCCTCTTAACTAGGATTGACTGAATCACAGGCCATTTCATTTAAGAGGCTGTATGTGAGAGCTTTGTTGATTTTTAATTTTCCTCCATTGATTTTCAGCATCCAGAGAGCACTTGTTCTCTAATGGCTCTCTGTGTTGGTGTTTGCTTGCAAATTGAAGTAAAAGATAAATGGCTTTCCAGGTAATTCATCTCCAAGGACTTCCACTTGAGGGCTGGTGGCTGTTAGCAGAGCTGCATTATGTTTAGAAAAGTTCTGTGCTCAAACAAAAACATTCTTGAGCCTCTTAAATGTGGTAACATTGTTTTAAGTTTGGTGTGACAACAATCTCTAACTGATTTATAAATCTTTGCAAGGAATAGCCCGTTTGTCCACATTTTTCTACGGAACTTAAATGCTCTGCACTTTTCATCTTAGGAATTCAAATGTGTTCCTTGTGCATGTTTTCCACAGTAAACAGTTGATTTTTCAGTAAAAGAAGGGGAGAAGAGCTGCTGGTATTTGGTTAGTTTTTAACTAGTATTTGTACTAACATGCAGTGCTAAAGGTTGAAAGTTCTGGCCTTCCAATTGGAAAACAGTATTTTTGAAAGGGCTATGGATTTGATTTTGTAATCTTTGCTTGCTTAAGAATGTTAAGGTCATCAATAGTATAAATTTCTATATTTCAAGACTGCTTGTACACTGTTGCTGTGATACATTGCTACACTGTGGAATAGTGTTCTGTCTTATAACCACTGGTAATGAAAGGGTCCTGATTAGCACCCCTTGCCCATTACCTCCTCAGACCAGGCTTTACTGCGTAGAAAAGACATATCCTTACTCTAGGCTTGAGTTAGAAAACCATGGAAAAAGAAGTGTGAAGCCCTTGGAGCTCCAGGGAGCTGATCCCATGGACTGTGATCCTCATCTTCCGGAAATGCTGGGCAGCATTTCTTCCCATCACCTTCTCTGTAAATGACTGCTATTCGTTGCCTCAGACAGCCCTATTTTGGTATCAGGTAGCTTTATGCAGCGTGTGCACATAGACTGCAGTATGTATTTTCATACATTCAAATTTTAAAATTGGGCTAATACAAATTTTTAAGAGAGTTCAGTTATTAAACATATACTGCTTCTATGGCATCCACGTCTTTTCTTAATTAGGGTTTCAGCTTTTCAAATGTCCTGTAAAAATCAGTAAGAATTTGGCTTAAGAGACCTGTGATACATTTTTGTTAGTCTGTGTTTCTCGTACCCCTTATTGATCTTAGTTCAAGCAGCTTCAGCAAAGATCTCAAGTAAGATTCATATTCAAATGTCTGGATCAGGACTGAATCAGCTTTACAAACTACTCCATTGGCATATAGGTCTAAGAAATCAAAGATTCAGTCTGAAATGAGAAAAAGTTAAAAATCCTGGGCTCCTTTCTCTCCTCTGCTGCTGTGTCATTTTGTGTTTCCAAGATGGGTTATTAGAACAGCCTTAACAGTCCCCTTGCCCTGCAGAGTCCAGCACTGGTCAGAGTTTCATCAAATCCAAAGAAAAAAAGCCTGATTTTCAGGTTGGTTTCTGTGTTCTGCTGCAGCAGAAGTTTAAACTGTTCATGTTTGGCACTAAGCACATGGATGATGCTATTGACTTCAGTGCATAAGGTTAAGCATTTGCACAATTGCATTTGGGAACTGGGGAATAAAATGGAGTACACAAAATTTAGTCTTTAGACAGCGGAGTGGGACAGTAACCTCTCCATATCTTAATTTATAAGTGAGAAGAGTAGCTTTATTTTCCCAAGTAAAGGAAGTCACTCTTTTGTAGCAAAATGCAATGTATCCGAAGCCTTCCCTTAGCTCTTTTTTTAAAGTAATAAATTGCTGATGGCTGCGTCTGCCACAGGGCATACAGAAACCTTTTGCTGGAGGCTTTGTTTCAAGCTTGGGAGTCTTTTCCTTCTCAGTAGTCAAGCATATTACATCAGATGTGCTTTTGTTCTGTTTCTTCGATGCAGCTTTCAGGGTGACCTCTGCTGAGATAAAAAGGACCAAAACCACTGTGTTTTTTCCTAAAGCAACATCTTCAGCAGCAGCGGGCAGTTCATCACTCTGAATGACAAAGTCCCAGAAAGAACACAAACCAGACCAGAGCAGACCTGGCAGAGCTATTGTTTTTCTCTGTCCCTCCTGTATTGCTTGTGAATCAGAGCAATGTTAAATCTTGAAATGTGGTAGTCTATGTAATAAGCATAGCAATGATTGAGAAAAAACATTAGTTTATGTTTTTCTTGAGGAATTTAAGTGGTGTCATAATGTTGCTATATTCCTGGTCAGCTGTTCATTGTAGACTCTCCTGGAAGGGTTTGAAATTTGGGCTGTATCTTCACTACATGGCTCAGTGCTGTTTAAAATCAGGCAAATGTAGTGTGAAAGGGTTTGAAATTCTGCCAATAGTAGGAGCTGGCTTTAAGCTACTGTTATGGGAAACATGACCAAAACAGGGATGATGTCTGGATCCAGACCATGCAGAAGTGACACAGCTGCTCTGTAGTCACAGGAGGGATATGTATGTATCTGTCCCAGGGCCTTTTTTCCTAGTAAGCGAGTTTAAATATGGGTTTAGTCCTGCACAGACTTCCAGAGAAGGAGCTTCTCCGTCTCCCTAAAAAGGGAGAGCAGCAGGTTGTACTTGAAGGAGCTCCTCTCACAAAGAGAAAGATATATCCCCTAAATACTGAAGGGTGAAGACCTAAGTGATGTTAAATGGAGTGAGTCTTGGTTGTCTTCTGTTTGGCTTGGATGAGGCTGGCTGCTCTGCTCATGCTCTAGGAGCTTGGTATGGATCCAGCAGTTTTTGGTGTGAGTGTAGGGTGGTGTGTGTAGCTGTGAAGGGCTAATTTGCAAGTCAGGGAGTAGAGAAATGAAACTTCCATTCTCTTGTGGAAGTGGCAAATAATAGTCTCAAAGTCTCAGTTGTGAAGGTGGCTCTCTGTTTACTTTCATTGCAATAGAAGGTAGCAGATTTTGTAAGTGATATTAGACCATTTCACAATCCATAAATCAATCCACGTTCTTTGAAATGGGATGTGGGGTGTATGCATGTTTATCAGCAATGAATGCACTAGAGTATTTCATGGTAAACAGGTAAGGCTACTGTCAGGGAGTAGTCCTGGAATAAGACTGAAATGAATAAAATTGTGAATATTTTTCTTAATACTTGTTTTTAATAAGATGCCTAACAAGGGAGTTGAGGGAGGGCACTGGAGTGGTTTGAAGCTGAAAATCAAGCATTTTTATGGAAATAGACTCATTAAAGCTGCCTGTCATGGAAGGGCAACAGTTTTTCTGTGAGCATGATGTTTATTCAGTAATTGAAATATGTTTCTCAAAAAGAAATATACTGTCAGTTTTCTTTGGTTTTGGTTATGTAATTCATAAATGCCATTTATAAATAGACTAGATACTTTGCCCCAGAAAGACTTGAGCATATTTACCTGCTTTTTACTGATCTGTTAATGTAACCAGCCTGCAAAAAAAAGGTTTGTTTTATTCCCTTTGGGTAAATTAATAATGTGGATCAGTAAGTAGAGATGTGGTTCTGCACCACAGCATGCATTGTCTGATGTTGATGAGCCAAACTAAGGTTGTTTTAAGTTCTTTGCATTATTTAAAATACCTTGTATGAACTAGTAACTTATTTTACAATGTATTTTAAAAAAATTTTTAAAAGCAATTTTTTCACCTCGAAACTTGTCTGAGATCTTAAACAATAGTCCTTGTTATTACCTTTGACAGTCTTGGCTTAAAGAAGTCTATGCAGTTTATTCCAGCTTCAATGCTCAATGTCCAGGTGCAGCATGGGGCAGCTGCTCCCTGTGGGATGGGGAGCTGAGAGCTGAGGGGGATCCTGTGGCCAGTGGGGCAGGGATGGAGGTTACCAGACACATCATGGGGATGAGGCTACAGTCAAGGGTGTCGACCTTGACTGGCTTACCCACAGGGGAAGGGTATTTGGGAGCCTCTTCCTCCTTCCCACCCCAAAACTTTTCACAAATGTTTTCAACCCAAGTTAGCTGTTCTGCTAATCTCATCAGTCAGCCCCCACGCTGGTCTGCTTGAGCAGGAGGCTGGAATGGAGACCTCCTGAGGTCTGCTGGGCTTCTGTGATGACTAAGTGCCACACACATTCAGAATTCAGTTTCATGGTTCTTCCAGTTAGACATTATGGTTTAATTGATGTGTTTTTATTTTATGTGTCCAGTTGTTTAACTTAAATTCAAAACTGCTTAGGACTCTTTTTCATATAAGATGAGCTGTTTGTGTCGGCCCCTTTATGTATACAATCTGGTTTTATATGGTAGAGCTAAAGACACCATGAGAAAGGAAAAAGCTGTGAAGCATGAAATATAAATCCTTGAAATAGATCCTCTGAGTCTTGAAGTCACCAGTTTCTCACTGCTCACTTTAAACAAATGTGCTTTCAATACTCCAGTTGGCCACAGTCCCCATTTTAAACATTTATTTATAATTTCCTTGACATCCTTTCACTTTTTTAAGTATCTGAACTAGACTTTTCAAGACTGTAGCATTTCCTTCCCCTACTTCCTCTGATGGGACAAGAGACTGTTCCTGTCATGCCCCCGGAGCCTGAGTGAGACAAGAATCAGTGCCTTGCTAGGCTGAGAGCATCCCAAACTCTCCAGGGATGAAAGGCTATGCTGTTGTAAACAAGATGACCCAAGTTCAGCTGTTTTGGTTGCATTATGTATATTGATATTGGTTCTTTGTCACTTGGCTGACTTGTTACTTAACAGCCCTTTTTTGAAGTCTAGTGGCACACTGGAGACCACTTGAACCTGCGAGACGCTGGTGATCTATTGTGTGGGAGTTAAGGGTGTCTGGAGCTGTGGTTTGCAATTCAGTGAATGCTGATCAGTTCCTATGGCAGATGCCATTAGTTATGGCTTCCCTTTAAACAAAAGGTTTGCAAGCTCCTTTTGTATCAAGTTCATTGGTAGAAGAGAAAGACATAGAGTGCACATGGAGTGTTCACCCCCCTCCAGAGCCATCCACTCTTCTGCAGATTCTTCCTTTATTTATACATTGTATAATTTGCTGGGTTTTGATGAATTTTTTTCACCTCTTCCATATAATTTTGTTTAGAATATGGCTGTGTGGGTAAGCTGGTTTATACTTTCCACTTCAGGTTGTTCCTTCAAAGACATCAAAGCATGCTACAGATTTGTCTAACCCATGGCAACCATGCCAATTTTTCATGGAAAATAGACAGAGAAAGGTAGAGACCCTAGAAGTGGGTTACACTTTGTATGTGATAGCATCAGGGCTTGCTCGCAGAATGCTTCTTGCATGCCAACTAATAGACTATGTTCTCAACCTGTAGTTTCTTAGGGATGTATCCTCAGTATTCATGCATGAGCTGCTGTGTGTTTGGCTGGTATTGATGGTAGAATTGTATAGGACTTTTTTTTTTTTGTGAAGTCTTTCTAAAGCAGGCAAGCTGTGAGAATCTGCAGCATACCTATAGACAAAGTGCGTTCTGGACAGAACATTTGGTGACCCCTTTCAGCTCTCCCCATAAACAGTAGAGCACCTATTGGTGAACTCTGTGTTGGCATTTTCATCAGGTTTCTGAAGAGGCAACGTTGCTGGCTCGATCAATACAACTCAGTTAGATTTACTGATTACACAATTCTCTTTTCCCGAGACAAACAGCAACTTCGTAATTGCTCATTGTACTTTATTTTCTAGCAGCTATATCCAACCACACTGTCAGTCTGCACGTGTCACAGGAAAGGATTCAGACCGCTTCAGATCTCTTTCTTCTCCCACACTGTTGTGGGTTGGTGGACTTTCTTCAGCAGAAAAGGAGGACCATGGGTTTTAGGATCTGAGCCTGTCAGTGCAGTCTTCAAAGCAGTGACTATAATGTGAAACAAATGTTTTGAGATTTTCAGAGTAGATTGTTACAGCTGAACATGCTACTTTTAAAAAAAAGAGATAGACTGTCTCCATATAGTATACTAATACTAAAAGTAATTACAAATGAAGTTATTTTAGTATGTCCAACCGAACTACTGTCACTGATTTAGTTTTATTTCTGAATACACATATAATTTTTCTTGTTTCTAAGACTATGCTTGGAACTGTGGATTCTGTTATGTGTTGTTACCTCTGCAACTGTACACCTGCTCTTTTCTTATACATTGACAGACAAGTCAGTCTTAGGTTTTGAGACTCTGAAGTCTGCAGTGCATGTTAAAACTCTGGGCTCAGTGTAAGTGTTGGGCCTCTCGAGCAAAATATATGCCAGTCAAAAAAATCCCCGGTAGTTAATCAAGCCTGTCTGGATATCTGCAAACCACTGTGTTCCATGTTAATGGGCAAGTCTCTCAAAATGCCTTTTCCTCCCAGGTTTGGTAAAGCAGCTATTTTCCTCTTTGAAAATGCAGGTCTTTTACTACTTGAAAAATATCTGCTAAATAACACAAAGTAGTTAGATGAGACCTACCATTCCCGTAAGCACATTTTCCCCAGAATTGCTCTTGCTTTTTAGTAATCTATTTACTGCTGTAAGAATGCTGCAATTACTGGACTAAGGCATACTTATTGAAGGACTTTCTAAATAGCTCTGTTAGAGGTATGTAATTCTCTAATTTGGCTGCTGCCTAAAGAATTACAGCTATTCCCTCCCTGTTTCCTTTTTTCTGGAACACAGATTCTCTGTTGACATGAACACACAAAGTTTCATTGATAACAACACTTGATTTTGAGCCCTCTTTTTCTGTGCCCTCTCCTGCACTTTAGGTCGTACTCCTCCAAGAAACTCTTCTCATCAACTTACATAATTTTTTTTTGGTTAATGTAATGGCCTGACCATCACTCTTGCTGGGGTTGCAAGCCTGATATTGATGGAAAATCCATTAAAGAAGAAGAGAAGGATTCAATGAGGCTGAGCAGATGGAATTGCCTTCTCTTTGGGTCCTGTCTTTTTTTCTAAGTAATTTTGATACTCTGAGGCTTGAGTCTCTGCTGACCTGAAACCTGCTTACTGACTTCTAAAACTGTAAGGAGAAGCTTCAAGTGCACAACTACTGTGGCGGTGGAAAATAGAGGCAGCAGAGAAACAAGGCTGGCTTTATACAGCAAACAGAAAGGATGTGAGGAACCTAATACGAGGGTTAATAAATATACTCAAGGGTAGGAAGAACCCGAGTTTCCTAATGAGCATTTTATTGTATTTCAGGCAACCGTTTCACCGAAGTTATCATCTTTGTTTTCTTTGAAACAGGACTGACCTGCACCTGAACTGTGCTGAGACAAAGTTTTAACAGAATTATACCAGCTGCTAATAGTTAGAAAAACCCTGAGCTAGACTCACAGCTGATGTAAACTGATGCAATTACATTGTATTCAGGAGAGGTCCGTTGGTCACATCAACCTGAGGATCTGATGTTCTGGGGCTATTATGAGGGATTTTTCTGAGGCTGACATGCAGCATGTGACTGCTATTTTCCCAATGTACCGTGCTGTTTTGCTTACTGTGAGATGAGGAAAATATCTAGATTTAGCCTTAGAGATTCCTTGCTTGGACTTTGAAGAGACCTTTGGCCATCTCTAATGCTTCCCAGCTCTTGAAGGTTGCAGAATGCCAGCATTTTCCCAGCTGGGAGTGCATCAGCTAGTTACAGCTATGGAACGTCCTTAAGGTAGGCATAAATACATGTGAGATGTTATATTGCTGCATAGTGAAAAAGCACTTAAAAGGAGGTCCCATTTTGTAAGGTGTTGTTGAAGGTATTTACATGTGAGCAGTATCTGCATTGTGGCCAATGGTTTGCAGGTAGGTGGAAATAAGGGGAAGAAATTGGTGGGCTCATCTTTTCCAGGTTACCTACTCCTTAGGAAAACTATAACTAAAACTTTCTTCTTTAGACAGATTCATCTCTAGAAGTTGTTTGGTTGTTTTTTAATATCAGATAAAACTTTTACTTAATAGCTCAATCTCTTAATCTCTTTAAGTAGTTCTCCTGTAGTGCTCTTAATTTATGGAATTCCTAGGAGAAAGGTGCTATCTAAGTCCAGAGGAACCTGAAAAAAATGCTAAGCCATTTTTGTCTAAAGCTGCATTTTTCAGGATCTGTCTACAGTAATGTAGCACCTACGATTAGCTGAGGTTTTTCCTGTGTTATTTTGACACCATGAAGTAATAGCTCTATGATATAGGTACCATTTATCATCCCTTGCTTAGTCCTATATGTAAAACTAAAAGTCTTCAAAAACAAGCAAAGGTAAATAAATATATGGTAAAGACATTTTGAACATCTTTACTTTTTTGGGTTTCTAAACTGAGAATTTTTTTAAGATGAATACTGCTTGCCATTTTCTTAAGTATGGATTGTCTCCAAGTGGATGTGCTGGAATGAGATATCAAATCCACTGTGTCTTTGCTCCCTAGACAGTCTCTTACAGCTAGAGGAAAGGGCAGCCAAACATTAAATTACATGTCTCAGATCACAGATACTAATTTCAGAGACAGCATTAAAATAGTGGAAAAAAAAATAACACCCTTCCTTAGGCTGATAGCTTTCAGTGGGGAAAAAACCCCACCTCCCTCCCAAAAAACCCCCAACAAAGCAACAATAATTCCCCCCCACTGCAATATTTCTATATTTTTCTTTAAATATTTTTTTTTTGCTTGTACCTCCTTTAAATCCATAATGGCTTAAATTACTTCTCTCTCCAGAGATATATATAGTATCTCTTATGACCAAGAGAAGCTATTCCCTAGGTGTGGTATAGGTGGCTTTTTAATATGGTTTAGCAGGTGGAAGAGGAAGCAGAATTACCTTCAGGTGGCCAGGTACTCTTTGGTGTAGCAGCAGCAGGTGAACTGCTGGCCTCTAGTGGTAAATGGGGAGTAATATGAGAGTCTGAGTCTCTCTCAGAGATGATGTCTCCTGATGTTAGGACATGTAAGTTACACCAAAATTTAGTGTATAGCTGAGACCACGTCTCTGTGATTTAGTTTCAGTTATGTGAATTATTTAGTGTGATTCAGATAATCTCGAAATTAAATACTCTTCATTTTTACTGGTGTAAATAAAGCTCAAGCTGTGTGTGAACACTAGAAGAATAAAATTTGTGTAGTTAGAGCCAAGGATAGAGTCATTTTGAGGGAACACAGAGTCAGTATTTTATAATTTCTGTAAAGAGGAAAAGCTTCTGTCAGGCTGCTTGTGACAGACAAATAGATGTCATTATAAAACATATAATCCTCTGAAGGGACTTATTTTTTTCTTTTCCAAGTGCATCCATATAGAGATAGAGCTCTCCCTGGGCTATGTGGGCAGTTAATGAGGAAAGTAAAATAAAGGCCAGTTCGATGGCCTACAGGTAAGTGCTGTGTTACAGGGCTGATCTCTGCCCTGCTGGGATGGCAGAAGCCACAGAGGGGACAAGCTGCCACATTCCCATTTTTAACACATCATTGAACTGTGGTCCAGTCCAGCAAGTGTTGCAGTGGTGTTCATGTGGGTTCTCCTGATGAAATTTAGTAGTTATCACATGGAAATGGTAGCCAAAACATGTGGAATATGTCCAGAAGTCTCCAGGACAAATATTCATTATAGCAATACCTTAGAGGGACTCAAAGAAGGGTACCTTAGAGGGACTCCAAGAAGGGTACCTTAAAGGGACTCAAAGAAGGGAGGCAAATGCAAACCTTTCAGGAAAGTTGAGAGAATAAAAGCCTCCTTCATTAACCCAAGAAGCAATTAGTGTGAGAAGTGAGACATTTAGTCTTCTTATTAATTTGTGTACTGCCAGATGCTTTTACATTGCTTTATTTTCTTTGGTGACTGTATCTGAATTAAAACTTACGCATTGCTCAACTTGTATTTGTTCTAGATACAGTTACTCTCAGCATAGTTCAGTTCTTTTTTTAAAGGCCAGAAATAATGGTCTTGAGTCCAAATCACGGAAACTGGTATAATTCAGAGGTTGAAGCAAAGGATCTGTGCCAAGATAAAACGAGAATGGAATTTGATTTCCTTGCTCTGAGTGGGGAGAGACTTTGGCTTTGAGGTTGAGCTACTGTTTTCTGGTTAGCCCAGACTAGCTGCCATTAATGCATAGACATTCCCTTCTGTAAGATCTCCTTCATCCTCACGCCTTTTTCTGCCCTATGCTCAGTCTCTAAAGTGACAGAAAGGATCTGCTTACGCTTACATGCACCTCAATAACAGTATTTCCCAAATGTTCCCTGGCAGGACATTTTGTGGTGACTAATAGTTTCTCTTTGTGTATACATTTACTCCTTTCACCCTCTGCCCCACCCCCAGACCAAGTGCTGTAGAGTCCAGCTTCTCCTTGCCTGCCTGACTGGCTGATGGTATTGGGGTTGTTGGGACCTGAATGAAGAAAACGGCAAAAAAAAATTTGAAAAACCAAAAATCGCAAGAAGCAGAACAGACAGGTGTCATTTTCCCAGTACAGCCTCCATGAAGTTTTTAATATTGTAGAAATTTTCATGTTTAAGATTTGCATCTGAAAGTGTCAGTATTTCAGTAGCTCCTGAGTCTTTTGGAGCTTTTCCGTGGGTGTCCCCACCTTGGAAGAATGTGTAGCTTTACTGTAACTGCTGGAAATCAGGCTTTGTGTTCGATTCTTAGTTCTGTTCCCCTCATTCATAGGGAGCAGTGGCTTGGAAGAAAAGACTGATACCCCTCCTGGCATTCATAATAGGATTTCCTTCCATTTACAGGGCCTTAACATTACTTACTCAGCTGTGCAGGGGTTGATGTCAGTGAATTGCTGGCTGAGTCATTTTTGAGTTATTTAACATGTTTAAAATAAGCCCGAAGCTGTCAGACAAGTAACATCTACGTAGGCTTTTTCTAACTGCAGCCATTCTTAATTTCTGTGCTATATTAAAGCTAAGCTAATAATAGTACTTTGGGTGATACTTTGATGGGAAGCTTTGTTAATGCATTTGTGAGGACTAAAGAGACCAGTTAAGTCGGTGTCAGAAGTGTTAGAGAGGCAATGATGCTAAACTGGAGATTGAATGAATAGGTGGAGCAGCCAGTTGTTTTGCTAAAGCAGATAAAATACGTGTGTGTAGGTCTTCGCAGCACATTAACTAGTGAATAGACACAATAGCTGCATTGTCGTAGTTAGAGCTCCTTCTTTTCTTCTTTAAGAAGAAATTGTTTGTTAAAAGTGAGACTAATTTTATGAGTACAGGTATTCAGTTCCTTGTTACGCGTCAGTAATTATTCCCACACTGAATCTTTTTTCTTCTGTAATTTAGCCCAAGTTAATTGGAAAGAAGGAGAGTGGTACATCTCTGTTGAGCTGTCAGTAGATGATGTACAAAAGGCACCCGTGTCTGCACTCCTGTGAAGCAAAGTAAAGTAGGGCCATCTGCAAGCTGATTTGGTGACTCGAAGGTCAAGAGAAGAGTGGTGGCAGTGAGAGCTGCATCTGAGAAGAGCAGGGGATGATGGTGAGGATGGCTAGAGAGAGTTTTATAAAGCCACTGTTGTAGCAGAGTTATGTGTCAAATGCATCTGTGCCTGGAGAACCAGACCCCTTTTTGGTGATATTGATGGAGTTAGTGGAGTTATAGTGACTTTCTGCCTTTGAGATTTTTGTCTCAAGTGGTCAACTGCCTTTCTGAGACTTCTGTGAGCTAAGAGGTGTGCATTAGCTGACATCCACCACTGACTAATCTGAGTAAGACATCATGGTTAGGAAAGTAAGATTAGGATATCTAATAATAAACACAGTAGTCACTGCAAGACTGTAAACCTCCAGAAACCATTGATTTTTTTCTATTAAAATTAAGTTCAGAAAAACTTGTGCTTTCTTAAGATTAATAATTTTATGTTTGTATCAGTAAGCTGATAAAAAATATTGTAAATATATATTGAATTCTGTGGCTGTGTGTTTCCTTCTGTGTGGGAGGAGCGGCAGGGTTAGATCTAAGCATATCCTGCCAGAGTTATTTTCTTTACTATCTTACTTTTCCTTACCCTTCGATGTCTCTCTATGGAGTAATTGTACTGTATTAAATAAATTCTGTTCCTTCTATAAAATTGTATAGATAAGATTGAAAACTATTTTGAAAGAAAACTTTGGATTGGGTTTTATTTCCTTTGTTCATATTGATTAAGGCTATGGAGGAAGATTCATATTGTATATGGTATTGTTTGGTATTAGTAATAGTGGCAGAAGACAGCTTCATATATTAGAGTATTATTTCCACGGCTAAGTCTGTGAAAGCATCAAGGGCAGCACAAAGGAACAGGCCAAGGTAAAGTAGGAGACAGAAATGCTGAAAAAGATTGTGAAACATGAATATACATTAGTATTAAGACACTAAGCTTTGGATAGCCTTTCACTGGTTTCTCCGTAAATCCCCATGTTTAAGGGGTAAGCTAGCATGGGAAGTCCTGTGGCAGGAAACTCACTGCACATGTGCTTGTTGCTGATTGTCACTGTCAGCTTGTCTTTGTCGTGTGCCGGCTGAGAAGTTTAATACAATTTTCAAGCATTGTATAGAGAAACTGTCAGCCAGACTCGTCTGGGGCTGTCCAGAGATACAAGGCAGGAGCCTGTGGGAGGCTTTCTTCTGTCTTCCCCTGCATAGCTCAGCGTGGCAGCTTTAAGGTGGGAACCACAGCATCTTTGCCTTTGGGTTGCATGTGTTACTTTATTTGCAGAAAATTGGTCACTGTAGGGTCATAAAATGTCCTGAAAGTTACCTCCATGGGGGAGTTGTGCGTGTTACCCTGTGGGAGATATTGCCTGTAATCCATATACAATATACAAAGGGAGGAGAGCCAGATCTCCAGCCCACCTAGCAGTGGCAATCTTCTGTCCAGCTTGACTCCTGCTTTGGATGTGAGGAAGATGATGGGGTCAATGCCCTGTACTCTCTGTATCCCCTTTTTCTCAAAGTGTACAGTTTGCTCACAGCATATGTAAGCAGATAAGCTTCTCTCTGATATTCCTTTTGTGATTTCCTGGCATGGTTTGCTTTTTCCCCCCTGTTTGTACATGGACTAAGTGATAAACCTTGAAAGCAAATGTGCAAGAATAAACAGATTGTCCACTCTCTGTATCCCTTACAGACCATACAGACTTTGAAATGTTTTTTTTGTTTCAGCTAGAAATGTCAAAATAATCAGAGGCTGGAAAGTTACTGCTTTGCATTAAGGGAAGATGGTGACAACTGTTAAGAGAGGACCAACACAAGTAATTGTGTTGCTCGTTGGGATTACCATGTCAGCTATAGTTCAGCTTTTTCAGAAAAGCAGAATCATATTTTTATGATTAGAAATGTAAGATGTATTGAGGACTGAGACTCTCTTTTTACACCTGGAATATGAAGCTTGCAATCATCCTAAAAAATTGAATAACCCTTTCCGCCCCTGTGTGTTGAGTGCAGGCTTGCAGATGTGATGCAGGGCTGTTAATGAGTCAACTCTGTCTTGGCCTCCATGTCATTCATAGGTAAGGTGTGAATATCTTTGGATGATGTAATTGAATAGGATGCCACTTCTTGAGATTTCTAAAACTCAGATTGTCTCTTGCCTGGTACAAATATGCTTGCAGGGACAGTGAAACGGGAACATTTTTAGCAGTTAAAGCACTGAAAGGTGGAAGCTAAGGGAAGTAGTCCTGCATTGTGGGATTTAAGCATGCAAAATCTATTAATACCAGTGGTGCTAATGCTTTTAAATTCTGCTAGTATTCAAATGTAAAAAAATATACAATTTGACATAAAATACATATCTTCTTTTGGTCTGAATTTTCTCAAAACTGAAATATTGCTGTTCTAGAATTTACTGATATGGTGTTTGTTTTTATGAAGAAATAGAACCATCACAAACTTTACAAAATGGACATCCTCACTCACTGGTCTCTGTACTGTGTAGCTTTGTGCTTTTGCTTCTGAGTCCACTGTCACTATTCCAGGTATAAAGGCTGTTCATGCGGGATCTGTACACAGTGTGAAGGTTTTTAGCACACAGACCTTTATAAGATACCTCTGTGCAGGTTTAATACTGGGCCAGAGTGAGAAGAGAATACCCAAGTCCGAATTCAGGTTCCTAAAGACTGCAAAATTTGGCAGGTGAACTAATTTAAAGATCTCCCTCTTTCCCTGACCAAAAAAAATTGTGTCCTAAGTATTTAGAAGTAATTTTTTGTTATTATGGGTGCTTTTTGTCATTGTCATTTTTAATATAGAAGCAGATTTTTGTATTGCAACTAGTGCTGATGTTTTTAACAAAACAAAAAAATAACATGTCAAGGGGCTGGATTAAAAAACCCAAACATAACTTTCTCTGTACTCTCTCATTACTTTTTGCCTGCTTCCTAAACGACACTTCCTACTGAGTTTCCTTCTTATATGAGGCTTTTAAAAAACTGTCAACTTGACAAAATGTGAAAATTTTATTTGCTTATACATATTTGGAATATTTACATTTTTTTAATTATTGCTAAAGCTTTTGGATTTATTTTGCTTTGTGGTTATATTATTGCTAAGGGCCTAATTCTAACAGATATCACTTTAATTGGGTTTATATTTTCATTTGAGCCTCACCTGAAAAAAATTAGATTTAAACCTCATACTAGTAATAAGGAATGACTTGTTTGCTCCTGCATGCTTTGACTTCATGTCCTCATTTCTAGAAGGTCACAAGTTCCAGTTGTCCCTCAGTTTTTAAACAAAATGAGATCCTTTAGATGCATTTTGTGTTTCAGCCTAACAAATAATATTTGGTTATGTGCTTAATGAAAAAGATTGCTGGTGGATGCTCTCATGCTACTTTCAGTTGTTATCTGTGCTCATTGATCCATGAGAGCAGTTTAATTACACTAAAAATGAATGTCAATGGATGTAGAAAGAAATAAATCTTTTAAATCTGTGCAGCATACTTCACTGAAATAACTGAGTTTACTGCCCTTCCTCAGACTACCTTTCAGAAAGGTTAAAACGGAGATATAATATACTGTGTGTCTGCATCCTTCAGCACTTTGTTTAACCTGTCTGTCACTGCTCTTAAAATCAAGGGCTGGAACAATAAGTTGATTTGTAGAGAAGAGCTTTGTAGAATTCAGGTGATGTATCTTTATGTGATATCTCATGTTTATATTGGGTTGATTTACTGTGGATTTATTTTAGCCACACTTAGAATGGCAAGAGTTAGCAATGAAAGGGTAGCAAGTGGGCTTAACTCTTACCCAGATAACCTATCAAAAAGAGTTATTGACTGAGCTTAGCTCTCTCTGTCTCTTAGCTATTGAAGTGACAACATTTTGGTTGAATGGGAAATGTAGACTTCATTCTGTTTTGCTACAAGGAAGTGAGTTCTGGAGAATTTTTTTTGATCATAACATATTGTTCAACTGCCACCAGCTGTGTTTTCCAAATTGTGAGAATCAAGACGCTCGTATATATGTGAGGCAGAAGGGTAATTGATGTTTAGGTCAGTACCTTGAATGCTCTCTGAAAATAACGCAGTAGCTGTGTGATCTGATTGTTGCTAATCTTTTTTTCCCAGTCTAAAGATCATTTGAGATTTTTGGCTGCATTTTCTGGCGGTCTGCTGAATTGCTGGGTGAAAATACAGTAATTTAAAACAACTCACATTTCTTTAACTATTTTGTAATTGAATTTCCCAAAGGGTTTGATAAAGCCTTTAATTACAGAGTAGCCATGGAATAAATATCCATAGGACAATGCAGGTACCATTTAAAGCTCAGCTACATCACCCTTATGGCAATCATGCTTAATGTCAACTAATGAGTGTGGCATTCGTGAGAGAGTAGATATTGGCAGGATAACACACACACTGCTGCAACTACAAAAGGTCATTGGATTTTTAAGCTTTCAGTTAGCAAACAGCTACTTAAATGGGCAGAAACCACGACTGATATTTCAGCCACTGACACAGTAAAGTCACTTAAATACATATGTACAACTAGTGGAAATCTGACAGCTTCCACCTTCATGGCAGTAGGGAGAAAGCAGACCTGACCTTGGTGGCTCTTACATTCCCTGTGTTAAGTGCAAGGCAAGCACTTCTCCACGGGGTTCATGTTTGTCCCCCTCTCAAGCACTCACCAACTTCAGACATTGACTCACAAATTCAACTGTCCCTTTATTTCAAACAAAATCCCAAACTTTTCTATTGAATAGTAATTCAAATCATTTTAGAACTTTTTTTTTTTCTCTCCCCCCTTTATATCTTATGGTGTTTACTTTTGAAGCTGAGACTGAAGTGATTTCCCTGAAATCAGAGAGAGGTTGGAATATGGAAACAAAAATTATATTTTGGGTCTCCTGGTGCTGGTTTGATGTCTTGTCCCTTGAGATGTGCATTCCATACCAGTGGTATGTGTCCAATGTTTCCAGCTTTCTCCTATATTTGATTTTGTAGTCACAATAATGAGTATTGCTCATCTTGTTTCCTGCTAGACCATTTATTGTATTATAAGCTGTGTGCTGTGTTATCCTCAAGTTGAACTCAAGGGTTGGTATCTAACAGTCCAGTGTTTATGGCTCATTTAACATTGCAGTTTTTAAACAGTTATTCGTACTCCTTTGTCCTTTATTCATAATCAGTGCAAGGGCTCAGTGGTCCTGACTGATCTAGTGTATTAGACAAAGAAGTAGCTTGCAAAGTATTAAAGAAGAGATGTATGAAGAAAAAAAGAAAGTTCTTTGTTAAACTGCACCTCTAGTTCATCGTGACTTGGGAAAAGGAGAAATTCTTCAACTGTATATGATTTTCTTTTTAAAGAATGTCATTTCCCCCCCCCCCCATATTTCTTTGATCCAGTGACTTGTGAAAGAGGAAAAAATAAAAGTACTGCTGCTGTAGTTTTGTAGTGTTGTACACAGTAGGTCAGATGCAGAACTGATACAAATACTGATATTAATTGCATTAATTACTCATAACCTAGTAGGGAAGAGGATCTTGCATCCTTCAGCTGTAGTAATCTAAAAAGTTAGGCATTTAGTACATTTTAGTTGTCAAAATTAATGAAAAGCCAGTGACATCTCAACATGAGAAGTCACAGAATTGGGGTGAGAGATATATCATTGAATATGGAAAGTATGGAGGTATGGAGGTGACCAGCTTTGTCTAGAGACTGAGGAGGTCTACACCACACAGGCTTTTAGAAACAGCCAGTGAAGAAGATTTAGAATTTGGCCTTTCATTGTCATTATTGACTTACTCTTTGTGTGTGTTTGCTGTTAAAACCTTAAGCATCTAATCCTGTGTTAAGTTTGCATTTCTAAATCAATACTACAAAAGGAGAATTTTGCTTGCAGAGTTTATTCTCTGTCTGACACAACAAATGAAAACTATTTATGAGGAATTCCTGATTTCCATCTGCATTTCTACCATGCATCATAAGGTGGCTTGAAACAATAGATTGATGTGATGGGTTGCTCAGTCATTCATGTCTTCTGGTATAAATTTCTGTTATTATTACTCTTAAGAATTTGTTAGGTGGACTTTTGGGTGTCTGTTTGTGTTCATACTTCTCTTGTCACCAAGACGATTGTTGAACACCTCCCAAAGTGGTAAAATATGACTTCTGAAGCTGGGGAACTGTGGTGCAGACAGTGAATCAGTGTAATGAGAGTGCAGCAGTACAGAGAAAATAGGTGAACCAAAAGGGTCCTTTCAGCAAGATCACAGCATGCCTGAAGATGAGCAAAGTGAACTGGGGATATGTGTTCCAACTTTGAGTTTGTTAATAGTTGATCTCCCTACAGTCCAGGTCTTTTGTCTTTGGAAAAGCTATGTTCTTTCTCAATTGTGTGTTCAACGTTAACCTGCAGGAAGAAATTACTTGAAAAAGATCAGAATTATTATTTTGAGCTAAGTAACAATTTGTAGTGGGCATTGTTTTAATAGAGTATAAAGGTACATGGCCTGAGAAAGCTGGTAGTTCTAACAAGAAACTAGGGTCAATAATGTATGATTGAAGTAACTAAATTCCTTTAGAATTAACCTTAAATCAATGTCTCAATGTGATTAATGAAGAATGGACATCTTCATAAAGGTTGTATGTTATGCTTAGGATGTACTGACAATTACTGTGAGGTATTTGTAGAACATGAGTGTCTTCTTCAGTTGCATACCAATATGTGCTTTCCAAAATGTATAATCAGTGGACTGCTTCAGTATGGTACAAGTCAGCTTTGGCAGCAGGTGTAACTATCATCTCCCTTCTGAAGCAAGTTAATTGTCAGTCATTCAATTTAACACATTGGTATTTTCTCCTGGAGGTGAAATATCAGAGTGCTACCTGCTTGGTGAGGATATTTAGATTTCATGGTTCTTTTTAGTAGCTGGGTTTTTTTTGGTTTTGCATTCACTGAGAATGTAACCTGCTGAAATCTGTAATTGTTAGGCACGTTCTTTAGCTGTCAGCTGTCACTCTTGCAAAACCTTCACTGGTGCTGTATGTGACTTACAAACCTTCTGGGGTGAGCGTTCTACTGTGTTAAAGTATTGCTAATAAAAATGTAAATACCAAAAGACACATTATCCAGGGAAATTCAGATCTGCAGAATGTGCAGATATATGTGGTGAACCTTTGTGAGGAACAGCAGCAATAGAGATTTGGGTATTGAGATGAGCAACATTTGCTTTTGACTCTTCAAAGTGTCACAGATGGTAGGGAAGCAAATTAACAATTCTTTGAAAAAACATTTGTGTGTGCTACCAGGCTTTTGACAGATGGGTTTCTGCAGTAGGGCCTGCAAGCTATAGTTTCTGCTGCTGCTGTTGACTTATGAATTCAAGGGAGTTAACGTTGGATCAATAGGGATTTTGGAAGGCTTCAAGGCTTATACTTGGAGTTGAGTGAGCGATATCCTTGTATGTTCGAGAGGTTACTCAGTAATAAATCAAGCAAAGATACAAATTTCTACCACAACAGTGATATGAAAGAATGAACACTGAAGCTTGAAAGATGTTCATTTTTCTCTCTTCAAGAATTGTGCATATGACTGAGGTTCAAGTTAATGCAGTTCAGTAACTGGATCAGCAGTTTCCGTGGTAGAGCCTGAGTAGTGGGCATGCTGATTATAAAAACATAGTTCTATTATTCCTCCTGAGACCCTCAAAACTAAACCCCTTGGCACATTTTTCCTTGGGGTGGCTGAGCCTATCACCAATATCCCTCTTGATCTGTGGGAGCAGCACCCCATGGATCTGCCACCTGTCTGTCCTGTGACACAAATTTTTGAACCACCTGAGATCCTGGAGAGGGGAAGGAGTAAAGACCCTAAAGAGAAGACAGGTACCAGAAATTGTTACTGATTGGTTACAAAGGAAATCAGAAGAGAGCTAAATCTAAATACTTGATACAGATAGGGACCAAGGCAGGGTCTTTGCTGTATACAGGGATGCAAACCAGCTCATCTTATGGGAAGAGAAGTGTGTACCAGTATTCTAATGTCATTATCCTAAGCTTATTTTTTCAGATGCATTCAGGTATCTGATAAAAGAAAAAAAAAAAAAGAAAAGGTCTGGATTAAACTGACCTCAAATCTGCTACACAAACTCATTTCAACATAGATGGAGAGTACCTCTTAAAGAAAATTGAGAGCATTTATCTGAAGGGTTATAGAAATTCTTGTCATGTTGGGTAAGAGCCAATATGCAGAAATGAAGAACTAGGAAGCGAGGAAAAAGGCTAATATAAAAAGTCAGAGGGTGGTTGAGCATTGGAACAGGCTCCCTAGGGAAGTGGTCACAGCACCAAGCCTGACAGAGTTCAAGGAATATTTGGACAATGCTCTCAGGCACATTGGAATGGTCCTGTGCAGGGCCAGGAGTTGGATTTTGATTGTTGTGGGTCATTTCCAGCTCAGGGTATTCTACTATTCTATGATTCTATGATTTGATGAATAAGAACATTAGGATTTATTGGTATCAGATGTCAGTAAAAGGGTTCTGTCACTTCAGGAGGCATGGAGACAGTTGAATGGTGTATTTGGTGGGCATTTCCTCCTGGATTAAAAGTTTTAGATGAAATGCAAGCCAATTTATGGAAGTTTCCATGGGAAAAAAAATTAATCCTTTTGCCGAGACAAAAAGAGCAAATGGAGGGCACAGCAGAGTGGGCAATACACCACCCTAGCTGTCCATGGTTTGTGGCAGGTAATGCACTATATCCCTTTCCTGGATCACCTGTAAATGGCCAGAACCTGTCACTTCTCATATAAGTAACCCAGTGTTATACTTTGAAAAATCTTCATCAAAGTCTCAGTAGCACAAGACAGGAAGGCAGATCTATTGGAAAGCAGGGATTTTGCACATTAATGTGTGACTGTGTTGGATTTGGGAGTCCCCAGTGCCAAATTTTGACTGAATGCCTGGCAGAGGGGAACCGTCATTGTTTCTGGACCACTATACAAATCTGCACCAAAATACAAATGTATTAATTATAATTCTAATAAAAGCAGCAGCTGCAGAGGGCGTTAACATCTTTAGGAAAAAAAATTAGATAATCTCTGTAGGTGAATTTTTGTATTCTAAAATTATTGAACTTTTAAATCACTTAAGTTTCCATACATTTGTAATTCTTCTTATTGCACTGGGTCATTCAGCAGAATGCCTAATGCTTCATACTGACAGGCTGAAGGAGTGAGGAGAAACTTAAAATTTTTCAGACTGAGAAGAAATACAATTCATTGCTGATGGTAGGAGATGTTACGATGAACCTGTCAGGTGCATTGGTGAGAACATCTTCTGGACATACTGATAGACAAGACTAATAAAAGCCAGGACTCACGAACATGAAAGAAAGAGTTTTTGGCAGGAAGACATAGGCAAAAAATTAATCTCTATATTTAAAAATGAGTAAAATTGCAATTGAAAGGAGGTGGAAAACAGCAAAGCTAGATGTGTAAAGAGCAGAACCAGAGCACTGATTCTACTAGCACAGGAAGCCCAGTGCTGCATATTGCACAGGGACTGGCTGCAGACTCATCCTTATTTTACAGTGTCTAAAACCAGAAAGGGGAGAATGAAATCATGCAAAATTCAGACTGGCTATTAAGTTGTATTAAATAGTGTTGTACCGAGCCCAGGAGATTTGCTCAAACCAGTTGTACCCCAAAGCACTCCATGCAAACCAGGGAGCTCAGGCACGGACTGTGCCTGAAGGCTTGGCAGTGGCACGAGATGCTACTTGCTCCAGGTCTCTGTTGAACACTTTGACCAGGAACAGTTCTTGGTCAGCACAGTCCAGGTTAAGATTCTGTCCCAAATCTAATGTGACCGTGGAGGAGGAAAAACCATAAACTTAAAAATTGGTTTATTTTTAATACCACAACATCAGGTCTTATTATTTGTGCTTTCAGCTGTCAAATCTGAACATACATACAGCACTGAGACTGAGTGTTTCTCTTCCATTGCCTCTTTTCCTTGTCTAAGTACCAACAGTTTGCTCTTGCTGAACAGATTGAGCTTGGAGACCTTACATGGTAAAGCTGGCTTTTTAGCTCTTAGAGCATTTCTGTGGCTTTTTTTAAAACTTACAGATTTGTGGCATTACAACATTTTACATTTGAGCAAATTTATTTGTCAACTATACCGTGCCCTACCTACCTAATACTCTGTATTAGTTTTTTGTCACCTACGAATGGTATCAGCAAAGACTCTATATGAAAACCTGTATAATCGTTGATGGTGACTAATTTTGTAGGAGATAAAGAATCCTGGATGCTGCTTCACTTATATAAGCTCCAACTGGGACAGCTGCCTATTTCTTGAGTTCTTTAAAAAATATGTAACTGTAATTGTGAGATTGGCTTTTCAAAGATTTTCTTGTTGGCCTCCTGTCGGAGATCATAGTAAACTTCACTTGCTAGCCTGTGGAAGAAAAGTCAGGCAGGCAATGAGAGCTTTAGAAAATCCCACCCTACAATTATAACAAAAAATAATTTTCTGGCAAGTGGTTGTCGCTGCTTTCTTTTTTTTTTTTTTAAAACTGAGCCACCCACTGGGAGTTCAATTCTGTAGGAGTCTGAAGATGATTTGTGGGCGGGGGAATTCAACCTAAAAATTATTTAGAGGAGCTCTTTTATGCATCAACAAAGACACAGTTGTAGGTCTGTTATTTCTGGACCTCCAGTACTGAGAAATAAGTGTTGGATGCTTTGGAAAGAGAATATGTGTGTCTAAACATATGTCTGTCTGCTCTGAATGTATACATAGAAACTCAGAAACGTCATCAGTTTTTGCCCTCTTTGGGATGAATTAGGAGTGTTTATTGAAGAACCTGGATTAATCTCTTTTTCTCTTTTTTATTACCTTTTTTTTTAATAGATAGTACCCAAAGGACTGCAGTTCTCTAAGACTGTTGTTAGCTAAATTGTTGGAAATCTTTCGGTTACAGTTTCTACAATAGTAAGAATGTTGATACAAGCAAGTGAATTACTTTCAGCAGAATTGCAGAGAAAGCTGGATTTTCAGAAGCAATCAGAGGTGCTGCTTTGTAAATAGACCAGTAGACACAGGACTGTGTTTTGCTCACTAGATTCGATCCCGATCAGCTCCACTTAACTTACCAAATCCATGTTGGTAACATGTTTATGTGAGAGCAGAATATAACCTGTGCTGTCCTGTGGCTTGCTTTCCCCCTGAGTGGATTACCAAGGTTCAGCACTCAAGCTGTTGCTGACTTGTGACTCCCAGAAGTGCACCCCCCATTGCCACACCCTGGCTGAAGGATCGTAGGACCTGATGAAAATTTCACGTGGGAATGAGGCACCCGAGTTCCTGTTTATAGAAGGCATCTGATTTTTTTCCTCCTAGGAGACTGAGTGTGTCATCTGTTGTTTGCTTTCAGTTTTCAGTGTATCTGACAAGCATGCAAAAAAGTTTTTTAAATGTATTTTATTTAAAGGATTTGGGAATACAGCCTTCTGGGTTCTCAGGTGTTGGTCCTGCAGTGCAAATGCATGGGGATATCTGCAGTGTTCTGCTGCTGTTCTGCTGGAAAAGTAAATCAAAAGCCAGAAGCATATCTGATCCTGTTTGAGAGCTTCCACAAAGAGTTAATATTCTCCTATTTTTTTAAAGTGTAATTTCTTCATTTATTTTGCTTTGAGCCTCCAGTAACACCCATCAAGCCTGATTATGTGAAGGGTTTGCAGTCAGACACTACTCAGGGAGAAGGAAGGATATAAACATTGCTGCTTGCTTCATAAAGAAGCATATTAATCTCACTCTGCCAGGCCTTTGTAAACCTTTGCAGTGGATAAATGATACTACAATTCTTCAAGCATGTTGAGAAGGGAAAGCTGGTTACTTGACTTGTGCTGTCAGCTGTCATTGGAAACATAAAATCTGTGTTCCTACAACTACTGACAAGTTTGTAGAAGAAGTGAATAAAAATATGCATTTTTAGTCAAATTGTGCTATGTTAGCATGATATCCTATTTCTGAGTGGAATATAACAGATTTGATTGAATAATTCTGTTGTGAGTTTAGTATTTCATCTTTCTACCTCTATTTTCAAGGCTATAAATAAATTCATCTGATCATTTAGACATTATCTTAAAATAAATGTCTATGGTAATTCCTGAATAAGAGATAAGAATTCATTTATAATTTTGATCAATCTATACTTATATGTATTCACTGTTATGCAATATAATATTTTTGTCACCATATTGCAGAAGTTTATAATCATACTCTAAGACTGTAATTTGAAGAAACATCCAGTGTTGACTGCTGCTCAGAAAGGTAGGTTAAAAAAAGGATTCTATTATTGTTTTCTGGAGGTCATAAATAGAATAATATATATACCACAATAATACAAACCCTAATTCATATTTCTATGTAATTATGGAAAACATAGATGGTTATTTGTCCCTGTAATTGTCTGGCTGTATTTCCTGTAAATGCCAGCTCACCTTTTTCCATATATTTTCATTTTCTTAGCAGAAGGAAAATGTCATTTCCCAGTAGACAGAATCAGAATCCTCTGTAAGTAAAGTAAAATCAGAAATGTAAAATGTCAGCAACTGTTTTCTTTTAAAGAAGGCCATTTTCTTTGTGTGTTTGCATGCAGTGAAAAGGGAAAAGGAGTTGCTTTTTTTTCCAGTATTACCACTAAAGATGATATTTCAAGCAGCATTTTTAATTTGTTCTTCTCCGGGGGCTGACAATGAATTATTAATGGTTTTTAACAGTGATGCAACCAGTTCACAGTGTGCCTGTAATCCAAGGCAAGTCCTGTCCTCCTGGAAGGAATAATACTTTGCTCTCTGAATTCAGTGGGATTTTATCTGGGGTCAGATGACCTTCAGGAAACAGCTGTAGTGGGCTGAGATGGTGTCGTCCCTGAATTGTTCATCCCTTGCATCGGAGGCTGGGCTAGAAGACAGTTGAGGTAGCAGAACAAATCATCCAAGTGCTATTCAGCAGCTTTTGTTCAAAATCAACTATCTTTGTTTAATCAAGTCTCACTAGCTAGCCAAGTCAAACCATCCAAGTCTGTGCTGAAGAAGAGGAGGGATCCTTATACAATCAGCTCCTCAGTCAACAGTAGGAGCAGTGGACTTCAGCTGAAGTGTTACCAAAGAGCTTATACAGGGAAAAGGCTTATACCTTGTAGAAACATGTAGCCATTGGAAATGCCAACCTTCAGTTTTTATTGGTTTATTTTAATCTTGGAGAAAAAAGAAGGGGGGAGCATGAGATTAGTACATTGGGATCCAGCTTAATTCCAGAAACTGCGTCTTTGATTTACCTTCCTAACCTCCAATTTAGTCTAGCCTTGTAGAGAGGGCCTGGCCCTTCTGCATTTCCATCCATCTAGGGTGTCAATAGTCCTGTGTGAGTGTGAGTCTTTTCACTCGCTGTAAAAGGATCATGTCATACACATAGATTAAGTGATACCCTTGGATGTCTAGAACTGGGTGGGATGAATTTGGTGTTAACAGCTCAAACACACAATCACATTACTGTGCTAACATATTGCCTCTGACAAAGTCATGTAAGTTATCTTTAACAATCTCTTACTATGTATTAAGTTGTAGTGCATTCATTTGCGTTTATTGTGGTCTAAGACTGTGTACAGACTGTTGCCATGGGCCAGGTAATATTTATTAGCTGAATAAACTATAATAATTGAATTTAGAATCTAATCCCAGGCTGAATGTGTGCATGAAGAGTTTTGTTGTTATTGAACCTTTTTATTAGAGCATTTGTTTTTGCTAAGAAACCAAGATTTACATTAATGGATGTGATATGGGGTGCTAGAAATTACCTGCTTAGTTTAATATCCTGTCTCCAGGAGAAATTTGTTTAGGAAAAAGGTCAATATCTCATAAAAAGGAGTGAAGGGGAAAGAGTTAAGGTTTGCCTTTTTTTTTTATTTATTTATTTATTTATTATTATTTTTTGTTTTGAGTATACCACTAGTCGCTTTTGGTGAATGACTCTTACTCTTCTGTCATGAGAGAACTAAAGCTGCCTCTGAATAAAACTCATTATTTTTGATACATTAATTATGAATCTTCTTGTTTATTTCCCTTCTGGGATAAACACTATCAATGTTTTCAAATCCAACTTCAAAGGAAGAATTTACAAAGAATTCCTAAAAATATGGCTAATCTCAAAATCATGTTTCAAACACAAACTCTGATAAATGTAACATGACTATGATAACAAAGGATGGAGTCAGAAAATAATACCATTTCTGTCCACTGACCTGACACTGCTACCTTTATACTGAAGATAGCTGGAGTCAGTATGAGAAAATATGTCCTGTTATGTGTTGAAGTATAGAGAAAGAACAACCTATTTCTTATTAAATCTGCGATTTGTGTATATGTGGTTTTGAATGGAAGTGCTGGACTGCCCAGTTCTTCAGCAGTGCATTAAAATGGGTAACAAAGGGAAGCATAAACCAGGCAGTGCAGTTGCCGGAGAGACAAAGATAGTTTACATATTTATGTGAATAAACAAGAACAACTACTTCTTTTTTTCTGTCTCATTTGCTTCTTCCAATTATAGCATCCCTTTTTATCTGTCTTCATCTTTCTCTTAATTAAACTGGTGAAGTCATGCTCATCCATGTTGTCTAGACGTTTTTGTTTATACTTAAACATTTTAATTATTGAAAAACTTATGTTGCCTGATGACCCCGGCAGACAGAGATGGTCTGAATACCCCTAGTAACATTGTCCTGAGCTGCTTTTATATATATATATATATATATTGAGGATCTGTAAGACAGGTATGAATCCAGGCATTGGAATGAACGTCCCAGGGAGGTGGTGGTGCTAAGGAAACTTTCCTATCCAATCATCCAGGAGCCACTCTGATAGTCGCTCTTGCACCACCTGAGCAGGTCCCTGTGCCCTTTGTTACACCAAGAGTTGGCAGCTCACAGCCTCTCTTCTGGGTCTTCTGCTACCCAGTGCAGCTGGTACTGCAGCTGCACTGAATTCCTCAACAGTGGAATCACCATCCCTGAAGTGTTCAAGAAATGACTGGATGTGGCACTTTGTGCTGTGGTCTAGTTGACAAGGTGGTGATCAGTCAAAGGTCTGACTGATCTTAATGATCTTGGAGGTCCTTTTCAATCTTAATGATTCTGTGATGCTGTGAATTGGAGGACTGGAGTTGGAAGCCAAGCCTTCTATGTAATAACCAGTGAGAGTTATGTGACCTTGAGTGTGGATCAGGAGATATGTCTGTCTATAAAATTAGAACACAAAAGTGGCTCCTCTGTAAAAACCTCAGACTTTTTCACATCTCAAGACTTTAACATTTCAGTTAGAAGTCTCTTATGCTAATGGTGGCCTTTCAGTTAAGTTTTTTATTTACTTGAGCACTGGCTCTCAATTTATTATTGCAGATGAGAAAGAACATTCAAGAGCATTAGAATGCATGTCAGGATGTTCTTCCAACCACAAGATTTGTTTAGTTTGCTGTTGCACAGGCAGAGTGATATTCTGAAAGGACCAAGTCATTAGAGTAATTTTAAATTAGGTTTTACAGCTCCATATATTTCTCGCATAGTGATAGATGACTTGTTTTACAATACAAATAAAGTATTTCAAATTAATTGTGGGGTATAAAATTAAACATAAACTTGCAGAGTTGTGGACTAACAATTATTATATCCTGGAAAATGGTTAGGTATATCTCAAAACTTGGTTTGCACTTTGGGGGATAGATCTGAGCTGTCTGAGTACTTGATGAAACATATTTTATATAAAAATTGAAAAAGCAAGTTTGATGGGATTAGTTTTTTTCATTAAAAAAAAAGAGTCTTTTTGATTGTTGAATTCTGTGTAATGAAGTCTTAGTCAAAACTTGGTAACTGTTACAAAAGGATAGATCAGAAAGAAGCAACTCATGACCAGCATAGGGGCAAGTCAGAAGTAGTTGGTACATGTGCCTATATACTGCTTAATTGTTGTTTTTCAAGGAGTCAGAGGGTGCTACAAGGAGAATATCTTTTGTAACGAATGCCTCTGCTGCCAGACCATGACTGAGGGCAGCAGACACTGCACACACCTTGTCTGGGTAGTATTTTCATAGTAAAGAAGTGAGCAAAGAGGGACTTAATATTTACTGTGTCTTTGAGTATACCTTCCCACCTTAATGTGCAAGGGGTTGCTTTTGCTGCTGTAGAATAACAGTAGAGGTTGCTTGAATTTTTTATGAGGTCAGAGAAGTTCAGGTTAAATGGGAGCAAATTAGACCATGTTCAAACTTGTGTTCTGTAAAGATAATTCAACTTTTAATATGCATTTTTGTTGACTTTTCATCATGGTTATATTTATTTGTATTATCTTGCTATAAGAAAGTAATTCTTGAAGGATTACTAGAAGGCTTTTTCTTCTGTCAGTGAAAATAAAAACACAATCAAAATAAGTTTGATGTGAAAAATACAAAATATATGTCCATTTTATATATAAAGGCTGAATAAATGCCAATTTTGCATATTCCTTAATTAACTTAAATTTAGCAAAGATTAGTGTACTAAATATTGCACTTCCTTGCTTATTGATATTGTCAGTAGGTGCGTGAAACATCTATTTTATTCAGTACACATAATTGTGCAGTTAATTTAATCCATAGTCATTATGCAGTTGTCCATTATTTGGGAAAGATGCCATGGCAGTCTGCTTCCATACTGGTTCACATGTTTGGGCCCAGGACTTGGGATGATGTAGGTGGTGTCTGGCTACCATTTAAATTGAAGGATCAGTGTTCAATTTCTGCCACCTAAAGATATGAACAGTAATTACTATCAAGATCCCAAGGATAAAACTAGAGCTTTTCATGGGTAGTATGTGCTGATAGTGTTGGAGAAATCATTGCAACTTTTAATGTTTCCCAGGATTGTCTGAGACATTGAGCAATTTTGTTCACAATTGCTCATTTACTTATGTTTTAAAAGATAGTAAAGCTGTATGGAAATGCTCAAGAAATTAAGCTACATTGGTAATAGGAGAATTTAGAATAGTTTTAATTTTATAATTAAGAATGTATTTGACATACTTCATTATCACAGTGGTTAAGAGATCTAAGGATGTAATTCTGTTATATATTTTCCTCCTTTTTTTCCCCTTTATTCTTGTATAAGAATTATCCACTGTTAACCAGCAGCTACAGGAATTGAAACTTTAGTAATAATTTTTGGAATTCTCATACAGAGAGAAAACAGAGCCTTTATTTATTTATTTATTTAAAAAAAAAGAAAAAAGAGGAAAGGCAAACAGAATTAGTTCAGCTTGGAGTGCTTTCCTCCATGGTCAGACAATTTTAAAGTGACTGAATCAGTTTCTTTTATCAGAGGCCAGATAAAGAGAGACCAGATCAACAGTTAGTAAAATTTGAGTAGCAAAAGCCTAAACCTGGGTTTTTAAAGGGACAATACTTGCTAACCCCACAACAAATTGCTGTTGTGTGTTACTCTACTCACATATCTCCTCTGTATATGAAGTATTGATTTCTTTGTCAAGATACTCTGTAAGAAGGGCAAATAAACTTAAATCTTATTGATAACATTTGGCAATTTGTGTTTACCCTTTCCATTCTTTTTACAATTCCTTCTTGGTTGCATTACTATGTCCTTCAGATGGTCACGATGTGCTTGAAGGCACTCCTGCTGCTGAACTTGGTCAACAAACTATTTGAGATTGCAGTGGATGTTTGTTGTATTTGAGTGCATTTAACTGAGCATGTTTTGCTATTTGTTCTACTCCAGAAGTTAATAGTTCCCTGAAATCACCATTTGTCAGCAAGGGCTAATGGCAGGACCAACCTCCCAGCCAATCTTCTATGCATCTCCTTGCTGATGGCTGATGCAGACCTTTGAGTTAGACAAGAGCTGTGTCTGTTGTGAGAAGTGTTTGACTGAAGGTTGCCTTTTAGAACTAGAAACTCAAATGGGCAGCAGGCTGCCTGGTGCTTTCACATATCTAAAGGTGTTACATTGCAGACCATAAATCTGACCATTGGCTGTGCATCATGATTATGTCATATAAGTGCAGCTGGAAGAATATTTGTCTGCCATTAAACCAAACAGCTCAACTCTTTCAGGCAGCAGCACACATATAACAGTTTCAGATCGTTCATCCGTCTGGTTTTTGATATACTGTGAAAAGAAATGCCAGAATTTATGCACATGGCCACAGTGCTGACATATTCCTCAGGATACTTTGAAGAAATCTGACAGCTCCAATTTAAGTTTACTAATGTGATAAAGTGTTTTTTAAAGGGTATAAACATTTTATGTGGGAAGCTGTGGTCTTGACTGTGAAAGTGTTTGGCTTTCCAAAAACATAAAGCAAACAAATGCCTCCTCCATAAAATAACCTGGCTTTACAGTAATATCATCAGACAAATTTATGTAGTTATGTATGCTGAGGAAACTAAAGAATTCTATAGGACATTGGACTTCTGGGGCAAAATCCTGAAAGTCCAGAAATATTCTAACATACGAAAGGTTAAATTGTGTGATTAAAAATTCAAAACAAAATACCTTCTGCTTTTTCTTTTTTTTCTCCCCTAAATTAAACATGGTTCTTTATAGAAACACCTTTACAAAGGTCAAATCCAGTTGTTTGATCTATTTTATTAATATTCTTTTGTTGATATGAAACTTTGTATTTCAGCCCTCAAAGCTACCAATGTGTCCAAGCCAAGCTACTTTTTTCAGGACTGTCTCCAGTTTTAAATCTAACTGGTTTAATGATTTTCTTCAGTCATCTTGAATATATGGAAACAGAGTGAGGGTACAGTTAGTGTGATTGCTTTATCCAGATTTACAGAGCAAATAGCATTTCAGTAGAGAAAGCTGCTACAGTTGTGTCCCCTGTATACATCAACAGCAAGAAATAAGAAAACTGATCTCTCTATTTCCATTCAGACTGGGCCAATTTCCTTAATGCTTTTAACCTGGCATGAATGAAACAGATTTTTAACTTGAACTTGTGAAGAAAATGTAATTGCTGTTCAGGATAATTACTTGTTTTCTGTTGTAATGTACTACATAATGTCCTTTTTTCAGTAAAATCACATCTTAGAGTGAGAACACTTCAATAGCAATTACTCTGACTTTCTAACCGTCAAAGAAAGGTAAGCATCATGTTCTTCCCCACTTCACAGATGTAGAGTGAATATGATAAATTGGTTTGATTGTGTCAGGTGTAAACTTTGAAACAATAAAGAGAATGTAAGAAACTTCTGCTGTCTGAATTGAGTCAAGAGGTCCTTCCACCATCACTCTTGTTCACAGGGAAAATCCAAGAGTTTGAAACTGAAGTTCCAGTAGAGGAGATATTAAAATAAATTGCCAGAAGCTGATGGTAGTTACCCAGGAGGGAAAAGGAAGTTCGGGATGAAATAGCTCTACCGTGTACCTTTTGCTGAAACCTGATGTGCCACCGGAGCACTAGCAGGTGTGCAGCACACCTCCAAATTGGAGGGGGACAAAAAGGAGGATGTGTGATCTATGAAACTACCCATTAAGCCCAATAGGCATATCATTAGAAACACTTTTAAACAATAAAAATAATTAATTAAATTCATATTGAATGAATTCTGTAAGAATCTGAATATCTGAAATATGTTAGAGGTGTTTTTGAGGAACTGACCAATATTTGAATGAGAATGATTTGTTTGATAGTCTCTGTGGAATTTCTGATGGTCTTCCTTTCCTTCTCCTACAACTGCTTTGTGTGTTTCAGTGTTGGCACAGGAGCCTGTGAATGCCAAACATTTGTGATGTTTTAAAAAAGGATTAAGAAATTAATGGAAAAAACCTACATCTATACTGTTAGACACAAAATTGCCAGTCTTGTCTTGATAGCTACTGAACTGTGGGTTGGTGGAAGATGGCAGTGTAGAAAGGCTGTAGGGCAAAAAGTGTGGAGCAAAGATTTACTTTTCTGTAGTAGTTTTTCTCAGAAATCTATTCCTCTCCAGTCCTGGAGAAAAGACGTTGATATGAACCTACTGTCAGCACCACTGTAACTAATCTTATGACTATTTGAAGAGCATAAAACTGCAAAAGCCCCTATGTACCATTTCTACTTTCCTCTGGCCAGTGCTTCGTGTGGCTATGTTTAAAAATGTGAAATGATAAATGCACCCAATATATTTTAAAGTTTTGATCTCTGAATAATTATAATTGAATGTTTACTCTTCTATAATTGATGATGCTTAATTAAAAACTGTTCCAGTATTATGATAGATGTATCACACAGTAAATGATCCTGTTCAGAAGATGTACCAGAATACACTTGAATGCTCCTGAAATGATTAAACATACTCTTTCTCAACATTCTGAATGGAATTCCCTTACAGCTTTTTCATGTGATGTTTTCTTTATATTGTCTTTGTTAAGTGATGGATTCAATGGATGAACATGATATTGGGTGCTAAACTTTCTCATCACTTTCTAAATCTTCTCATTTCTTTCAGCAGATAGGTATGGATACAGTCTTCTTCGCGAATGTGACACACACCTCTCCCCAGTTATTCATTTCTTTGTTGCCTCTTACAGCACACTCATCGTTTTCACCTAAGCCTAGCTCAAAATTTAGCATCTAAATACAATTTTGATGGAATTGAAGTGCAGGAGAATAATCCTGAGAACATCACTGAGGGAGTTACAGTCCCTGGAAGTCCAGCTTTTTCACTAGTAGGGTTAAGGTGCCTAGTCTTTTACTGTTGTGCAAGCCCAGAGGTGCCTCAGCTGAGCTGAATGTCTTGCCTCCTGCTTGGTGCTGGAGGCAGTGAGTGGATCACAGAGCTGTCTCTCACTGCCTGATCCCCCAAGCAAATAATCTAGTAGGTATATTCAGAACATGCTAATGTATACTGACAGTGTTGCAAAGCTATGGCTACTGTAGCTGGGGGTAATACCTTTATACCTATAGGTAAGTGATAAGAGCATCTGTCCAGGAAATGTAAAACTAGGATCATGGACTGCTTTAGCTGGAGGGAATCCAAGCCAGAGCTTGTACTTTTCAGAGATGTCCCCTAAATCTCCATTCTCCTAGGAGGATTTCTACTTTATACTAAGTGATCAGTGGATATAAAAGGTACTTCTGAAAGGCAGGACCAAAGCCTGATTCACAAAAGGAGGACCTGCTACTACTCCTTCTTACCTTTCTAAATCTCTTCTTGCTGACCCAATGTACAAGTATTACCATATGCCCTTGTCCAGTTTGGCTTTAAGGTGGTAGGTGGCATGCTCTTTAACCTGGTGTGTAGGTTATCGTATAGTATAGTAAATAAAAAAAACCCAAACCAGCATATGTCACTTATGTCTATACAAAGTGAAACATTTCATTTGGGAGGAAAGCTGATAATGCTGGCCTTCTGTCAGTATCAAACAGGAGGCTTTTGCTCAGTGTACAATGTCTAGAAGGAGGGGGTATTTTTCACTGTTTTATGTCACTGAGGTTAGGTGTGCTCTTGCTCCTCTGCCCCTTTCAATGTACTAACAGGACTTGAATTCCACTCTAGATGCCTCAGTCTTTACATTCAGATGAGAGAGTGGATTAAAAAGGAATAATAATAATAAATATATATCAAAAATCAACACAGACCCAAGGGAAACCCAGCATACACAAGTTTACCTTTTGGACCTCTGCAATCATATGTCTGTTTTTGCATGATAGTTAGGAGTGTCAACTCAGGTGTCTTTTCATCATCCTTCTGCTTAAAAGGATGGCTCAGGAAGCCCTGTCAGGACAGTTGGTTAGACAAACTTTTACACTTCTAAAAAAAGCAGGGTTGTTTATTCTGTTTTGTCAGGTAGGTGTCTTGACTCCCCTTGCAGATGTGACCAAAAGACCGTGTTGATAATTATGTGGAAATTCAACACAGGTTTTCATCTTCTTCTGCATTTCCAAAGTATTCCCAGGATTTTTTCTTAAAGAAACTAACTTCAGCTGTGCGAGGTTTAGAAGTAATTACATTGAAAATGCCATATAGTAGGAAGAAGATTTGAAAACGTGGTTCAATATTTTGTTTTAAATGGATTTATAATTACATATGGGGATTCTTTGCTTCCACGGTCCTGAATGGGACAGAAGGAGAAGAATGACGTTGTGTGTGGGAGTATTGATTTTAAATAACTTGCCTATTAAATGATAGCAAAAAATGCATCACTCGGTAGATACCTCTAAGGACAATATAACATTCATCTGTCACTGTGGAATGAAAAAAAAGTTTTAGACTAATACCTCAGCTTTTGATATAGATTTTATGGACTTTTTTTGCCTTTATAATTGGATTAGAATTGTTGCACTTGTAACCTTTTTAGTGACTACTGATTCAAGTATTGACACATGTATGTGTTTTATTAGTATCACCCTTCTGGCTCAAGGGCCTCCACTACAAACAAATGGATATCTGGCTCTCTAGATATGTCTCTCAATTACTGCAAATTTCAAGAAAACATGTAATTTATAATAATATTGATTTTCACTTTTTCCCCTAACTTGAATTTAGCAGCATCTCTTCATGATGACAGTGCTGGCTATAAAAATCCTGTTTTCAGGTTCAGATGGAACTATAGTTCAGTCTTCCTGTATGATACTTAAATCATGTCAGTTCCTCTGCAAGGTCTTTTATGACTGTTAGTAGAGTTGAGAGGCATTATATTACCTGTAATAGTTCTATCCAGTGAAAAATGCAAAACTTTGCTTAATAAAACTACTTTTAAATTTGAGTTGAATTAATATCATTATTATGTTAAAAGTTTCAAACAGTGATATTGTGAGGTGCTGCATTGTTTGATTTTAAATTGATTTTCATTTTTAATGAGAGACGGGGGAAAAAGCCTTAGGGTAGGTGATTATATTAAGCACAGTTTCTAATCCATTTTTTACTTTAAATATTTGAGAATAAAGGAAACATATCTTAGAACCTTTTTTCAGCAAATTCTAAATCTAATTTAGAAATTCATGATTATAGGAATAGCATCGCATAGATACAAAGCACACTGGAACTGGAGAGCAGACACATCATATTTCATCTGGAAATATGATGACAGAGAGGCACTCTGAATTTTCATGTGGATACAGTATATATTTGAGTTGGTAAAGTGGAAATTCTCAAAAGCAAATGTAAGCCTTTTGTCCAAAATGCTTAACTGATATGAAAGTAACATTGATCCAAAGATGGTCTTTGTGATCTCAGAGTAATTTCTTTAATATCTGTGAACAAAATTTAATAATCTGAAATATTTTTTTTTGTCTGCATAAAACCATATAGCTGTCCTGTGTTATCCTGTGGGATGAAGTTTAAGGCATCTTAATTCTGGCAACACTGTTGGAAGTCTCCTGTGAGAAGGTGATATAACACCTTCCTAATAGAGGAAGGTTTCCAAACACAACATATTAAGGCCTAATCCTGTGCTTGACTTGAGGTGTGTCTCAAGTGGGACTATTTGTATAGGCAAGGATAATAGTTTCCAGTTCACTCTTTCCACAGATACAAGTATCAGGACTTAGATTATGTACAATGCCAACAATATGAAAGTATTCACCCAAAGAACAATTTTTATTCTTATTTTAAATAAAAACTGCTTCTTACTCATAGTTTTTTCTTTATGTTTTGCTGCAAATACCTGATATCAGTTGAGGAAACCATTTTCATGTGAACAGTCTTGTTAGCTGGGGTTTGGGGTTTAATAACAGGTTTATCAAGGTTTGGGGCTAATTATGCTACAGAATAAGTGGAAAATGGCAGAGGCTTGTGTCCTCAGGGGGTTTCCTTAGGGATAGGTAGTGCTTTCTGATTTTTCCCCTTTCACTCCATCCTCTACCATTTCCAGTGGCTTTTTCTGGTTGGTTGTTTTGAGGGGGGGGGGGGGGGGGGGCATTTGTCAGCCTTTAAGCTCCAATTATGTGTTTCCTTTAATATAAATGGAACTTTACACACATGAATAACCTTTTTAATTCAGTCGGGACTACCTGTGATTTTGAGACTGCAGATCACCCTCATTCTCTGGGGCAGGCAGCACTTCTCATGAAGTGCAGAGCATATCAGCAGCACTCTAAACAAGCAAACTACACATAAAATGTGAGGCTTAGTTTGATAACTGTGCAGAGAAGTGCAAAAATTTCCTTTTTAAGGAAAGACACAACTGCTTTCTGCCTTATGCTTAAATAGTCAAAACAGGCTAAGTGATCTTGTCTTAACCTTTCCAAAGCATTTTCTTTTGGACCAAAGACCAGGCAGGAGACAGATCATCCCAGACGTCTGCTTTTTGAGGAGGTATGTGTGGAAAAGACCTAGTTAGAAGTGAAAAAAACAACGTTCCAACTTGACCTTTAATATCCATCCCCAGGTGATTATCTGTGAACAGCTCTGCTGGTTTTTGCTTTGAAAAATCTTGGTTTCACCTGGTTGTTGGCCTGCTGAGGCTCTCCCCAGTCCACATCCACATTATGGCTGATACATTTCTGATAATACAGGCTTTGAATAGAAATATACTGGCAGAAATTGTGCTGGTGGTGGTAGTGATCTGTATTTGCAATGGTGAGAGTCAGGTTGTGGTTGTTTAGTGGAGAGAGCAAGAGGTTCCTTCACCTGGGAAATCTGCATGAGGTGTGACTGCATTTGTCCTTTTTGTCTGCTTGTCTGTTTGGAAGCATCTTTCCATCAGCATTTCTGAGGGATGCATCTCTCTCACAGGACTCTATCCGTGCTGCACACAAAACAGAAATGACCTTTCACTGAATCAGAGGCAGACTATCTGCAGAATAATCAGTCTTTATATCCTAAAAATGCATTTTTGAAACAAGTCAGGTAGGTGATAAACAGATGTTTTCTGGATCATTATGTGCTGTAGTTCCTGCTCTCCCCTCCGTGATGTGCTGAGCGTAATCAGGTGTGAGTCAGTGATGTGAATTTACAGCTGCTGCTTTGGGACCTTGTGGATATGAACTCACTTGTATTTCATACGGTGTGTGGTGACAGTGAGAACGAGCACCAACGTGATGACCCGACCTCTCCTTTCCCCTCCTTCCTGGTAGCATTCCTAAATTACATACAGCTGCAGACTTGGCAACATTGGCTGAATAAACTCAGGCTTATAATTTAGGACATTTATGGCGTTTTTTTTAATCCTTCTGTAAAATTTGTTTTCAGATTACAGAAGGCTGCAGCAGGAGACAAACGTGGAGTTGAGCAGCAGATGATGCCTGCTACAAAGAGGGGCTGGAAGGGAGTCTGAGGACATTAAATGAGGATAAAGAGAAAAATAAGCTGCAAATTCATTTTGAAAGCTTTTGAAGCCATAATCCATCTCCGTTGTAGATTTTCATGGTGTTTAGCAACCCATGTCAGGGCAGCCTTTTCAGATACAGACACTGGTGGTGGCATAAGGTTAAGTTAAAAAAAAATTAAAAATGGTGTGAAGTTGTAGTAACTGTAGTAGCAGAAAAAGTTGAAGCCACAGGAGTGAACAACAGCTAACATATCAAAGTGTAAAGTGTGTTTTATTTCAGTTCCCAATCCTTTTGTACGATATTAATAGTTTATTTGAAATGCAAATGAGAAAGGATGAAATTTTGTTGCAAAACCATATTCCACATCAAACTTTGATGTCTGATTATACACAAAGAGCTTCTAAAAATTTTTTTGTAGTTTTTAAAATCAGCTCAACATATTCTTAAAGGGCCTACATTTAAGATAAAAGACTCGGTAAGCAAACAGCAGTTGCTGTTTTTATTGCAGGTTCCTATTCTTTAAAGCATCAAGCAGGAGAATCATTAAGACTCCTTTGTTTAAGTCGAGTGGAAGGAGAGGGCAGGAGGTGAATAAAGACATTGTGGTAATTTTCTCAGAGACTATTTTATACAACCCTTTTGTACCACCTGACTGGGAATCAATAGTACTTTACTGGAAAACAAGCAAGCAAAATGAAAACCTGGGAAAGCTCCTGAGCACAGCTGCTGGCATTGCCACTGGGAAATGAAATCTTCCTTTAACTTTCAATATTTGTACAAAAGGGCACTCATGCTGTTGGGCTTTTACATTAAATTTGACTTCTTTTTAGGGCCTTTCTAAGTTGTTGGGGGTTTTCTGTGAGTGGTTGGTTGTTTTTTTCCTCTTTACAGAAAGCATAGCCTACTGTTTTTGTGGAATAATCCCGTATGTGCTGTACCAATAGAGTAATTTCTACTGGGAAAGATGTTACTTTTTTTCTCTAATTTTTATTCAGCTGTATATTCTTGCTCCCACCCCTCTTTTCTTCCTCTGCTTCCATCACCAGCTCCACTTCTTTACAACAACATAACTAGCAACAAAATTTCAAAGAAGTGCAGAAGTATTCTTAAATGATGTCTCAGAGAAACTCTTGATCTCTTGGTTTGCACTTTGAGTGTCTTATTTGTGTGCCCTTCTGCAATCAGAATGTGTTACCAACTCTTCAAAGTAGCAGAGAATTCAACTCTGTAATTCAGACTGGAGGGTGTCAGATGAAATGGAAGCTTTTTTCCTAAGAAAAGAAAAAAATTGTTTGAACAATTAATCAGAAAAATGTGACAAAGCTGTGAGAATTTGTGATTAGAACAACAGTGATTTTGAAATGTTGTCATCAAAATAAACAATGTTGACCATTCTGCCAATCCTCTTTTTGATTTGGTAATGACTCCTAAACATAGTCCCCTAAAATTATATTGTCATTTTTGTTTTTCACATGTTTTTTTGTTACTTCAATGTTTTATGGTTTTATAAATAGAAATTGATGGAATTTTAAAAATTAGAGATGGTTAACTTTTTGGGTAGGATTCCTCAGGCCTAAGGCGTAGGTGTCAATATCTCAGTTAGTTATAACTGGTGGAAGGAACTGCACTTTTAGGATTGAGTTCAATTTATAGAATGCATGTCTGAATTTGTGCCTTAAAGTACCTATTTCTCTTCATTACTTAGAGAAGCTTGGGTAATTATTTCAGGTCTAGATATTCATGAAGATGTTTAAACTTAGAAATTAATTTTATGCTCTAACTTGACAGCATCCAGTCAAAAATAGGCCTTGGCATCAGTGTAGACAGCTGAATTGAGGCTTCTATGTATTGTGCAACAGCTGCCAAAGAATAAACAAATATTCAAAAGTTATAAAAATGGGGGACAAAAAAATACTGCAAATATTATGGCTATGATTTTATTAAAAACCAAGAAAAGTCAGTACTTTGCCCTCACCTGAGATATTGTGTTTGGTTCCAATTTTTGCATCAGAAAGACTCACTGGAAAGAGGGAGAGAGAGAGAAAGTGGTTGAGAGAGAAGATGAGAATGCGTCGGGTATGGAGAAAATACATCGTGTGAAGAGATTGAAAACTCTTGGACTATTTAGGGAGAGATGAATAAGAGGAAACAGTAAAATTAGCTAAAGTAATGATTACAGTAAAGAAAAGCAGGATGTGAATTCGTATTTTATTTTTAAAGCTTGAATAGAAGAACAAGGAAACACTGATTGAAACTGGAAGAGGGAAATAGAAAACTGATGGAAGAAAAGACTGTATTCACACATTGTGTAATTAACCCATGCAGTTGTTTCCCAAAGATGGCATTGAAGCTACTGTTTTGTCAGCCTTGGAAAAAGGGACTGGAAATATATATATATATATACACAAAAACAAGTGAAGCATATACAGCAATGCTAAAGTGCAATATACCCCCCTCAAAAACAAGGGAGTAGCTTTGAGTGTTTACAAAGTAATTTCAGAACTCCCAGAACAGCATGACTTTGGGATGATTTCATATTTCACCACTTCTGAACCAAGTAGAAAGTAAATGGTTTTGAGGAATTTTTTTCAAAAGTTAATTTATTTATGCAAAATAGATGTACTGTTTGAAACCATCAGATTGGATATTGCTTGGTTATCATCTGCTCTCATTTATTCAACTTTATGCAAAATCCGTTGTGGTCCTCTGTCAGAATGAAGACGTATTTTTGTTTGTGATATATTAAGAGCAAAATAGCAGCAATATTTCAAAAGGAGTGGGCTAAGTCGGTTTCAGTGTGTTGTCTGGCTGGGAGATGAGCTCAAAGGAATCTCAAAGCAATTCAAGCAGGTTGCAGCCTTTAAATGCTAATTGGGTTTGTCTGCAGTGTTATTGATAGAGCCTCTAAGGAAGAGAATGAGAATTCATTATTCTTAAATGAATAACCCAAGGAAGAGGAAGTCAATTAAAGGGACATGTACTTTTTCTTCCTAAATTCCAGATCTATCAAACTTATTTCATTCACTTCAATCTTGTGTCTAGTGGTCAAGGTAATGTTTTAGATTTGGTTCTGTTTATAGGTCATTAAATATCTGTTGCAAATATCAGTGAGGTTTTTTTAATTTAACATCTAGAAAATATGTGATCTCCTGTTATTGCTCCAGTTGTGGGATGAAACACAGCAATGCAGTCTGCTTCTGTGTCTGCTTTGGTCTATTCCACAGGGCTTAGATTGGATATTAGGGGGAAAAAAGTAATGGAAAGGGTTGTAAAGCATTGGAATAGACTCCATGGGGAAGCGGTTGGAGTCACCACCCGTGGAAGTGTTAAAAAAGCATGTGGATATGGCACTTGGGGATGCAGTTTACATGGTGGTGGTGCTAGGGTGATGGTTGGACTTGATCTTAAAGGTCTTTTCTAACCTTAACAATTCTATGATTGTATGAAGTCCTGTTCCTCTGAGGTAAGAACTAAATTTTCTGAAAGACCAAAGATTGTTTTAACCAGGGCATGCAATCTAGGTGCTCCTTGAACCCTATCTTAAGTGCTTCTATGCCTTTTTTTTGACCAAGGAGATCTGGAATTCCTGTCCTTGTCTCATTGTCCCCTCCTCTCGGTGGCATTGTGTTCTGCTGTGCGATTCCCTGATCCTGACCTCAAACTGGGATGGGGTTTGGGCTGTAGATCAGTGTGAGAAGGCCACACAGCAGCTTCCTGCAGTTCATTTTTTGGTCCATGGAGAAAAAGAGTGGTGAGACCATTTCCAGAAGGACATGACAAGTATGTAGGAGGTAGCACTTGGATTAGAGATGGTAGGAAGCAACAAAAAAGAAATTGCCTGGAACTAAACCATGAGGGTTTTTTGCTTCCTAATCAGGAATGGTATTCTGACTGTGTGCATTTCCCTTTCTCAGTATAGTTTACTGTGGTCCAACTGAAAATTTCCATGAAGCTGCTGCTGCTGTGAGTGTCCGAGTGGGTTAGAATGGGACTTAGAATGAGCAAGAAGTTTAAAACTGGGCTGTATTCATTAGTGCATAACAGCTACTCTGTTTTGATGTGAAGGGTATGAAAACATCATCAAATCAGGGGATTAAACTGTTTATGGCTCTAACTTTCAAAGAGACTGCCATACTGGTGAATCTCTGTAATTTTGAGGCTGATTTGAAAAAGGAAGGCCATTCATCTTTTAGATTTATTTTGTTAAGCCCTGGGAAAATGGATGTCCTTGAGAGGAATATTATTTTTCACAGACTTGCAGTAAAATCTGGAGAGCACCTGTAAAATCTGTGTTGGATACTGTATATATGTACTGTGGGTAACTGTGACCCAATCATCTTAGAAAACATTTGTTGAAATTAATTTTGGGGTCCCCCCCCCCAATTTCAGTAATGATCTTTCCATTCACTTATTTTTTCATAAAACAGATTTAAAACAGAGAGCTTGCAAAGTGTCAGATATTCACTGATGAAGTGTGCTAATTTTTTTTTTTTTTTTTAGCATTAGTTTTTTACTGTGGCATTGGAATAAGCAATATCATTATGCTCTCTTAAGCCAACTCGAAAAGGATTTTCATGTGGCTGGGAAAAAGTTAGTGCCCTTCTCCACAGCACTGTGGACCAGACCCCATATGTATTTTTTGGCACACTCCCTTCATATTGAATTTAAAACAGAAGAAGAACAACAAAAATTGTAGTACTGCAGAATTTTTTGCCTGAGTGATTCTGGTTTCCTCCTTGTCACAGCCAGTCCCAGCTGGTTTTATGGGATCTCTCCAGCCATTCTGGCAATATTTCTTTCTTGTATGCCTTCATACTGTTGATAAAGGTATAATGACTCTTGCCAGCACAAAACAATCCAGCACAATAGCTCTTTATCTTTGTGCATTACAAACCTGTCTTTTTGGGCCTTACGTTAAATCTCTTAAATCCCTTTTGGGGGGCTGGATGCACAGCAGACAAGGCCTGGATTTGCAAGGGTCCTGAAGAGGTCTTGTTTCTTATGACTTCCATGGGATGTATTGCTAGTAATCTCCTCTGAAAATTAGTCCTTATGTTTCCAGGCAAATGTGTTAAACTTAGTGTGAGCTTCTGCTTTAAGTTTCTTAAGCTTCTTGCTGCCAGATGTGTCATTTCTAAAGTAATAGTAATAATTTTCTCTGAACTATTCCATTCTCACTGCAATATATATTTAACGTACTTTTGTCTATTATGCTCCATTATTAAGTACTAAATCTATGTCATTATTAAGTGAAGAATGATAACAAAATGCAAAACATTGTAAATATTTCTGCATTCAGATCATAAGTGATGGATATTTAAATATAATTGCTATGTAAGACGTTATATTTATGTGGTAGCTGACAAATGAAAGAAGAATGGATACATATTTACACTGAACTTGGTTTGAATTCTGCAAGCACCGAGCACAAACAGCCAGATTCATTGCAGCTCTTTGTGTTACAGTTTTTGAGGAGGAAGTGTGCTTAGATGAAGGAGCAGAGAAAGAGAGTTTGTAGGGTTATAACTCTGCATGAAAACAAACTGAAACTAATGAGGATACTTGGCCAAGTTCTTCCTATACTAAAGTATAGGCATTTATTAGTCATGGTAGATCTATTCTGCCTAACAGGGAATCAGAAGTTGCCTATAATCAGTGCATATGTGTAGAGATAAATGAAACTTTATGATTTACATCTGTAGCAGAAAAAATGTTTCAGAATGAAAATTTAGGACACATACATTTAAAGAAGAGAGTTGAGCTGCAGCAAAAAAAACAAACAAAACAACCCCATGTAATAAACTGTGCTTTGCCATAGGTGTGCTGAGAAACAAGTGTGCCATGGCAAATGTTAAGAATTAGGAGATGATGAGTAGCATGGTTATCTTAAATTGTTAGTGCTCCTCTTTGTGTCATTCATAGTGACTGGCAGGTCCCAGAGCACGGCTGCTTGGTCTGTTGAGGCAGTGAAGCATCTCTCTGTCTTTTACGAATGCTTGCTGCTAATTGCTGTTGAACTGAACCCTGGTATAGAGTTTTTCAGAGAGTTTTTTGGACCACTTAATATTGAAGCTTTTTGACTATCTCTATACCTGCTTTGAGGTTATGTTTTAGTGTTCTTTTGGTGGCAGATCAGCAATGATCAATGTGCAGAATACATTACACTTTTTTTTTTTAAACACTATTTTAAAATGTAAATAATATTAATGTAAATTCAATGAGAAAGCAGAATATTGCTGTATTTTCTTAGTGCCTCTTATGCTCCAGAGGTGCAAACTGAATGCAGGTCTGTTTTAAAGTGAGCTTAAAGTAAAATGAAACCTATTCCTGTGTCACTGTTGTCACCAGCAGAGTGCCAGTGATTGTAGCCCTAAACTTGCATTAGTTTCCTTTAAAAAAATAATAACAATAACAATTTTTTTTTAAAAAAAAAGATTTGTCTTGATAATTGAAGTGTGATAAAAAACTTTGCTTTCTTTAATGGCTAACTCTTGAGAATCAGCAGAAATAACGTTCATGGTGCCATTAATGAAAGTTTCAAAATTATTGTTTACTCTCTTTGAAATGGATGACCAAAGCTTTCATTTAACACCTTTGTCTTTATCTGCAAGGAATATGATTCTTCTTTCAGTACTTTCCAGAGGGAGACTCCACAAACTGGAAACGTTAGAAAATGAGAATATGATGGTGTTTCAAGGCATTTGGAATTAGCTGTGCATGCATAAAGTGACTATCTGCTTTCCATTATGAACCATATAGAGCAATTAATTGGATGGCCATTGAGAATATTTTCAGCCATCTGTATGTCTACAAAATGGTGGAAGAGCTTTATCTCTTCATATTAAAAAAAAAGGAAGGTAAACGAGCTTAATAACAATTAGGGCTTCAACGTGTGTTTCTAGGAACATCAGAATTCTCAGTATCAGATATTAAAGGTTGCAACATACCTGGCTTAGCATTGGCAGTATAAATGTTATGCATCCTGTCCTAAAATAGATGTCTTAAGATGACTAGTAAAAGTCAAGGTATCTACCTCTCTGCCACATTAGAGAGAAACTAGTTTTTTTGTCTTTTTGGATTGCTATGTTGAAATCAGATTAGTTACAATGTAACTATCAAATTGCAGTTTATTTAAAAAATAAAAGAAGTAATAAAAAGTAGTATGAAGTGGCAGTGGATATCTCATAGCAGGTATAAGTCAAGTGGCATACCAGAAGTCCTTTATATCAGCCTGTCTTTGGAATTAGTGCTATGCAGGAAAGGAACAGAGGAAAAAGATCTCTGGGAGCAGTTGAATAAGACAAACTGTTATAACTGGAAAACTATACTCTTATGTTTGTTTGGGTTTTTTTTCACTTGTCCCACTTTGGTCTGAACCCCAGCAAGCTATGCAGTAGGTGTTGTCTTGGCTGTTTAGACTGATTTTTTTTAGACTGATTTTTTTTACAGCTCCTCAAGCGTAGATGCTGATGATTCTCTGCTGTAAGGGTAATTACCATTTTCTCACCTTAACAGAAATTTTTCTAAATAAATTAAAGCACTCCTATCTCCATGCTTCTTTCTTAGTGATTTACCATATCCCCAGTGTATTTAAACTGTTTATTAACCAGATGCTACCTAGATTAGAAGGCAAAAGGTAATCTACCATGCAACATGACCCAATACTTGCTTAAAAATGAACTAAATTTGTTCCAAACCATGGCAAACAACATGGGCTTGTCCCTTGGGCTTTCCACTGAAAAATTCATGCAGAGTTTATAAATGTCACCTCTGTGTCCATATACACAGTTTGTGCACATGCTGGTTTGTATAATGAAGTATCTTGTCATTCTTGGGAAAATTGGGATAATGTTATAGGGACAAACCACAAGACATTCCTTTATTTTTTTTGGAGTCAAATAAATAGTTCAGTGGGGATTCTGGAATTAGATCTGGCTCCCTTCTGCATAGATCTGTTATCTGTTTAGGATTTCATGAAGCTTTAAAGACATATGAATAGAACTGGAGACCCTGGTTAAGGTTTATAAGGAGATTAAGGGACCAGAGAAAGCAGACAGACTTGTAGAATTTGTATAAATGCTTGAGCAATTCAGTGGTTAAAACTAAAGTTTAGTTAAACTGTTGTGGGGACTGCTGGAGGTCATTCTAGGCACATATTTGTATTTGAGTGCTTCCAGCATCTTCATAAATCTGACTACAAGAGCTAAAACCTCCAATAAATGTATATTTTTTGGAATTTTTAAAATTAAGTTATTTTCATTTAGAGTCCACAGCTGCATGCAGACCACTAGAAATGCTTAGGAAAGAATGGGTGCTAGGTTAGGAGCCAAGGCTCAGTTCTCTCCACACGTTCACTTGTATTAGAGTTTTAAATTCTTATAGTATCATATGTAGTCTTTAAACTTCATGCCACACAAGCCACAAGAAAAGACCCAGTCCCTGCCTGAGGAACATGTATAAAAAAAAATAGAAATTAAGTATAATTACTATAGGTTTTGTGTGATGACTGTAGTAAAAGTAACATATCAGATAACATAGTAGAGAAACCCTCTTGGCACTTATGTGCCAATAAAAAAGCTGCCTGTAGCCTCTGTGCCTGTTTTGTTGTTACACCCAGCTGGAAGAGGAGCATTGAACTAAATTTTTTTTCTTTTGTATTATTTCCCAGTGTTACTCCTTATGTTTCATATATTTCCTTTCCTCTTTCCTCCTCTCTCTTACAAAGCAGGTAACTGTTGCAATATTCAAGATCAAACCAACGTAATGGAAAGGGTTCAAATTTGGTGTAAAGCATTCACTCATTTTTGATAATGATAAAAAATTTCTTGATAGCTATTATTTCTGAAGCTGCTATATGTATATAGAAGAAAGGCTGAATTTTTCAGTGATCTCCTGAATAGTAAAGGTTTTTCTTCTTAGTGAACTTCTAATGTCAACATGCTTTTGCAATGTTATAAGCTCGTGGTTTTTTCTGTGGAAAGCCTAACAGATGGGTTTATTTTCATTTTTTTTATTCACAAAGGTGTTCAATTATTTATATGCTACTTTACATCCCATCATAAAGCTGCTCAATGAACAGATTATGAAGGCTCTTGAGTTTGTGGAACAGAATTCTGTTCAGTATTTCCATTCCTACGTCTCAAGCCTCTCTCTTTCTCCCATCTGTCTTTACTACTGCCACTTCTTCTGTATAGTGTCCATAACTTTCTGACCATCATCTTCTGTCCTCCACTATTTGTCCTCTTTTCTGTCTACAAAATTTCTGTTTCCGTAGAAACATCCTGACCTTCCACAGCCTACTTATAGTTTTCACATTGTATTTTGAGTAATGAATTTACAGCAAATTGGCAAATTTTAGCTACCACAATGGAGGGAAGTAGAAATAAAATTCCTATTCTCCAATTAACGTATTTGCAAATACTCACTTGACCTATCTGCTGCATAGCTGGACATTCAGCCTTGTATTCTCTCTCTAAAACTGATATTTCTTTGCAGCTTGTAGCTTTAAGAAAAATTTCTTAATCCTGTCAGCACAAATGTCCAGCATGAAATACTGCCATTAGAGACAAAAAGGTAAATGATTAATATATTTCTGTATTATTTATTTTCTGTTCTGGAGTCTGACAAATTAACTCAAGAATTTTCAATGAAGAAATTAAATGTCTTGGAGGGCTCTGCTGACCTCAGAATTAATGAAGTAAAGACCATTGATTTTACTGGGGATAGTGTCATGTCAATTAACAAACAAATTACTTTGTTATATATATAATTTGAGGATATATATATAATTTGAGGATAATGAGACGATCTGAAAGGCATCTAGAAAAACTCAAGTTGGTAATTTCTTTCTGAAATCAGGGTCTCTAGTAATACCCACTGTAATCAGTGCATGAACTTTTTCTGCCACTGCACTACATTCATGCAGATAGTAGTTCACTGTGTTGAAGTATTGATAAATGTGACTTAATTTTTGGCAGATCTTTGGAAGGTAAGGAATGTTCTATTTGTGGATATATGGAATCTATTTGATATTACTATTTAGAATCTGTTTGATTCTAAAATGTAAGTACTCACTAATGAGAATTTCCTTTTAAATATGTCAAACACTCAATGACACTCTACCATATCTCAAAGTGTGTAGAGATAATTTCAATAAGATGCCATTGATACTCTGTTGGGTTTTACTAGTAATCCATAGAAAAGGTTGGCAACAACATCATTTATATTAACATGTGGGTTTGCTATGTTTTTCCATATATTGAGAAAACCAATAGTTCACATTTTGATTTAAAACCCCTAAATTGTTGACAGGTCCTCACTCTTATGACAGTAAATTAGTGACGAGAAAGCTTGTCATACCAGTGCTACCAGTTAGAATATTTTCTGGGTGTGATGGTTTGTTGGGCTTTTTTCCCCAAAAGTCTTTTGCAAAGGAAGGTCATCCAGCTGGAATTGAGAGCAGAGGTCTCAACACTCATAGAATGGTCAAAGTGGAGCTAAAGGTAGTTAAAAGTCTGGAAAGCAAAGCCAAGAATGCTATAGTTCACAGGGACAGAAATGAAGGAGCCAGAGAGGGGAGTGGAGAGGAGGATAAGAAAATTGTTTAGATTAGTATCAGTGAGAGAAAGTTGTGTTTGCAAAGGCCAGGAAAAAGAAATTAACAGTTTGACAGTGTAATATATTGAAAAGACTGAATAATATGAGAGGAGAGTCATATCTTAGATTTGACATATGGTGCCTGAAAAATGTAGATGCATCATAAAAAGGAGCCTGAGAGGAAAGATGGGTCTGAACCGGGATAAACCAGTGCCATCTCCTAATCCAGAAGCTCTCAAATTGCTGAACTTTGAATTTGGTATAATAAAATAAAAATTCTACTAAATAAGCCTGTTACTTAAGAAAGAGATTAGTTGTGTTAAGCATGTAGACAGTTGAGATTTATAACAAATTAATGAGATAAATTTTAAAAATATTCAAGTTAAACCAGTTCAAGTTCTCATGAAGATTGAATTTCAGAGGGTTCAACGACTGGAACAAGAGATTATGGCAAGGTTTTTCCACAAAGAGAATTTTCAGATAGTTAGCAGTTAGGAAAATCAGACTTCATACTGGTGGTTAAATCAAAGGTATGAACTTAACTCTGTTCTCTTTTTGTCTCTTGGCCTTAGTGACTTGCCCAGGGTCACTCTGTGAGTCAATGGCTGAGCTGGAAATAAAACTGAAGAATTATTACTCCCAGTCACAGGCACTAACCACAAGACAATCTTTCTCCTCATTTCCCTTTTAATGGACTACACTTGCATTGAGCATTCCACGCCAGTCAACAGGGGAAAATTATTGGCTATAGTTAGACAAGCGTACTAAAGAGTATCTCAGAGTTTATGGATGAAAACAGCTGTAAAAATGCTCAGTTTTATTATTATTATTTATTGTTTGCAAACATGGAGATTCAATAAAAGTTTACAGATAAAGGAGGCCCAGTGCAGGACTTAAGTTTCCCATTATTTCTCTTTCGTTCCAAAACCAATATGCATTCAAATATTTAGTTGAAAGAGGCTGTTGCCAACATTTTTTTAATAATTATTCTTGGTAAAATATATGAAAATATGAAAGAACTCATTATGAAAAATTATCTTCAATTATCCTGTTCCCATTCTTAGGTTCTCTTCTTCACCCAGTAATTGTTACATGGTTCTCTGCTAAGAATATAAAACAGGATCTATTAGTGAAATCAAGAGTACCTATAGTCCTGAGTAATCTGTGAAGGGTTTTCTTTGATTGCCAGATCATTTTCAGTTCTCTGAATGCCAGCTGAGTTCTCCACATTGAGGTCAGTTCCCCAGTTTTTTAGTTGACTCGTCTTCCTGTCGTTGCCAATCAGTGTGAGCAAGTGCTGTGAACGAGCTGTGTTATCAAGTACCACTCAACATGAGCAACCCATAAAAATTAATGGCTGTGTTTTTCTTTTGGGGATTCCATTTATTTAAATGTGAATCATATTTGACAGCAAACATTTGCACTGTGAGTTGAAATAATTGAGAATAGGGATGAAAAGCTAAGGTTAGCAGGTTATAAAACTTCAGTCAGTCTTACTGCACAAGCTGAACAAGGATATCACAGCATGGCCAGAACACTGGGTTCAGATTGGATAAGATGGGAGGGAAAGACTGTCTTCTTGGAGACATAGTCACAAAATAGAAGGAACAGATCTGCATACCTAGCAGAACCTGGCAGAGGTTGTAAGGCTGCAACAAAAGCAGCTAAAGCATACATGTTAAAAGCAGCTAAAGAAGCTAAACACCAGGCAGCAAGCCTGTGTTTGGTTTGCATATCAGCTGCCAGTCCTGTAAAGGAGCTGCAGAGATGTGCCATGCAGCTCACCATGGAGAGCAGAGAATAACCCTCAGGAGGTGTGTGACAATGGAGCTTGAGGGCAACCCTTCATCATGTTCAGGAATTGCAAACTACTTCGATGAGGAGGGGACCTACCCCCATGCATTCAGGGTGCTAGAAGAGTGCTACATCTATCAAGTTGCAAAACAAGGGAGGAGTGGTGTAAAATACTGACACTTCCAAGGGCCACGTGGCCCTGCAGCAGCCAGTGTATGTTTTTTAATTCATAATCTCAGTACCTTTTGTTTGTGGCAGCATCCATGAGTGAGCCCAGGGTGGTGAAATGGGAAATTGATGCTGTTAATAGGTAGGATGCTGGTTCTGCTAAGAAAAGGTGAATAAATTAGCAGGAGCAGGCAGTCCAGTGGTGCCACTGCAGAAATGAGACAGGTACTTTTGAATGCTCTTCTTGGGGAAGTGAAGTCATATGCAGAAGCATAACATATGCATTGGTATGTCTGGTATTGCTACCTATGCTCTACTTGAAAAATGTGACAAAAATTACAGTTTCGTAAGGAGCTGCAGACAAGTACAACTGTGCTTTTGTACCTGGAACTATGTGGAGCTTCTTGTCATTCATCATGCCCACCCTGTGTTTTTTCAACTTTAAGGACTTTCTGTCTTCCTTTTCTGTTTGTTTATTTATTACAGAAGGATTAAGAGTATAATCAACCTCATTTGGCTGAGAAACAGCAATTTTAAAGCCTTCTGCTCTTTGGTAATTTGTGACTCATACACTTAAGTTTCCTTTATTCTTTAATGCTCAATCCCAGTAGAATGAGAAAAAAACAAGCAAGCAATCCTCAGAATCCAACACAAACTACAGTCAACAAGTAGCAGAATCCAATAGCAAATTTCAGGCTTCACTTGACTACAAATTAATTCTGCATTCTAACTGTGCTCTCTGGTTCATTAACATTCCAGTTTCCTTTGTGTTTTCTGAGCACTGCATTTAACTCTAACACATCCCAGTTTATTTCTGCATAACCTTGTTCCACCACAACATTCCAGTAGCACACACCAAGCTTAGAGAAATGCAGCTTTTTTTTTTCCGTTTTATTAACCCCCCCCAACATATTTCTCATCAAATGAGCAAAAGATCTTGCCATCAGCTTCCGTAAGGCAGTATTTCACCAAGTGTGCGTTAAAAATAGGGATAAAGTGTGTGAGTACATCAGTAAAAATAGGTTTTTTGCCCTTCCCTCTTTTTTTTTTTTAATTTTAAATTTTATATGCAAGCCATTTGATTCTTTCTCTTAAAAGTCATTATTATTGTTATGGTACTCTCTAGTGTCATTAGAGAGACTTAAGCTATTAAATAGACCCAAGGGGTGGGGAGAACCCTACAGGATAGTAGGAAAACCAGACTTGTTTTGTAAGATTCACCCTCTCCACCCCTTAGAAAAGTGTAATTCGTAACTAGTAATCTGAAAATAGCATGAAGAATTATTTTAATGCAAAAATGAGTACAGTAAAATTCACTGAATGTGAAATCATCATGCACAATTTTAATATAAAGTAGAAATTATGTAAACTGTTAAGCTTTGGGTTTGCAAACTGATAACTGGGGTTAGATCTCCTAATCTCCAGGTGCTTGAGGTTTTATGCATTTTCCTAAAGCATTAGATCACAGCTGGAAACAGATGAGGATGATCTGTGGCACTTAGTGTAACAATTCCCAGAAAAAATGCATTTAGCATTTGCATCGGTGAGATGACTGCATTTATTTAATGGATTTCTGTTTTCTCCTTGGACAAACAGTATTTCACAAATGAAATGTTTGTCAAATTGCAATACAAAGTGTGATCCAGGTGTTTTGGTGTTTTGGTTTTTTTTGGAGGGGGGGCTGTTGTCCTTTAATAAAAGGTGAGGGCTGCAGTGTGATTCTTTCACTCTCTTCTGCTCCACACACCTCAGTCACAAATACGTAGTGGGAATATGGTGTGACTTGTGTCACCTTTGCAAGCTGCTCCATAGTCAAAAGTCAGGGGACTCAGACCTGACTCCAGAGCCCTGCTCCTGGGATTATCTCTGTTTTTCATATGGTGGCTGTGTAATGTACAATGCATAAACTAAGCAGGGAGTATAACCTACTCTCTCCCACTTCCCACTGAGTACCTTGAGTATAAGGCCATAGAAACAGCTCACTCTGCCTGCAAATACTTTCACCCCTCTAATGTGTAGCCATGAAATGCATCTTCACCAGACTCTCCTGTAGCCTGGTGGACAGGCACTCTGACTTGTATTCCTCCTACTAACTTCTAGACACTTAATTGAAATGGTGAAAGGTGCTCAGGATCTTACCTCAGTAAGGAATGTAAAGAGAGAAGCAGTTCTCCATCAAACATATTTACAGCTAATTTACCCATGTGATGTACACACACATATATGCTCTCTCAACCTGGAGAGATATACAACAAATTCTGTCCAAGTTTAGGAAAGCACCCGGAATTAGTTGGAAGAAGACTTGCCTTTCTGATACTGACAGGTGGGTTTGTTTTTCTTCTACCCAAGGAAAGATCTCGATCCCACCTCTTCCATTCCTGGCTGTGTATTTTAACCTACAGGGCACTGTGTGAGTCATTCTTGTCACCCACCATTGGACATGCCTTTTAGATACAAGTCCTACCTGCAGATGTGGCACCTGGATCTCAAGTGGAGGGAGCCACTGAGCCCTTACTCAGATGCCTTTGCTTCAGAGCATGGCAGGAATTTGTAGACAACCCTGTTGTCCAGCTGTAGATTTCTCGTTGATAACTTTGAACCTTCCTAGGTAATTCTTTGGAAGCTTTTGGTGATGATGATTTTTTTTTTTTTCAATGGGGTCACAGAATTATTGGTTAAAAGAAAAACAAGTGTATGTTACTGCCTCTCTCTGTGAGCTGGCTGAGGTAGCAGCAATGCTCACAGTCTAGACTAGGAAGGTTTCTGACACATCCCAGATCCCTTCAGGTCTTCAGCTCTGCTAAAACTGTTCTCTCTCCTGCTCTGTAGGATAAAGGGTAATACTCTTTTCACTCCTCCTTGCTGCTTTGGATGAAGGGAGTGTGAGCAGAGCTGATAGCAACCACAGGAGATTACTAATCACTTCTGGCAGCTTGATATTAATATACCCATCACACCATCAAATCCTTGTGCTGCAAAAAGGAAATGCATCTTCTTAAAGCTCTTAGCCTGGAAAACACAATTTAGTTTTGAATAGGGATATTTCTGCTAGAAATATAATCTCCTTTCTCCACTTTTGCACTGAAGACAGTCACCTATCTGCTTTTATTTGCAGTTGTAAGTCTGTAGTAAACTGTGTGACTTAAACATGTTACCTATTGATTCTGTACATAAGTCATGGTCAACTGAAAATAAGCCAGATCTTTGCATATATAAAAATGTTACTCAAGTGAACAGAAGGATCACATTTGCTTGACCTTTTTTCCTCACACTGTAAGCATTGAAGACCAAGTGAAATTCCAGTGGTCGATAAGCGGTTGTGTCATTTAGTATTGTTGAAACTTGTGAGGTCAATCTAACAGAACAGCCTCTCCACAATTATTTTTTTCTTCACCTGAAGAAGTGGTGGTATTGTAATATCATAAGAAGTTGCAGCAACATTTTGGTCAATGTAGTCTGAAGTGCTTTGCTGTAAATTGAAGTAAAGAACATGTTAAACATTCTCTGTCAAGCACACAGTTAGGGGACATACTGAGTAAGAAGGTCCTAAGGTAGTAAATGAAAAACTATCTGTTCCTTCTCATGATGTGCCTAGTTTAGTTTCTTAAAAATGTAAGGAATGGGTGTTTTGGTTTGTCTTTAAATAGTGTGGAAGAAGTGATCTGCTTCACCATATTTTGTAGTAACACAATTCCACCAACATCTGTTTAGTACAGCTCTTGTAAATAAAGCAAGATGAGCATTGTCTCTCTCTTAAGGGGTTACAACTGATGCAAAACATATCACCTGAGCTGCTTCTTACTTCTGTTCAAAGCCAGGGTGTGATAAAAGCTTTTTGGTCTGCTGTAGAGCAGAAAATGCACATATGATCTCCCTGGTCTTTAGTACCAGTACTTCAAAGACTGTCCTGGGTTTAGTAAAAATCACAGTAATATAAAACGCAGTAAAATCAGTTCATTAGAGAGTTCAACAAATAATTGGCTGCAGTGTGCTGAAGCTTGAGTAGGTTTCTGAGTGTTATGTTTTCATTATTCTTAAATAAGTGATATATTTGAATAAGATCATTTTCTCCCAACTCTTGAAACATCACAATTGTGTTTCTCAGAATAAAAGAATTTGGTATTAAGAAGCCTACATGTTTTAGGTTGCATGAAAATTGAATCAACAAAGCATTTAAAAGTGTTATTTATTTTAAATTAATATTAATTTTAAATTAACATCCATTCTATGTAAGACTTTAGCAATTTGGTGAGATTTACTACATACTTGACTTCAATTCCTGGAAAAATACTGAAAGAAATCACTAAAAGTGCCTGTAAGCACCTAGGAAAATAAAGAAGAAGAGGGATGGTAAACATAGATTTGCCAAGAACAAAATGTGTCAAACCAATTTAATTTTCATCTCACCTAGAATAACAAGTCTTGTGGGTAAAGGACAGGCAGTAGATGTCATATATTTTGACTTTAGCAGAAGAAATTATTGTAGTTGGATAAAAAACTGTTGAAAAAGCTATAATAGGGGAATGTTATTAATATTTCACTGTCAAAAACAAGCGTGTGTCAAGACTATGCTTATTAAATCTGTAGATGACACCAACCTGAGAAGTACTGCAAGCACTCGGAAAATAGTGAAGCAGATCAGGAAAGAAAAAGGTTATATATAATGTGATTACATAGTGAGAGGTACCTGGAAATGTAATGATGTTACAATAAGTAGGGAAAGCCTCAGTTTTGGTAAAGTTTAAAATAATTTGTGGATGAATAAAAAGCTTGCTATTTTCCTTGATGATTGCAATTGAAAAAGATTTTATTTTCAGTGTCCGTTTTATCTCTTAACTTGTGATATTTCTGTCTAACGACTTGGATGAAAAGGTCCATGCAAGTGAAAGTAGACATACTGTCTTTTTGAGAAAAGTGCAAATATTTTGTATTAAACTTTCAAGTTATTTTATATCACAGTTGCCTATAACTTGAAGTTCAGCATTGCAACTGCTCTACTCAGCCATAAGCTTTTTCTTGTATTAACTGATGTTTTATCATTTAACTTGGAAAACTGTAATTTACTTGATCATTTGAAAATATCAGAAGAGACATCCTGTAATGAGGCAATTTTCATCTCTGTGTAACAACAATAAAACAAATATTCTTGGTAAAAGTAGTTTGACATCATATTTGAATAGTGTTGTTAAAAGGATGTTATCCCAATTTTTTACTTTGTTTTTATACCCTGTATTGCTTTGTATATACATCCTAGTATGCCATCTCTACATATATCTCTGTATGCATGTTAATTATACATACCGGAGAGCTTTACATTTTACAAAAGCTTTTCCTCAAACTCTCTTTCAGGAAGTTAGTATTAGTTTAAGAAAATTATTTACTTACATTCACAAAAGAAATATGGAATGCCTGGAACTCAAATCCCAGTTCCCTTAACATTGTGTTAACCTCATTAAAGAAATTGTATTAAGTGTAGGAGCATTGTGGGGTTAAGCAAAGGATTGCCAAACATTTTCTTTTCATTGTATCAAAATTATTGGTCTTATGTGATCAAGTCTCAGCAAAATAAATGCTTCCAAACTTTGTTTAACTTAAAAATAACTGTGGAGAATATTTTTAATAGTTTAGTTTCCATGTTAGCATTTCATTTGTGGTGTTTCCAAACAATACATTTTTAATATTAATCCAATTAATATGTTTTACCATATTCTTAGTAAGATTGTTTTATCTTCCCTGAAATCATTATATTTTCTTTAATAAGATGAACATTTAATATGCTCTTGGCATGAATTAACTTTTAATAAACCATTAATAAGTCAGATCTCTACAGATTTGTTTCCCTTAAAAATCAAGCCTCCTTCAGCAAGGATTTTATGATAGATCCTGGCATTTAAATTTATTGTAGTGTTTTCAACATTATTCATAATAAGATGAAAGGAAAAAATCTGGCTAGTCAGACTGTAGATGATACATGTTTTTCCCATTTGACACACAAGACAGTTAAAATTTCAGTTTCTAGAAAAGCTAGGGTAGTATAGCATGTGTTTTAATTTCTTAGCAGAAATTAGCAAAATTGAAAATTTCATTTATTTATCTAACTGTCAATATGTTTGTGTTGTACTCAAGTGCAGATTCATTCTTCAGCTGGTTGATGAGCTACTGATGGTTTTCACATTGATACTTCAAAGATCTGTTTTGCAGAACTGATGTGGTTCAAGCAGGAATTCTAATTAAAACCTACCTTGGTAAAGTACTTTCTGTCTACTCTGTCTAAGAAAAACAAAGCAGGTAGTTTGAATATATGGTAGTTGATTCAGTATTGTCAGTAGTCACTTTTAAAATGGTAAGTTAAACATGCCTTGGATTTACATGCAAACTCCATGAAAAAGCTATAGGTTCCAGCTCTCATGAGGGGAGGGATGATGAATGACAAAAGAGTGTGTGTTACTTTTTCTTGCACTGACCATAGAGCTGGGAAAAGGTGGGCAAGCTTTTAGTCTGTTCAGTACCAAACAGAAGTAGTAAACTTGAAAGGGAATGGTTTGTCAATGTTTGGTTGTATTGATGCCAGTTACACTGTCTGGGAGAGGGCAGTTTGGTACTTGTTGGGGTGGACTGGAGAAGGCTGAGATGTTCTCTGCAAGGAGAAAGAGGTCCAGACTGTAATTCAAACATGAACTAACCTTTCAAAAGAAAACAATTTCTATGCTAATTGCTCGGTGTAAATTTAGGATATCTCACAGTAAGTTTTATCTGCTCACAAGTACTCAACAGTTTTACCAAAGATGTAAATAACTGTGTGTTATTAATGAAATGGTGGTGAACCTAGCATAACTTTTTTTAAACGAACCTCAGCATTTTGAACGAACTGCATTTCTGTTTTCTGCACAACACAATTCTTCCACTGAATTATGGAGACAATGTTTTTCTTCGGTCTGGGCTTTTTTCTGTATTCAGAAGTGTTGCTCTCTGCGTGAGTTTCAGAACAAGACATTTTCCTGTGCCATTGCTCATTTTGTTTGTGTGTTGAGGATGTTCTCAGCCTGAGCCATTAATTTCAGAGGAATTTTATTTTGTTAAATTGAAGCTAAAGGTTTTTAGAATAGATTTCCAAAGAGGAATGTACAGAACAGACTGAAGACCATATAATTGGCCTGGATTTATAAACTATGTAGCTATTTATATCTTGCGGTTACTTCCAGAAAAACTTGTCGGCTTTTTGCTTCAAAGGTGCTGACAGTTTCTACTGTGGTACAGTTTAAATAAGCCTGCAAACATGCAAATGCAATCCAAGATAACCTTTTACTAACATTAAAAGCCAATTGATCAGGTCAAATGACAGAGGAGGCCACGTGGGGCTATACCAAAGTCTGGAGCAGATTCTTATTGCTTTATTTGTACTCATTTCCTTTGCTGCTAAATCGCAGATGTACAAAGGGAAGACCCACAGGTATTCCCATGGAATATGGTTCTGTAATAATGATTGGGTCTTTTGTAAGCATCTTTTCTAAGCAATTACTGATGATTTGTGCCTCATAATATATAGTAATTTCTATTATTTTCTGACTTAATTACAGTACACTTCAGTGTTTGTTTCCTGCTTTCCTTGCTCTGCCTGTACTATTTCTGTCCATCCTGAAGTAAGGAATCATGAATAGCTCCCATATACTTTTATTTTGATAGGTGCAATTTTCAAGTTTTGGTTGTGGTTTTTTTGATTTTTGGTTGTTTCATTTTATCACTTAAAGCAATCCAGCATAGAGGATGATTATGGTAATCAGAAATTTACTGTGTTATGTTAAACATAGTGGCGGTTTTTGTCACTGTTATGAAGCTAATTAAAAGTATCATCAAAAGTTACCATTAAAAGGTATTTTTCTTAGGGGTGGGAATTATGTGCTTTTTTGTCATTTTACTTCTCTGGCTATGCTTGTTGAATGTGATCACTGCTTTGTGTGTATGGATGCATTGAGCTAGGTATTTTTATGTATCAAGAAATTAATGTAGTCTTTTTTCTTACAGTTTAAGGAGTGAGTAAGCATTCTTGCAGTGATGTTTTTAGGCACAGAGACTATGTCACTACTTCTAAGTACATGACCTCAATCAGTGTTTTTCTAACAAGAAGATTTCAGTTTTGCTGATGTAAATGAATCTAATACACTGGGGTGAAATAGAAAATACTGTTCCAAAGGGATTTGCTAAATATTAACATGGATTTTTAAAGTGTATATATATGTATAATGATTGATATTTTTAAACACTGTCAATTATAATAATTTGGACAGACCACATAACATGTCAACCTTATTAGATACCCATGATATAGGGAGAACTCTCCGACTTTCAGGACCTTTATGTATATGATCTCCCTAGCTATAAAGTAAGGAACTGTCATGAATCCGTGGCAATAACCTCCAAGGACTGCTAAGGAAGTACTTAAGCAGACTAGCGTGCATTGTGGTGTTTGCAGTCATTGCACTTGGCCAGTACACATGCCTGGATTTCTTGCCTAACCTGGAATAGCACTGCAGTAGTTTCTGCTGCAGCCTGCTCAGTGGAAATGGGGCCAGGTGGTGAATGGTTGAGGATAAATGCTGAGCTCTAGCACCTAGTGTTTAGTCTCCTCACACCTGGCATAGAAGCCCTACTGCTGGGTCCACCATAAGAAGACTAAGGAAACAAAGAGCTAAGTGTCTGAAATAAAATGAGTAAGTTGGGCAGGAGGAGCCGATGAAGTAAACACTCGCTTGTCGGTTCCTTTGCACAAATATTAATAGGAAAAAAGTGAAGAAAATTAGTCTTAAATCACAGTAGTCTTCTAACTGTAGTTTGGATGAATCTTCTGAAGGTATTAATGTGCCATAATAGTGGAATATTTGCTTAGGAGATGAAAGAGACCAATTCAGTGCTGTCATTAGCATGACAGGGCTCTAACTCTCCTGTCCTTTTGACACTGTCCTCTTGTACAGTGTAAGGTACAAGAGGTGAAAGTAAAGGAGGAGGAAAGAAAACACAGGAGCGATATGGATCCTTGTGACTCAGCTGCTGTATTAAGCAAAGACTGTTTGCTCTAAAATATGAGTGGTCTTGTAAATAGGGCTGCAAGGCTTCCTAATCCCTATTCCTCCCTGCTGCATCCTCCTGAGAGTTAATCTAATAGTTAGAGCCACTTTGATAAGAGACAAGGATTTGAATAATTTCAGGTAGAGGAAAATGTTGGACTTCAGTCTTCTACTCTGTCACTGCTGCGTTTTGTGCAGGTCTTTATGCTAGTGTTAAATGTCCCTTTGAGAACACCTACCAGACTGAGGCTCCAGGGGCATATAGGCAAGGAATACTCCATTTTTTTTGGAACTGGCTGGTCTTTAGTGCCATGATACCTTTTAGCAAAACCTGAGTGAAAAGGGCAAACATAATACCATCTGTAAAACAAGGGAAGGAGGAAGAATCTTGGCATTACAAGGTTGTCAGTTTAACTAATTTTTTAGAAAAACGTTGGAACAAATAATTTTTTGTAAGCAACTTGAAGATTATAATGATGTGTAATAACTGCAATCAAGAAATCAAGGTTAATCAAGAAAAAAATGTGTCGTAAATTTAATTCTCTCTTCTGACAACTTAACAGTTCTGATAGATAGAAAAGAAGCTGTAGATGTCTGTATACATATACATTAGAAAATCTGTCAGAACGGACAGATACATCAAATGGGACTTTTCAGAAGCCTGACTTCAGCCCAATTACTATTCTATATTTTCATTAGATACTTTGAATGAAGCACAGAGACTGCTTATTCAGTCTTCACGTAATGGCAGCAACCTTAGGAAACATACAAGGGTGTTTGGAAGACAAGGTTTGAATTCTGTGAATATAAAATCTTTCTAGTCATTCTGTTCCTGACACTATGGGAAAAGTAAAATAAGCTTAGCTGGGGTGCTCTGTAGAAAGGACAGATTTAAATTTCTATATTTAGGTTGGAATAATTAACTGTACAAGCAGAGGATGGGCATCAGCCATAAAGGAAATACAATCCTTAGGCATCAGCAATACAAGAAAAAGTGTGAGTTAATAGTCAATTTTAACTTGAACTTGGGTAAACAATGTCTTGTCAGTGATGTTAAACACCATCTGGAGTGTGTGAGAGAAACATTGTGTTAAAAAACAGAAGGAATTATTTCTTGGGCCTCCTAAGGTCAAAAAGGATATGGACCAATTTAGAAGAATTCAGCAAAAAATAACAAGAGTCCTCAGAAGTCTCTTAAAAAAAAAAAAAAAAAAGAAAAAGGACTAAAAAGAAAATGTTGAAGGAACTGGATTTTTTTTTTCTTTTAATACAGAGAAGGTAAGACTAAGGTGACAACAGGTTTCAAATAAATAAAAGACTGTTGCAAAGAAAGAGAGAATACATTCATGGTCTTTCACAGGGAGATCAGTGAGAAACACACTTGAATGGCAGCAAGGAAGATTTAGGTTATAAATCAGAAAAAAGCTTCTAAAAATAAGGATGGTGAAACTTTGAAACAGGTAGTCTAGAGATAAAGTGAGGTTTCCATTGTTGGAGGTTTCAAGAACAAGTACTGTACTTGGTACTGGGAATATTGGGAATACAGCATAAGCAGGGAGAGCTCTTTATCCTAGGGTAATAGATCGAGGAATGTCTCTTGGCTTTAGATTCTTGGAAACAATATTTTTATAATTCAATGTTTGTTGTATGTAACTGATACATGAAAGTACTAGGATATAATGCAGTTAAATATGTGTTGAACTTGGAAGAGGAGCATAGTTTAGTCCATTGCTCTCTCATTCTTCTGTGCAAAGGCATTTCTACATTTTAGTCTTGCAAAGGTGAAGTAGAGAACAAATTTTCTTACGGATTATTTCCCTCCAAATATGCTGTATCAGCACTTGGCAGCTCAGAGCACAACACTTTCACTGGAGAGCTGTAGTTCTGTCCTAACCCCACCCTAATGGCCCCGCTGGGCCCAATGCTTCTCGGCCAGGGTTTGTTACTGACTTTGATTTTGCAGATCCTGACAGCAAAGGTCCTGAAAATTCCAGCCTTGTTATAATCTTGTTTCTACGTCTCATAATTTCTTAAATGGCACTTTTCTTGAGCTTCTTTTTTTATTTCTGGTTTGTTTTTTTTTTCCTTCTCCACTTGCTTGTGTAACCCTGGTTGGGATTTTATCAAATGCTGGTCTTAAACATCAGATCCAAAGCCATCTCTCTGCTTGGTCCTGCTTTTGCTGGGAAAATAGATCTTCTCTGGTTTTGTTTTTAAACAGCAAAGGGCTTCATTTCGGGTCAGACTGTTTATCTGAAAGGCACTTCACAGATAAAAAGAAGAATTGCTGTGTTTATCTTGCAGTAACAGCAACATCCAGCAAATAATGCCGCCATCTCCCTTGGCTCTGGTGCCTGGGACACATACAAGCCAAATACAGAAAGCAGTTCGTGTTGCTGTAGACTCTCAATTTAAGCACTGTCTATTAAAGAACATCTACATGGCCAATTTTTTTCTGGTTTTCCTCCCTCAGGAGGGAAAAAGACCTAACTGTTTTTCAGTGACAAAGGTTCTCAGTCCCAACAGATGGAAGAGCTGTCATCTCTCTTCTCCTGAAGTGGAAAAAGGACATTCATCAGCTCTTGGAACTGGGTGCAAAAATCAATAGCTCCTATGTTGTTAAAGCCGTTCAAAACCGTGGTTTCAGCATATTTGTAAGACAGCTTAATACAGTGAATGAAAAAAGAAAAAGACATCGCAGTAGGAAAACCTCACTAATTTCAGTATTACCCAGAATATTCGCTATTAGCCTACTTAAATGTTAGTGTAGAACCCAAATATAAGATTTTTTTCTTCTAATCCAAAACAGACTTAATTTTAAAACCCATAAAGAATTTCTCACATTTCTTATCTTCTAAATACATACTTACCTCAAAATTCAATTTGTCACTAGCTTAGCTAGTGCTGTGTGCATCGTAAGCTGTGAAGGAATTGCTGGTTCAACCTGGGCTGTTCAGAAGTGACTCAAAGGCAAGAAAGAGCCAAATGGGTGCTGCTTCACTGCCTTCTGATTTTGAACTGATTTGTAGCGTGTAGTTGAGCCACTGCTGAAGTATCCTCCAGTGGTGACATTTCAAGGTACTGGCATTAGCCTGGGATAAATACATCAAGACTTTTGGCAAATAAAAACTTTCTTTGCTCAGGCAAGGTGAGAGCAATAGTGGGAAATATTTTTTTCTGTAACTAACATTGATTCATTTACTGAAATTGGCCTGTGGGGTTTCTTTTTTGATTTTTGTTTTGTTTTGTTTTGTTTTGTTTGTTTGTTTAATATATGGCAAACTTTGATTCTTTGCTGACACTATTCATTTGAGACTTCGTGACTATCTGTGACTTTTTAATTTTTCTAAATTCCAGAATACATTATGCTTTGCAAATAGGGCTTTTCATCATTATACAAAATTCTATTTAATCTCAGAATTAAGAGCTCTTTTTTACTGAATAAGGAAATCTGGAATATGGCAATTACTATAGTAGTAGCCTTTAACAGAAATATGTTTCTTTTCTCACTTATGACAAAGCACATCCTAAAAAATAAGGTTGGAATTTATGTAACCTGAGAGACTGAGGTCTGATTTTTTCCTGTACGTAGAACTGAGATATGAATGTTCCCATGCAGCAGATGAGTGCCCTAACCTATGTGTGCTGGGTGGTCTGCCTTCACGAAGCTTTAACTTTGGGAAGATTTTGGGTAAGATTTGTAAAGAAAAATTTAATGCCCAACAATAGTTCAAAGTTATAGCTACTCTTGGTAATGATCACAAAATGTTTGAGGTTGGATGGGAGCTCTGGAGGTCATCTGGTCCCATTTATAACATCACTCTCATACTGTATCATACTACATTTTACTATATTCATAAAAACTCATTAATGTTTCTATTTATATATCATTCAGATTATTTACTGACCTGAAAGCAGTTGTACTAATAAAAATCCACTGAAAATATTGTTTTGGCATATTAGGAAAGTCAGGGTTGAGTACTATGTATATGAATAACTATAATAATGATTTAATACGTGAAACTGTATTTCTGGTGATGACAAAATTCTGAGCAATTCAGCTTGACTTTGAGATCTCAGATTGAGTTTGGAGTGAAGTACCAGTAAGTAGCTGTAAAAATCTCCTAAAGAGAGTGTCTTCTGCTACGAAGTTTTGCAGTCATATTTATAATGCAAATTTCACTGGATTTGTGTACTTCAGGATAAGGAGGAATTATCTTTCTTTGTTCAGACTGATGTATCCTATGTTACAGGGAAATTCCTTTATCTTATCACAGGTTTTCTTCTGTGGTAACAAGGTATTATCAGTCACATTACAGTGACATCACATTTTGTTTTCTACTGGAGAACAAATGCTCTTCCAGTAGCAGATCTTATTCAGTGTATTGTTTCAAGTCAAAGCCTTGAAGATATCTTCCTCTTAATGAGAAACCTGGAATCCTTAGATCTCATTATTGCTTAGGTTTAGGGGAAGTTGTGTTAAAATTCAATTGTGTTAATAAAATGGTCAATTGGTTAAAGAATTCACTCTTGTAGCTATAACATCTCTTAAATTGCACCTTTAAAGTCACAGCTTGTGGCTTTAAAGATTAAAGATGACTTATGGGGTTGTTAGAAATGGATTTCACCGAAAGCTTTGAAGAAAATTCTGGTCCACTATTCAAAGAAGACACAAAGCTGTAATTCTTTCTTTGATAAAGTCCACCTCTGTGAGATTTAACACTTGAGTCCCCATTGTACTCTGTACATGCATCATGGATTTCTGATAAAAGTACATGCTGCTTTCTCATCTGGCATTGTGTGTGTTTACATGTGTGTGTTTTAGAGGATACACGACATCTCTGTCCTTTCCTGCTCTGAGTGTTCTCAGGCTAAATAGTAGAAGATCTTCTAAAAGTTTTATTGTATAAATTAAATTGTAGATAAAGGTGAGCTTAGAAAAAAAATTATTTTTAATTGGTGGTAGTATTGAGAAATATGTGTGCATAGTCTTTTCAGAATTTTGTGAAGTTGTCCTCAATGAAGTGTTTCCTCTCTTCTTTCATATGTTTTAAGAAAGATGCAGAATTCAGTTTTTAATACTTGATATATGGCAGTTAAACATAAAAATTAACTAAATGTACTTGGTCCGATTCCTCGTAAGATCATTAAAGATTTTTTTCTTCAGACTGAATAAAACCTGATAATGCCTGAAAAATGACTTTGCCTTACATGAGCAATGTTACCGGTAGGAAGATATGATCTCTTCAACTCAAAAATTTTATACTGAGACTTCTGCATCTTGTTCCTTTTAAAAAATTAATAACTATGTAAAAAACGGCAGTGTTCTGAGACCAGTGTATCTTAAACAATCCTCAACAACAATGCCAGAGTACAGTCTTGTGCTTATGGCACATATTAATGTTTTTTTTCTGTCAGACATATGGGAAGGTATTTTATTTCTTCTCCTCTTTAACAACTCTTTGCTACTGGCCTAAGGTACAGCTTCAATTAAAAGAAGTGTGTTGGAGAGAAGTGAGTTACAATTCCTTATGGGCATGAGAGTATCACAGCTTGTATGACATCACATCTGCAAAAGATATGCAGATGGATGCTATGTGATTTGATTTCTTGGGGTCTGGATCAATGGTGATAGGTTAATATATCAAGTTAATATCCTGATGTTAATTAACCCTTAGATCTTCAACTGAATTCAAGGCTTATAATACTGAACATTGACCATCTTTACAGATGGATTAGAAGAATGGAAGAATTTATCACTATGCTGGAGGGATATTTTTACACTTGTCTGTTGATGGATTTTCCACTGGGCATTTGGTGAGGGTAGATCACAGAGGGGGTAAGGGAGAAGACAGATGGGAACAGCAGGAGGATTCAGAACCTGAGCATAGCCAAATCATTTATCAGGAAAATAAGAAGGGATTAGGCAACTGGGCGGCAGGCGTGTGACAGCTGCTGCTCTGAGGCTGTAGGAGCTGCACAGGGCAGGAAAGGTGCTCGACATACATGTGTGTGCTTTGAATGTTCAACAGCAGTTAAGGAGCCAGTTGAAGATGAAGTGCTTCAGTCCTGTCAGTTTAACAATCAATCTTTCCAGTGTATTTTCCAAGTGGATTTTGTGTGTTGCTATAGGGATTTCTAAGCATCCACCCTCATTCACAGATGCAGTTATCCATTCTGGTGATGGCTTCTCAGGTGATTAAGTAATACCAATGTTCTAAAACCTTATTATTTAATGCCAGCAATTAAAGACTGTACCCAATATTGCTTTTCACTCAAACCAAATAAATTCCTTTTTTTCTTTGGCATCTGGGAAAGATTTTCGTATCTTTGTTTCATTTGGCTGAGCAAGTAAGATAAGAGGGGCACCTAGACTGAATGACTGCAATTTTTTTAAAACTCCTGAGGTAATCCTCTCAAATGAGTAAAAATCACTAGTACCCTCCAATGCTATTCGATGGATTTGTGAGTTAGATGACAGTTTTCAGTTAATTGTGGTTTACCTTGTAGCTCATGAGTTCATACAGGGCTGGAATATTTTGCAGCATAGTAAAGAATTCCAAATTGTGACAAATTAAGTCACTCCTTTACTGATAGAAAGCTATTTAGGGCAATTTTGTATATATATATATTTAAAATATATTTAGGTAATGCAGTCTCATTAGTTTGACTGTGATGTGACTATGATTTATGAGTATGGTAAGAGGAGGTAGTTTTCCAGAAACACTAAGCCAGACAATTCAAACTACATGCTGCATGCAAATTTTAATAGGTTGTGACTTTCACTTCTTGAGGCTTCTGGCTTTAAGCTATTGATTAATTCTATGGTATAAAATATACTGTATATGGTATAAAATATACAAGTGATATTGTAGCCTTTACTGTTCTGATTTCAGGCTAGGAGTTGTGATATCCTTTTCATTAGAAACCTGTGAATCAATGACTCCCAAATAATAAAAAAACTCTGGGGAAACTAAGCTAACATTGATGTCTTAAATTCTTATTAAAAATAAATTTCCAAAGTGAGACAAAAAAATGACAGTAAGCTTCCTTGGAAGAATGAAAACCTTCTTCAGTAGATCTGGAAAAGCAGGGGACTTGAAAATCATGAACTTTTCAGGAAATCTTGGCAGTTACGTCTGGCTTGTCCTATGTTTTGCATCCAAACCAGAATAAACAGTTGGAACATGATCTTTGGTACAGTCATCTATAGCCATCTCTGTCACCGTTAGTGGACTCTTTCCCAAACTCTGTGTCCAGTTCTTTAGAACTGACTGAACATTTTGTTCTCAGTTTTCCAGTTCTAATAGTGAGCTATCACTTAGTCTTTTTTTTTTTTCTGTCAGAATTGACCAACTTTGGCTTAAGTAGATGGCTGCAAATTTGTCCAAATTACCTCTTTCAGAGATTATCTTCTTGTGAATCTTTTCTGAGCTAATAATAATGTTTAGACTTGATCTAATAGCATGGCTGTCACTCACATCACTAGATGTTGGACCTCATATCTTCCTCAGGGCTTAGCTTTTTTTTTTCTTTATTCATGCAAATGTTATCACCTTTACAGGGGCAATATTGCTTTAGTTGCAGCTACTAGAATAGGCCTGTCAATCCATCAAGTTTTGGTCATTTTCTGCCATTCATTGGTGTTTCTTTGTATTGATCACCTGAAACAGGGATATGTCTCCTTGAGACTATTGTAATACTACTGTGATTTATTAGTTCCCTGCCAATTTTTGAATGGTATTGAACACCAGTCTTTGCTGTCATCCCTATCTTCTACTTTTCACACCATTGGAAGGGTTTTTTTTTTAATTATTTTTAAAGGTTAGAGAAAGTGATATTAAATGAATGGTAAAAGCAGAATGTCCCAGAAGATAACAGACATAAAGGAAATCTCATAAGAAAATGCTCGTGTCTAACAGAAAAAACTATCCAAGGAATGAAATTAAGTGACATACACTCAATAAAGACATCAAGAGAAGGAGAGGACGGTTTTTCATGCTACATATTAAAAAAGAACAAATACACTTATGAAGTGTGACAGAGCTGTCTCTTCTTTTTTGGAGGAATATAGCATTTGACACTAGAATTCACCAAGTTCTCAAGTCAAACTCAAGCCTTTTTGCGGTAGAGAGAGTTACTTATGATTGGTGAAGATTATGAGAACTAGAATCATAGAATTATAGAATCATTAATGTAGGAAAAGGCCTCAAAGGTCAGGGAGTCCAGCCATAAACCTGACACTTCCAGGTTCACTGCTAAATCATGTCCTAAGAACCACATTTACGCGTTGTTCGAACACTTCCAGGGACGGTGATTCCCCCACTTCCCTGGGCAACCTGTTCCAGTGCTTGCTAACCCTTTCAGTGAAGAAACTTTGCCTAATATCCAGTCCAAACCTCCCCTGGTGCAACTTGAAACCATTTCCTCTTCTCCTGTCACTTGTTACCTGGAGGAAGGGACCAGTGATCACCTCGCTGCTCCTTTTGGCCACACTATTCTTGATATGGGCCAGGATGTCACTGGCCTTCTTGCCACCTGGGCACACTCTGGTTCATGTTCAGCTGCTGTTGGTCAGCACCCCCATATCCTTTCAGCTGGGCCTCTTTCCAGCTACTCTGCCCCCAGCCTGTAGCACAGCCCGGGGTTGTTGTGACCCAAGGGCAGGGCCTGACACTTCACCTTGTTGAACCTCATACAGTTGGCCTTGGCCCATCAGTCCAGCCTGTCCAGATCCTTCAAACTTGAAACAGTTTGTGAGGAAGCTGTATAACTGCTGTTGTGTTGCTTTTTAAGGGGAATGCATAAATTAATAAATCTTAGGCCTAAAGGTCCACTGAACTTTTTTGTATAATACAGATCACAGAATGTCACCAGTGTGATGAGCTGAAAAGAGAGCATATCTGGAGTCTGTAGACAAACCAGTTTGTCTACAAGATGCTTTGAATATTATTAAAATATTAGATTATTAAATCAGAAAAGTTTTACTAAAATATTCTGATTTATGGGACATATCTAATGTGCAGATGTACTTTCGATAGTATAAATAAGAATTATGTCTGCTATAGCATGAAACAATAATAAGAATAGCTGTTCTTCAGTAAGGGACATTTCCTGCTAATTGCAGGCATTTTGTTTAGGTTTTAAAATAATTTATTCTAATGTTTAAATGTAATTTTATAATAGAGATTTCTGTAACTCAACATATCTATAATTTCAATAAAAAGAAAAATGCAGTAATAACCAAACAAGAAAGTACTTATAAAAGCCATTTCCTGGTACTGCTAGGCTGTTCTATCTGGAAATTTTCTATTTTGGGACAAGATCAAGCACCAAGTTATACGTCTGTATCAAGACATTTTCTTTTGTGTTTTGCTTTTTAAATTCATACTGAATCAGTACTGCTCCTTCTCAGTGCCTAAAAAACCTTCTTTTTTCTTTTTTCCCCCTCACCCTTGCAGTGGCTTCTGTTTAAAGAAAAGGAATGCAGTCTGTGACTACCCATGAGCTTTCTTTCCAGCTGCTTGTTACTCTTAACAACACTGAGTAATCTGTTGCTACCTAATTGCAGTTGGTGTTAGAAATTATCTCCATCATTTTTGTGCAACAGCAGAACTCAGAATTCCTTCGTGTTGTGGATTATCTTGGTAAATTAAGGCAATCAGATGAATTATGAAGGCGTATTGCTGTGTACTTGTCAGTGAAATAGTCTAAAATACAATTCAGAAATACTCCTTTTGCAACTCTGTTTTGCTTCATGGGGAAATATTTCTGTGGGAAACACTGTCAATGAGTTTGCTAAAGTATGTCATCCATGATTCCTAAGTTCCTAGTTTCAGCTGGGCTCAGAGTTTTATTTGTCATGACTCACTTGGGAGGTTTAAGTAATCATAGACTCATCTTCCTTTCCTCCCCACCTATCCTGTCTGGCTCTTTTCTCCTGCTAATCAGTGACTGAGATGTTTTTATTTCCTTGAGTTTTGTCATCATCGTGACTCCTCTGGAGATAGTGCTGACTTCAGATAATCCATTTCAGTTCTGAACTCCAGACAAGTGCAGAGGAAAGACAGCAGGGAGTGATAGAAAATGGCATTTTGGAGGAATAGAAAATAAGCAATAAATTTTTCAAACCCAAGTGATGAAGGAGTGGGTACACACAGGGAAAGAAGTAGCAGCAAAAATATTTCCAGAAATAGGACGTCTTTTCAAGTGCTGGATTGGGAAATAGTGGGTCATGTTATGATGTCCTAAATTCTTGCTTCACCTTTTAAAAAGACATTTCACACATGGCTTCAAAAAGGTACTGCAGTGCTAGGTGGATAAATTCTTTATTAGATTGATTTCTCTTTCATAAGCATCCATTGCTACAACATTAGCTGTGTTTCGCTGGCAAGCTCATGAATTCATTACAATCAAAACTGCAAACCAGGATATTTACTTGTACTCAGCTTTTTAGTACAGCATAGTTTGCACTAATTGAAATTTTCACAGTGATTTCTAAGTTCAGAATGTAAGTTTAAAGAAACATAGTGATTTAGCAAGCTGGTGCTGTTGACTTCTCAGGATTGCACTTGCATCTTTTAGCAGTTTACAGCACACATAATTTATAAAATTGAAATTTTAGGAATGTGCTCAGCCCCATAGTAGAATGGTGTTACAAGGTGAGCTCAGATGACATGTCATCTCCAGTTTTCTGCAAGATCTGAGATTTGTTTACACAGTTGTGGATTTTTGTTATTTTGAATTGTTTGGGGTTTTTCGGGGTGGGGGGGGAAGAGTTATTCACTTTGGGTTATTTCCCAGATTAATTGGATGAATCACAAGGAAAACTTGTCTAAGGTCACACAGTAAAGTTCATGGCTCAGTGTCTAATTTTCCCTAGGCTTCTTATCCTCTGCTTTAGGTATCTGATTGCGTAGGATCATCCAGCAGGTCTCCAAGTGGCTAGGGAGAGGACTTGTAACACTGCTGAACATCATCACAGTTGTTTTTTGAATATCCAGCTCCAAGAATGGAGCCCACAAGACCTACTTCCAGCACCTGCTCTTTATAAAGCGAGTAGGGACTGTCAGGTGTCCAAGGTGTGAACTGTTCAGGACTGTCAGGGCCAGCTTGAAGCGAGAGCCAGTTGCCGGGGGATGCAGTAGGTGATGCAAAAGTGTTGTAGCAGCAGCTGCGGACTGTCAGCAGTGTCATGAAGAAATTAAGGTAGAGGCTGAGATCCCTAAAGGAACTTGGTTTGGGAGAAAAGAAAGAAAGAGATCTTCATCCATGTGCAGCTTGAATAGCTATGATCCCTGCTCCCTCAAACCCATTTCCTGCAAGTCAGGCAGATCCCAGTACTATACCTCCATCCTGCTGTTAGTCTTTCACGCACAAGCCCCACCAGCCCCTCTTGCCCTTGAAATGCTGATGATTTGCTTCTGCCCCTTCTGTAGTTCTTAACTCTTGGCATTTCCATTACAAAATTGAACTGTGCTAATGCTATTGGAGCCTGGAATCACCTGTGAGTCATTTGACAGGAAAATGTGAACAAAGACAGGGTGCAAAAATGTGTCTGTAGCCTGACTGGAGTGTCCCCGGGGTAGTCATTCATCTGTCAGGGCAGAGCACAGCTCAGAAATTGTGCTGCAGCTTCTGTCTGACTGTTTGATGTTTTTTATGTTCTTAGTCTTCAACAAAAAATAAATAAGTAGCTTTCAGGTGAAAATGTAGTATCAAGGTCTTGCAGTTCCCAGACAGAGGCCCCAGCCACTCGACACTATTAGGAAAATGTGAGTACCACTGCTGTCTTTTGCTCCTAATTTTCCTCCTTTTCGAGTTTGGTGCTGTCCATGCTCATGGGCGTGGGATAAGTTTATCTCCCAGATTAGCAGACACAAATTTTAGGTGCATAGGTGCCTGAATTTGTGAATCTGAGCTGGAGCTGGCATGCATTTAAGCTGGAGCTGGCAAGCACATCTAAGGAAAACCAGCAAATGTGCAACAGGAAACTCAAAGCATCCCAGTCATTTTTCCAGGAAAAAACAGAAGTTCTCAGGGACCATTATGTGTGGAAGGTGAAAATTATTTTGTAGCTCTTGTGTTTGGACTCTGCTTAAATTTTGCCTGATTTGAATTTTGGGTGCCTGAGTGCTTTTTTTTCCTCCCTAAATATGGACAGATGACGTATGTCTTGGGGGAGATTGAGGCACACATCAATAGTACTTTTACACTGCTATAGAATGTTAGAAATTGCTTCTCAGGTCTACAAATGGATTGGTTTTTTTACCTTCCTTTTCATTAAAAATATTAGTATCCAATAGGAGCTAATGATCAAAGGATATAATAGGCACTGAATTTTGAAAATTAGGGAATATACAAATTCAATTTTTTATGTAAGAAAAGGTGAAGAAACTCAAAATGTATTTTAGTTCTTTATTTGACAAATTTTAATTAATAATGAATTAAAGGCTTCCTAGAATAACAATAAATATTATTTGATAAGTTTCAATAATGCTTGATATTCTTACTGTAATGTACAATTACAAATACAGTAAATTGCAAATCTCATTATGTCAGGCTTTAGAAATCCTTTCTGAGAAGAAAGTAGACAGCGATTATGATGCAAATTTTGGAATGCAAATTAAATATTAGCTAGTAAGGTGCTATTCTGTTTAGATTTTATGATTCTTATTTTCTCAGATAGATAGGCCTACTACATTCTTTCTAAAAATAAATAGTGTTATTGAGTTTCTGTGCCTATTGTACATTAGGTTAAAGTGCTAATTCTTTTTTTGTTTGGTTGGTTTTTAATTTGTGGCATTGTTTAATGCCACAAATGAAAAAAAATTATTCCATTTATATTTGGAAATGCAGAAGAGTGCTCTCCTTTGCTCTTTCCTCCTGCTTTGAAAATTTTATTTTCTGCAGTGATTGCTTACTCTTGAGAAGTGGAAGGAAAGGTGATTTGAACTGGTGTGACATGGCTTTCTGGGTTCCCTGGCACCTCTTGTGGCCTTAATTTCTTCGGATTGGTCATGACTTTCCTTTTGAACTGTCATCCCATCTCTCCCCAAGATGATGATGCTCACCACTGCTTTGACACCCTTTCGTGACAGCGTGGTTGTCAGAAGCGTAACTTTTCCTCAGCATATGCAGTACATAATGAAACTGTCTTCATGTCCAGGGTGGATTCCCATGGCAACTGCAATGTGTTTGCAGGAAGGTTAATTACAGTCGTGTTGGTAAATGAAAATCTCCAGGAGCTGTGTGGTGACTAATCCCATCTACCTACCAATGAGGTGACGCTTGTTTTAGGAGAACATATAATCCCCTATGTTTTTGAATTATGTAGCCCATGAAGCAACACTTTTTACAACAATCAGGGCAGAACAAATTTTATCAGTGTTACTTCAGTCAGATTCAGACTAACGCCACAGTGCAGGGGGCTGCCCCGCCGACATCTCGTCCTATGCACCACTGGGGGCAGTGGTGCCCCTGAAGCACCTTACAGGGATTTTTCCCTTGGCCAGCTTGGGAACCTGACAGCAAAAGTTTTTAACTTCTGACTCGATATTTATTGTGAATGTTCACTCTGGTTTCGGGAATGCAGCAATGTAGTGCCAAAATTCATGACTATTCTAGAAAACAAATGAATGGGGAGATAATAGCCTGGGGTTTATGAGCAGCCAGTGTGTTATCCCTTCCTCCTTGCTTGACCCTATCACCAAGAGACTGTAAGGAATTGGTACACAGAGTGAAAAGTTTCAGACCAAATTCTTAAAGACTTACTAGAATCCATTTTATTGGTATCTGACAACAGATATGAGAGAGTGTAATCTTCATATCGGCCCTGCAAAGGTATCAATCCATGATGAATATATTGAGAGAAAACTCCTCTGAAACCCCATGGGGGGAAATCTGCAGCTGTCATCTTTAAGCTGTAACTAAACTTTTCAAGGACAAAAGGGATTGAAATGTCAGGTGAAGTTTAATAAATGCATCTTATATTTCAGTTAGTTACTTTTTCCATTTTTCACTTGTTGAGTATCATAAAATCATAGAATGTCTCAAGCTGAAAGGAAACCATAAGGATTGTTGAGTCCAACTCCCTGTTCCTTGCAGGACTACCTGTATCCCTGATGCAACCTGTATCCAAAGTATCTTTGTTACACTGCTCACCATAGTGAATTTCTACAATTCCCTTTTAAAAGCAATGATTCAGCGATTTTTTTGCTTTTATAGTGTAAAATATAGGTCAAATCCTTAGTAATGTAACTTGAGCAAAACACAGACGGTTTTGAGGCAGTGGACATCCAAGGAATGTATTCAAGTGAGGCACTGGGATATACTATTCTCCCATTTAGTCTCAGCATGGATGATATCAGAGAGGAGTGTATATTGCAGGGTTTGTACATGTTCTACCTACCTTTTATCGGGCAAAATGACTTTATTTACAAAGAAATGTGTGCAGAAGTGGATGGAAAAGCAAATATAGTTGAAACAACAAAATGTGTACTGAGCTTAGGCATGCTTTGATATATTCTGTTTTTCTTTCTTTACTTCTTTTATTTCATGCCCTTCAGAATAGCATCTGTCTGCCTGTAGGAAGTGCATTACTGTTTCTTTCTGACACTGTGCAAGTGATAAATACTAACAAAATTTCCCCTGACCTGCAGTGAGAAGTCAGGGACACTTGGTCAGAGAAATTTACTCAGTAAAGCAGAGAAAGCCTCCTATAAGATAACTGGAATTTTAGGCTTTGGAAGACTAATCACAATTTGCAAATGCAGTTGCAAATTTCCTTGTAGAAATAATTGAGAAGATGCATAATGTTTAAATTGGAGGTACAGAAATGTCTGATTTTCGTTTTAGGTTTCTGGGTTTTGAGGTTGCTTTTTTTGTATGAGAAAAACTGTTTTATAGAAATCATCTTTTAAATGTATCTACTGTGAAATGAGATGTCTTGGTGGTGATTTCTTAGGCCAAACTTAGATCATTCCAGTGATGGATGCAGAATAGTAAGATATCCTGTTTCTAGTGTGATGAGGCCTTGTGAGATGTGATAGCTGCTCATCAGCAGGGATAGCTAGCAATATGTTTGAAGGACATGACAGAGGTCACTTTTTAAGAAATCTGTCTAAATTCTGTCAATGATTTTGTATAGCCACTTAGTTTATATTGCAGCATTTGAGTTTGCTTAGTCTCAAAAAAAAATTAAAAAAAAAAGAAAGAAAAATAAGGGGGGAAAAAAGGTAGATAATTAATAAGAGATAGATGCAGGGATTTTTTCCCTAATTTTATTTTAATTTCCAAATACAATGTCCTTTTGCAAAGAACGGAGCAAGTTCAGACAGAATAGATTCAAGTAGAGGACCAGAGAAATATGCAGGAGAAATATGAGTAGTTGCTATTATCAGTAATTGTTACTGCAATAATCTACAATAGTCTCCTTGCAGATAAGCATCCTGGCAGGGTACTCTCATCCCTTGAGAATGGAGTCAGTCTGATCTTTGCAGGAACAAGGAGGTGAACAGTAATAAATAGGGCATCTACATGTGAATAAAACGTGTGAAGGAAATAATTGCATTCCACATTTCGAGTTTGCTATCTATAGAATAAAAGTAAAAGCTGTGTCGAAATGATATGACCAAGGCATGCCATGGGTTACTGCTTGGTGTGGATAATGTAGATGCAATGTTGAAATAATACTTTTGGACAGCTAAACCAGTATGTAAAAAAATTGTGTATGGTCTGTCTAACAGTAATTTTATTTCCAAAAGCCTTGAAAGTTTCCTTGGGGGCACAGGATATGTCCCGTGGGAAAAAAACCACTATAACTGTATGTTGTTAATATAATAGGGACTGACTTCAAAGGTTGGGACCTTCATCAATAGGTTTTGACCCAAAGCTCTACTTACCCTTAGTAAGGCTTAGTCTCCAGACTTGTATGTAAAGACTAGAAAAGCACATATGTTTATGCAAAAGGCATGAACGTTGCCTGCTAAGTAAGTGTCTGGCCTGCTGCCATCTTTGGGAAATCTCCTACAATAGCATATGTTGGCGAGAAAACATGTTTATGTAAATGACCAATTTGTCGACAAGGAATGCTGAGTGGGATTTGTCTCATCTGAGCATGCCTGAGGTTAGAAGACTGGAAGATTAGCCTCATCAATAGTAATTACTCCGTCTTCCTCCAGCCCTTGCAGGGAAAGAATGATACCCTGAGCACTTTGCTGCTCACTACCTGCTGCCGTGTGATAATTGCTTTGGCTCGATCAAACCTTAATTAAAATGTTATTGATAATTTGTCTGTAAAGCAGCACTTGCTCACATTTCTTAATGGGAGGTCAAATCATCCCATCCCTTATCTTAAACAGCTAAAACTTAAATAGAAATGGACTAAAATTTGCCTTGGTCTTTCTGCTTTCCTGTGGTGGTGTTGGTCAGTAGCGAAGAGTACAGGATGATATGCAAGGACATGCAGGGATGGCATAGAAAAAAAAGATGTGTACATATAGAGATAACACTTTACAAATAGGATAACATCTTGATTGCTTAGCAACTATAGCTGAAAAAAGCTCAGTGATTTTAGTTCTTTTATACCGGGTTTTGGATCTGAAGTGTAACAATAAACAGTTTTCATTTAATGTTCCAGTAGGATTAAACCATATAGTAAAACTCAAAACTGCTCAACTTACCCAAGTTTGCATGAAATACATTATTTCAAGTGATTTTAAACAAAAATCACTGAGTTTGACTTCATTCAGGTTACTTCATGAACAAAGATTTTCTAAATCTGAGTGTTCGTAACATATAATCTTCTATCTGGAATTTATAATGTGTAGAGATAATTGAATAATGTATTTCAGGTTCGTTTGATTTGCTGAAAATAATAGATAAATTTTCTGATTACAAATGCGGTAAATTTTGTATGATTTCAAATTTCGTTGCCATGTTAGACCCTAACACAACCATTTGTATGTTTTTAAATAGGCAGTATATGCATGGAGATGTCATACATGTGAGTAGCATAGATGCAAGTGTTAGAAGGTATAAGCATCTTTAAATCATGTAGATGTATGCAATGAGTCAACTTCTATGCACAACTTCTATGCACAACTTCTATGCAAATTTTTATTAAGTTGCTTACCTAGCACTGATGTTGGTAGCATAAATTTCAGTAAATACTATTTGCATATTATGTGTGTGTGTATGTATATGAATATGTAAAATCCACATATGTACTATATACCTATGAATCTCAAAAATATATTGGGGTCATATAAGGGAAGAAATCTGGTAATCTCTGAAAGTGATCAGATGTTTGACCAAGAAATCCTGCTCCTTTCCTCCCTACCAACTCTGAGTCCCACATCAGAGAACATTGCCATTAGGTACGGACTTGAAGGGAATATACCTTGGCAAAACGATTAGTGTGTCCAATGTTGCCAATGAAGAACAAGGTTTTTGTATAAGCTATTCTTGTTGTATATACATGTTTTGATGTCTGGTTGAAAAAATCCTTTGGAGAAAACCTATCATTGACTATGCCCAGTCTGTCTTTTGCTTTCAATAAATATGTCATCAACTATCTTTGATGTCTGGATACATATCTGGTAAACTGTGACTAGTTTTTGTCCAGCATGCACTGGTCTTTCTTTGAATAAGATCCTGCAAGTGTATAGGATGCTGTCTCCACCTGCTTTTTCGGGGGGTTTTAGCATTAAATTGTAGGTACTTTGTGAACTTCTGTATTGTGGTATTTTTGTTCTGAGGCTTAAAAGCAACTTATGCTTTTAAGCAGCCAGTTAAGAGCAATAGCTTGATTATGAACTCAGTGGTGCTAGTGGATTTGGTTCTGTAAAAAATGGTTAAATAAAACCTGACTAGCAAAGGCATTGATGCTACAAGAAAATATTTTATAGCACAGTCCCAAATTTCTTCCATTACATGCACATGAAGGAGCGATTCAGTTAACCACAGCTGTCATCTTACAACCTTATGTGTATATTTGTTTGGGGGAAATAAAGGGCAAACTAGTACATTAACTTAAGATTAAATTTATTCAGAGCATATAAGCGCTTACAGAAGCTAAACAATTGTGCCCAGGAAAAGCATTGGCTAAGTTGTGTTTTAAGACACAATTATCAATCATTCATACTCTATTGATTTTAGATATTTTTCTAGCTGTTATTTTAGAAGGAACAGTTTTTAATTTGTAGAGAGATTTTCCTCTTTAGCCTCCATCTTCACATCAAAGTCTAAACATTCTGATTGCTTTCATGATTGAGGCAAATCTCTGTGGGAGGAGATTCATCCCAGTCTACATCTAGTAGATAGGGTGGGGATTTTCTTTGCTCTCATAAGTAGATTATGTAAAAGGCCTAAATTGAGTCTCATTAGTGATGGATATCGGAAAGTCAGTTTCCTCATTCTCCCTCGACCAATAATTAGCATAAAATGTTACTGCATGCTCCACTATGTTTTTGTGATCTATTTTTCGTATCTGACATAACTCAAATACATTTACGCTTAAACGATGCTCGACAGTATCAGAGCGTTGTGCGAGTCAGTACCTGTCCTTGTCATTCCCCTTTAATTTTAGCAGTGAGAAAGGTATTATCATCATCATCATCATCATCATCATCATCTTTACAGAAAAGTCAAATGGGAGAGTAAAGAGGCTTCATCGTGATTGACTGGCAGAGAGTCAGCCCCAGACAACGACAGTGCCCGGAGTAGAGCAGGTGGTCACTAGAGTACAATTCTGACTGCTGAACTCTGCTGCCTTGCTGGGAGGAGGGGCAAGAAAGGATTTAATAAGAACTCTGAGGTGGCTGGAGGCAGCTTTAGAAAACGAGGCAGTATTTATTGTGAGATGCACATAGCTGTTGTATTTTCCTGCCAGGGAAGTGAAAAAATAAACATTCAGCCAGATTTCTATTTATTCCTATGCAGTCAAGGGCACTATGCAATCTGTTTGGGGTTGATGTTCTGCAAGCAGAATGGCCATTTTTAGCTGAAAGACAACTTCCCTTTCCTATCCTGTTTTCTCATGCAGGGTGTGTGTCAAGTGTAGCCATCAGATTTCTGTAATTCCTCATTGTACTAGTCCTTTTTTCCTACTTTGAATCCACTCAGTAGGTGACTAGTTTCCAGCTAGATTTTTTGGAAGTGGTTTTCCTTCAGTTTTAGTGAGACCTACTTTTTAAGTAAGAAATCTACTTGCACATACAGCACATATTTTGTGACCCCAGTGAAGTCCTGCTTGAGCAGTTTTTCCTATTCACACTGGCCTTCAGTCTGTTGTTGAGTTACAGTGAATATTTTGTCACTGCTAATTGAAGACATAAAGAACTGAAGACAAATGATATATTGAAATCAAGCACTAGAAGTTGGGTTAAAAAGTAAAGATTTGTGTTATCTCTTCCTGTATTCTGCATTTTGGATATGATGCATTTTGCCTTTTTTTTTTTTTTTCTGTTCATGTGTATAAGGGAAACAAAGGGAAGGACAGGTGAAAACAATTATGACTAGGGATTGTGGATGTTGGACTGTAGAAGTATGAAATTTCTTTAGTCAAGACATGGGCCATCAAATCGATGCATTTCCCTTTGCCATCTACAGATCTGCTTTGAAGTTTGTTCTGAAGAATTTCTTTTACCTCATCCCAGATATAGAAATGGGTAATTTTTATTGTCTCGCTAACAATTGCTCCTCTCTGACAGTAGCACTATTCCATCTTCTTCTTAACTCTTCTGAGGACTGTAGCCTTAGTAGCTCATATTAATTTGCTGTCTTGCCTGTTGTCGTCTGTTTTCAAACTTAAGCCGACTTAAGCACACCTAACCGGTTTACAAAAATTTTTCCTCATTAATTTTTTCATCTAAATTCTTTAACATTTGAAATGTGAAGCACATGTACCGTGCCTTGGTCTCATCTGGTGCAATGTGTTTCTTTGTGATTTTTTTTTTTCCAGCTAAAACCGGATGAGGAAAACCCTCAATGACATGTGTCATTGAACATGAAAGCAAAGATGGAATCCAGAACTGAAGTCCTCTTTTTAGTCTAAGCACAAATCAAGGCCAGGCTAAGATAAAGATGACCAGCCCTAAAGGATCTTTTTGCATTTTCAATCATCATGACAAAAACATCATAAATAATGGTTTCAGAAACTAGTAATCTTTAAATTTTTTCCCTTAGGAAATCCTTTTTTCCCCCATTAATATGATATCTTATTTTGCATCAACTGCACTACTTATAAAGAAAATCTATATTATCTATAATGATAGCTTAGCATAAGTGCTTCCCATTTAGCCTGTTACTTTGAGATCCTGTATTATTAGTCTGACACATTTGTGTCTCATCATAGTTTGACCAATGTGACATAAAAGTATTAGCAAATTTCTTGAAGCTGCATAATGTACTTTTCTGTAAAAGATAAGCCTCTCAAGTGTGTACCATATTAATAGAGAAGAGCTGAAGGGGATTATAAAGCTGCGCATGGTGTTTTGGATTCCAGTAGATGAAAAGTCCTAAGGTCTTTTTATAGTGAAATTTTATCATCAAAAAAATTACCCAGCTGAAATTCTACCCAATTCCCATATACCGTGTAGCTGTAGTTGTCAGATAATACAGCATCCAGCTAGTTCAGTCCTTGACAAGCTTGGATGCTTGTGAAAAGTCGAAATAAAATAGATGAAATAAAGTAGATGAGATAAAGGAGGTCCCATAGTTCCATAGTTTAAAGTCAAAACAGTTGCCTAAAATTCTGCGTGTTTGTGCCAGGATAACATCTCACACTGTGAGTCAAGGCCTCCAATCTGCCAAATTTCTGTTAGAGTCAAATTAATAATTTGTTTTATGACAGTTTGTGAGAAGAAAATCTTAACCCAGGGATTTGCAAGGGGGCACCAAATATATTTATCCAAGTACTGATCATAGTTGTTTTTACCAGCTGCTCAGGGTTGGAAGTTGCCTTTGTCGATGTTTGTGGTACGGTGTTCAACTCACAGATGACATACAGAAGTTCTTGAATAACTCCAATTATACTTTATAGTCAGCTTTGTGTGCTTATTCTAATAGGCAGGTTCTTTGCAGTGAATCAGAAATGCAGATCTTCCAACATAAGGATTTTCAAAGCAGGATTTTTCTGCCTGAGCCACTTATCTATTGTACAACTGTCTACTGAAGAAATTTCAAAATTTCCCAAAACAGTCATCACTGAAGGAGAAGGGAATGAAAAATTGCTGAAATAAAAGGGAGTGGTGGAAAGAATGTGCAGAAACAGATGAACTTCTCTTTTGCTCTTCTTGAAGAGGTGTTTTATTTTCCTCCAAATATTAGTTTCTTTTTCAAACCTGGCCTCTAGTTGAAAGTTTGCTTTACATAATTTATCTTCTGGCAGGGAAACCCTAGATAACATGGCTGATGTTTACTTCAGGCATCTGTTTGATAGTAAGTCCTGTTAGAACATTTTAAAACATTTCAACTACCAGATGGCTGGAAAAGTTTTCAAGATAACTTTTTTTTTTTGGAACCTAAACTCAGATTCTCTTAGTTCTATTGGTTTGGTTCATGAATCCTGAACAAAGCTTAAAGTCACTTACAGCTGGGTCCTTAATATTACATGATTTTTGAAGTTTTGGCAGTTGTTTGGTCATTCGGGAAATAAATGCTGAATTTTCATATTGAACCTGAAGAATTTAACTATTTTTGGCACAAAGTGATTTGCCTTCCAAGCAGAATCAGTGTATCTCTTTGTACCCTTTAAGAAAAGGTTGTGGTTTAAGTGGGTTTTTAATTTATGGACATGATTTTTAGTTTAAGGACTTCTGCCATTGGTTGTTTGCAAAAAAAACCCAAAACCAAACCCCAAGTATCTCGGTAATATAAAACGTTGCTTGAAAGTTGAATCATAGAATTATAGAATGGTTTGGGTTAGAAGGGATCTTCAAGACCATCTAATTCCAACCCCACTGCCATGGGCAAGGACATCTTCCGGTAGACCAGGTTGCTCAAAGACAAAGACTCATTCAGCCTGGCCTTGAACACTTCCAGATATGTTCTTCCTTTTGTAAGTAATTAAGTTATCATACCTTTATAGAAAAAAAAATGAGAAAATACCTTGATATTAGGACTTAATTAACTTAAATATTAGATTCATTTTGAGTTTTAAAAACTTCATTAAGTAATCACAGTAGATATAGCAATGAGTCACACTGTTTGATTTTTTTATTGCTCATCTTAATTAACCATGACAAGGAGAATTTTTTAAGGCGACTTAATGACAAGAACATGTAGTAGTGAAAATGTTGTGCTTAGATACCTTAGAAAAATATTCTATTCTGTTTTTACTGTAATCTGTGACAATAATGAGCTTTTGAAATGCATAGTGTAAAAGATTCTACAATCAAATCAAGCACTTTGGTCCATTCAGTATTGATTTAGATAAAATCTTCATTTTCAGAGCATAAGCATTGCTTTAAAAATATCAAAAATGGTTTCATGAAACAACAAGGAGCCTTGAACATTTTGTCCTCTCTGTGAGATTTGCTGTAACACTCTGTCTGCTGTAAGCAGAACCAGAAGTAACAGGAATATTTTAAACAGCCAGAGGAGTTGGAACATCCGTAAATAATCGAGAGAATGAGACTGACCTTGGCAAAGTTTGGATTGCTATGTGGTCTTAAACAGAATCTTATGTTTTTCTTTACTTATATGAGAGCCTGATTCAAAGCTGAATCTTCCCATATCCTCCACGGGGATTTGAATAGGTTTCAGATGAATCTTCCATGGCTATTATGAAGGTTAATAAGTTAATGTTTGTGCAGTGCATAGAAAATGTGAGGTAATCCCTACCTGGTGAATATGTGGAATTTAGAAGCAGCTGTAGTCCAAGTATAGATGGACAGAAGGGAGGGTGAAAGGTTGAAACAAACTACATAGCTACACGACCGTAACCGTGTCATGTGAATCGGGAATATATACTGCTGTGTCTAATGATAATTGAGGAGCTGTAGCCTCTTTAATCTTCCTTATCCAATAAATTTATCCAGTCTGAAATAAGCCTTACAAAAAATTTAATGAGCAGCAGCCTCTAAGACAATTGTTTCACTCTCTTGTAGCACAGGAGTGTGGTCTTACTGTTCTTTAATGAGAATGAACTGTTTCTTTGTGAAAGAAGTTACTCTCTTGGAGAAAATGTATAGGTAAGATATTGTTGAATTATGTTAGATATTAGGGATTCAAGGTGAATGCTTTCATTTTGGGACTTTGTCACCAGTATCTAGGCTAACTAGTGTTACTAGCATGCAGATGTTGTCTTACCTGAGCTATTCTAGGCTTGCAAATGATTTGACTGTTTTTAAGCATGTGAAAAGACCAGCTGTAAGAGGCAGGTGACATCACAGAATGAGATACTTTCAACTTAGTTCCTGTAAAAGACAGTTTATTCCAGTTCTCAGTTGTAACATGCCATCTTTGAATCTGAAAGATTTCCTTTGGGGGAAGGAGCAAAAAGGGTGGATGATGAAGATGGGAGAGGGCTGGACTCAGAGATTATTCTAAGGAAACCTGTGCTTTCACATGATAATTTTGTATTTAGAATAGTGAAACCAGTTAAACAATATATTAATATACTTTTGCTTGGAAGCAGAGATCCTGTTAAATTTTGCACTAAACCATGAAGGTCCTTCGTTTTTGTTGTAGTTTTTTCTAAAGCAGAGTATTGTTGCCAGAAGGATGTTGCCTTTTTTATTACCTGACATTTCTTTGCCTGACTTTTTCAGCAAAGTACAATTGAGATCGAGGAGGATGGTGAACTTTAGAGGTAAAAATCAGGGACAGCTGCAAGGTATGCTTTACAGAGAGAGAGGATCACTTATCATCTCTGCTACTAAAAGCCATGGGGTAACTTCTGTCTCTGTACATGTCTTTGAAGAAAAATTTAAAGATAGCCAAAGATGCTGAGAAACATTCTTTTAATCCTGCCTTCTCCACCAGCAATTGAACAGAAGGGCTTAGGGAACAGTGCTGTAATAAATAAACATATTTGGCTGTGGATAAAGTCGACTGGACACATCTCCCTCCAGAGATGAATAATGCAGCCCTCTGTGGCAGCCAGAGGGGCCAGTTAAGAGTGATCTCAGCTGCTTGCAGCCCCCAGAAGATATTAACAATTTGCATTTAATGCTTATGTAGCACTTTCCCAATATTTAACTGGATTACTGGAGGCTTGTAACTTAAAGGCTTCTGATGACTTGAAACAGAACAATAGCTGAAATCCATTAAAATGAAAAATGCCCACCAAGTAACACAGTGCTCCTTGCCTAAACCTCCAGCTCTGCATCAAAAGCATGATAAAGAACAAATATAACCAGAAGGCAGAAACCTCATTCTCTTTTTGGACACACCCTAGGATGAGAGCACTCAAACAGGAATGAAAGAAGACGTAAGTCTTCTCAAGCTTGTTATGTACAGAGTGTGTACTAGGTCATATACTAAGCTAACAAAAAAACCCCAGAGATGACATCATATTGATAGCAATGCTAGATAAAGAACTTTTTTCAACATGATAATAAATTAAACTCAAGTTCTTACTATTCAAAATGTAATCTGACTCCAACATGTTTAAAAGGGCCAATAAGGAAGACATAAAATAATACTGAGATAATGCCAGTCTATGCAAAAGGAGAAAAAAGGTATAGTCTGTAAAGTTAGGAAGAGCAGCTAAAAGTTTACTTTTCCCTTAAGTGGAAGTGAAGAAGTTGGTAAAGGATTTTGGTGGTACAAAGTAAGAGTCCTCTCCCTGGATTCCCCGCAAGCTGATGGAGCTAAGAATTGTCTCGTACGAAACACTGAGCAACAGATCCTAAATAAACCTCCTGCTAATATGAGGTACAGACAAGACAGCAGGGGTTTGAAGCAAATCATACCAGACATCTTTCATAACACATTAATGGCAATGCATTATTGCCAACAGATACCATGACATTCCAAAATAAAATGCACAGATAGCAAAACTATGGGATCGTGCTGCGTGTGTTGTCAAAGGGATGGATGATCCAAGTATTTGTGGTTGTCATTAAAGTTGCCTAGTATTTCCTAATATGGGACTTACTTTTCAGTCGCTTATAATTCTGCCTGGCCTTAGTTTGGTGAATTCTAGACTGAATTTTTATGTTCCATATTTGCCACTTGATTGTTTTAATATTGGGCAGTAAACGATCTTTGAAGATTAGGTATAGATCTTTGGCTAGGGAATGAAGGAGGTAGGTGGAACTATGTGCAAGAAGGAACTTCAGTGTAACTTTTGGCAGTTACGGCTCCAGCATTTCTGACCCGTATCTGGGGGACAGGAGTGCTGGAATAGTAAGAGCTGAATAAATACATAAGTGAAGTAGAAGTGAAAACAAGTGTGGTCTTATTGTCAACAAGTAATATGATGGAGCCCAGTTTCAGTGACTTTACTTGTCATGTGCATTAGCATCTAGCTCCAGAAGTAGACCTACTGGTTTCATTGCCTCTGCTTATAGAGCTTGCAAGAGGTCTCTCACCATGAGTAAATGTAGAGAAGTGGTTCTCAAGCACTAGACCAGACAGAAGGTCTGGCAAGAAGAAAAATAGACGTTTTCATGATTTCTTTCTAATTTTGACTTCTAGCAAGTTCTGTTAAAGCTAGTAGGAATTTGTAGGAATGTGCCAGGAATAAATACTGAGGTATGATATCAAGATTTGGTTTCTCTTAGTGTAAAAAAGATGTATATGATGCTTATAGCACACTGCAAATACAACAATACACAGACCATCTGAACAGTTATGTGCATGGCTAACCAAATAAATATAATTGTGCTCAGTCAACCTGATGCAATGGTGACACGTGACATGTTTCTTTCCAGCAAGACATGATGAGTGGTTTCATTGTGCCACATTGCATGGGCCACTAATCAACCTAGGAACACTTTTGGTAGAAGAAATCAAGTGCTTTTGTTGTAAATACTAAGTCAAATATATTGTAGCTGTATTTCTCCTTGATGTTTGTGCATCTGTTTTTCTGTCAGGTGAAATATGTTATATTTATAAACAGCAAATCACTCTCCAATTGAATGTCCATTGTAATTTAATCTCAGCCTTTTCTATTCTTTGTAGCTTGATTTCTTGGCTTTTCTTCTAAGCATATATGAAACCAGAAGACTATATTTTGTTTTCAGTAACAGTCTTCAGTGACTTTATTAGCATGTTTGAAACATGTACGCATAAAAGGGTATAGATCTCTGTGATTACAACACCCTAACCTATGTCCATAGTGATGATGAAAATCCAGTAGTTGCTTCAATAAACTTGTACATGATATGCAGTTACATAGCTGCATCTACTTGCATGTGTAATTATGCATGCAACTTTTTACAAATTAAGTTATTAATTATGGTTACTCTGTCACTGACAAAATGGTCGTTTATCTTAATGTTTCAAGAGCCTGCTTGACAGTATGTTCATTTGTATAATATAGTTAGCAAGTTTATGATTAGAAAAACACTTCAGTCCCCAGATAGTTGGAAGGGCTGATAAACTGTAGATAGAGCAGACAACATTTGGGAAGCAGGAGCACCTGAATCTTTCTGTCCTGAACTCAGTTGTTGGAAGTGTATCTGTCCACTGGGGACCAGTTCTTTGGAGAACTGAAATTTGCTTGGTTTTGGTTTTTGGAGGGTTTTTGTGTGAAAATGGTACAGAAGAGTAACATTTCCATGCCACAGACCATAATCAAGCTGAAAAAAAAGGCTAGAATCCTCTTGTTTTTTTCTTTATAATAAGAGGAATTTTATTGAAAGGCTTAAAATAACCAGTTTTCTAAGAGTCTTTCTTACTGCAAAACTTTTGTCTGCAATAAATCAGCAAGCTCCGAAAATTTGCATTTTGCTTAAATTTGTAAGCAAAGTAATTTGGCTCAAACATCACACAGAGATATTTTCAAAATGCTAAGAAAAGCTCGTAATTTTCAGGATTTGAATCATACTACCTCTTCAAGGTGCCAATATTCTTATTTTCTGTATTTGTATATAGGATGCTGAGTTCAGTGTTGAAGTTCCTCATATTGAAAACAGTGCTCGTGTGGTTGAGTTCCTTATGATCAGGTTTCTTAGTTGCTTCTCTGTATTGCTGCTGTGTATCAAGGTAATAGACTGCAGATTTATTTTTTCAGTATTTCTTCAGTCTGTTTATGAATATGCTGAGACATTTTTACATGTTATGCAGCCCAATTCCTTTCTTCTGAACTAATTCTTATATAAGTCCAATGTTAAGTTCATTATCTGAAAGATTTTTTAATTGGTGCTATTTCTCAGCTTGTTTGGTGTCAGATATTTTACCAAGTATTACTGAGTGTGGTCTTTGCAGAAAACTATTTTTACAACATAATTATAAATTAAAAAGAGCAACAAAAATTGTACAAATTCTGGTGACTTGGTGAAGGGTGTGCCAAAGTTATACCTTTCATGAAGTTTTCTAATAAGAGTTTCTGATCAATGGTGGAACCTCATAGCAGAGCTCACTGGGAAGAGCTTGGTGTCTTAATTTCCATCATCCAGACAAGTCCTTCATATCCTACTGTGAGGGGATGTCCTGCCCACTGCCAGTTTCTTTTTCCTTTGCTACTCTGAAATGGTGTTAAAGTTAAGGATGTGCTCAGTGGATTGCTGGTTGATTTCAAGTCCTATGTGGAGTTCCTATGTATCAAATGATGAATTTTTATTTGGAATTTTGGTGGAAAAATTTGGTTTAAAGGTTTTAAATCTATTCCAAAAACACATCAGGCAAGCTTTGTGCTTCTTTTCCATCCTCTTAAGACCTGCTGACATGGAACCTTAATTTTACTTCTTCAGTGGGTTTTTTTTCTGCCACCTTGATTAAAATTGTGAAATAGCAATGGATTTTTCTCTCAGAATGTATCTGCACAATATTTGGTAATAATCATGTAATCTGTCTGATTACACAGGCTGATTACAAAAGCAGATGTTCAGACTGATTACGTGAAACAGCTTCCCTTTTGCAAATAACTGTCATTAAGGGGAAAATTGTGCAAATTGTGCTGCATGCTAGTTTAATTCCAAAGTCATTCCATTAAAATTAATTGAAAGCCTTTGGATTTCAACCAAGAGAACTTGTTTAGTGAGCAGTTTAGATGGCAAACTGACAGCCATATGTGTCTGTGATCTTACTGTTGTGGTTTTTTTTTTTTTTCCCCAAGTTTTCTCCCTAAAGCCAGAGAGAATGTTTTGGGATGATTGTGCAGAGTTCATTTTCTGAGATACAGGTGAAAGAAAGGAGCTATGTAGAGTACAATTTTTGTTTGTTTTTTTGTTTCTTTTAAAGGGTAGGAATTTCAGGTCTGGCATAAACAAAGTATTTAACTTCAGTGATGTAATTGATGGCACTAAAAAATTGCTTGAAAATAGGCCCCAGGCAAAAAAATATAGTGTACTTCAGGACCACCATTTATTTGCCACAGCCACCTCTGCAATTCCTAATGTGGTTAATGCTCTTCCTTGGCAGCTGATGACCTTTCTTCAGTTGAAATATGATTCCATTAATATAGTGATGCATTGAGATTACAGGGATACTAATGGTTTCCCAACATCTCCTGATAAGACCTGAAGTATTCCTACATCCCTCCATAGCAGACTTGTTTACTATGATGTCGAGTAGGATGGCTTTAGTAAGGCTCTTACCAGCCCCTCTAGATCTTTGGATTGTTCTGCTTTTTGAGGTGAACTACATTTTACAGTTAAAGAGGACTCATGCAGTGAAGCCTAATCTTGAAAATAAACTTGCACCATTTTGAAGGTTTACATCACAGTGTTTTCGTGTAACAAGTATAGACAGCATAATATTAAAGAGATAATTAGTAGAGATGTGGGGAAAATCCATCAACCCAGCAAAATTATGCCAGTGTGAAAGCAATGTTAGAAATGCACAGTGCTATCTATCACATGCAATTTCAGCAGTGTTTCTCTCATAAGAGACTGTTGTAGTGGCCTCTTCTGCCCTTAAAAGGTATGAAACTGTGAGGCTTTTATAGTTAGGGAAAATACAGCAATTGCTCTTCATTTTTATGGTAAACAAGTACTTTTAAAAATTGTTTGGTGCCAATAGTTTAATGCATAACTGACTCAACTGTTTACATATGGGTTGCAGGCTGCCTTTTAGATCAATTCCTCCAACAAATGAAAGCCTTGTAATAGATATATTTGAGCACTACCAGGTGCTCAGAATTAATGTTAAGGCACTCAGCAAAACATTTCATGATTTTTTATAGGGCCTCATTGTCTTTTTTTATGTCACAGAAAGAGAGATAAAAGCAGTCAGGTTTTTCAGTTCCTTGGCTTTCCGAAGCATGCCCTGCATTTGAACAGGAGCACTGCTTAATGCTATCACACTGCAATCCCAGTTCATTACACTAAGACCAACACTGTCATGCTCTGAGCACAGCTGAGTGGGTTCTGTTGTCTAATCTGTGACTTCACAACCTGCTGTACAAGTGATGGCTTATCAAAACTTGATTAAGAGGTAGAAGCTGGAGAGGCAGGATAGGAATCTCAAATGCTACACCTTTTGAACTCTCTCTTGAAAAACCCAGTGGCAAACAGCCGATAGCAGTAGGTTGCTATCGCTGAGGCGCGAACAGGTCCAGCAAAGGGCAGTGGTGCACGTCTGTGTCAGCTGTGTATCAGTAGTGATACCTGCCTCTCAATTAAACTTATCTCTGGAGCTTCATAGGTACATACAACCTTCATAAAGCATACTAAACAAAAATATTCCATGCACAGAATTCAGTAAAAAGTTGACTATCTTGCATGTCTTGCTGAGTTGGAAAGGATCTGTAAAGTGGGGAGTGAAGTAGAGAAGAGAAAAATACTTTAATAAATCCTCTTGACTCAAATGTTGATTGACTGTGTAACTTTTAGGTAGGTTTGAGTTGGAGTAAATGTCAAATATAATTCAGTTCACACAGCAATGTGAAAAGAACTGTTACTTTCCTTGGAGAAAACCTGACAGCCCAACTTTCTTAAAGAGCTTTTCTGTCTTGCTCATTTGTTCTCTCTTTTTAATGAAGCCTTTCACAGTTGACACTTCCCTAACTAAAGGTAACACAGGTCATTCTATTAAGCAGAATATTCTTCCATCAGTGACATCACAGCTGTAATCTGAGGTCAAAACCTATTATTTCTTTTCCATCTGATGGAAAGCACGAGTTGTTACTCATAAGAACAGTGTAGTGTTCTAAAGTGATGTCTCCAGACTGTGGGTGCATGGTATTAAGGGCACATGTTGAGAACAGGTACTTGATGTAAATTATATACATATATGAAACTAAAAAATGTGTGGTATTAAGTTCTTGAGCGAAACATAAAATGCACTGCATTTATGCCCAGCTCTGCAACAGATTTCATGTTTACAGAATGCTTTTGGGAACAGATTTGGGGGTGGTGGGAGAGGAGAGAAAGGATCAAAATTTCTTAGTGCCTATGATTAAGAGCAAATTTTCAAGGGCTTAGAGTACCAAGTTTTGACATAATTGGAAAATTAATGGTGTCACAAAAGGAATTACTGTATTCTCGACATTTTTTAAAACCATTTAAACTTTGTTTACATGCTGCAATAGAAGGTAAGGGTTTTTTTAAAGCTGATCTTTGTTTTTCTCCATCAATTCACAACATGGAGAGCAGTGGTAATATTTTTCCCTTGTACTTCAGTCTATTTTATTTTTTATATTAGAAATGATAGTCAAAATCTGTCTTCTCTGTGTTCACTCTTATGTTCTGCTGTGATTGGTAGAGAGTCATAGAAGTCCTTCAGATACATCTGTTATATTTTGGCTTTCTGGCCCAGGATCACGCAATCACACTATGGGTGAGGTTGGAAGGTACCACAGTGGGTCATCTGGTCCAACCTCCCTGCTCAGGCAGGATCATCCCAGAGCACATGGCCCAGGATTGCATCCAGACAGCTCTTGAATATCTCCAAGGAGGGAGACTCCAAACCTCTCTGGGCAATCTGTTCCAATGCAGAGTCACCCACACAGCAAAGATGTTTTTCCTCGTATGCAGGTAGAACTTCCTATGCCTCAATTTCTGCCCATTGCCTCTTGTCCTATTGCTTGGCACCACTGAGCAGAGCCTGGTCCATCTTCTTGACACCTTCCCTTCAAATACTTACATACAGGATCGCACTGCTTTTAATTGTGTGTATTTCTGAGAAGATAATCAATATGTGTGCCAGTCAAAGTTAGAAGGAGCAGGAGTGTTAGATTTGTTCCTAACAAGGAAAGGACCAAGCCAGGGGGTGTTGAAGAAGAAGAGTATTCCTCCAAGGGAAATCAAGGCAGGTACAGGAGCAGGGAGAGAAGGGAAGAGCAGAAGCAGGAGATTACTTTTGATGAGTGATTCAGGAAGTGACTGTTATGTCGATAAGTCAGCTGCATTGGACCAAGACACCTAAAGTACCACTCTTTGCTGAATGTTGGAATATGTGTTAATTCAGCATTGTAATGAGAATAAAGAAGCAAATGTGTCTGGATAGCAGGGAGCTGGGTTGAACTTCTAGGAGCCACTACTGAAATGTAAAATGGTTTGTCCCAGTAAAATGTAGCAAGTTCTGTTGTAGATATAATTAATTAAGCAAGACTGAGAGTAAAGAGATGATGAACAAGGGAAAAAGTAGCTGTATTGTTCTCAGGTAAGACTGAGATTTAGTTTGTATCTCTAGTTATTACTGAAAGCAAGGCAAATAGATGTCCAGTTTGGTGAAAATTGAGTTGTTTATGTGTAGGGTATGAACTGGGAAGAAAAATATTGTCTGTAATTGACAGTCTTTTTTTAAGGGATCTCTTGAGGTGATTAAGAAAATAATTTTGGTAGTCTAGTATGAAAATACCTTTTTTTTTTATCATTCCTTAATTACAGTTCGTTATGACTTGAGAGTAGCTAACCTTGTGGTGTTAGTAATGGTGGTATCCCCTGAGATTACTCAGAAGGCAGCAGGCCTTGTAAGATTTCCTGCAATTTTTGTCAACAAGAATTGTACAAAAGCCACTCCAGGTTATAATATTTTTCAAGCAGCCAAATAGTGTTTTTCAAATGTTCTTAAAGTTAATCTAGTAAATACATTTTCTATATAGATAGAAAGAAAATTACTTAAGTCTTAGAATTATTTGCACAGCTGTGTTTCTCTGCTGTGGTATATTTTCCCTCTTGCATTGGAACACACTAGTACTGCTTTGAATAATCATACTTGATTTTCCTTCATTTTAGCCATTTGTCTTTTTACAAGATGGAAGTTTTGAGGTGGGAAGCTGTGATACACACTTAATGTTTTCCAAATTGCTATTCAGGAATGAAAGGATATTTTGAAGGCAAATATTCTGATAATTCAGCAATATTTTCAAATTACATATTTATTTATTTGTTTGCAGTGGGGTTCCATGAGTACCCCATGAAATACTGCTTTATCATTTTATACTGTAACTCAATGGGGAAGCTTGTCCTTGCAGAATACAAATCTTTCGTGGGATTTGGTCTGAGTGAATGCTAAGAACTGCCAGCAACCTCTGTTTCTTCTCTTTCATCTGCAAAGGGCACTCATAGTCTGGTATTCTCCAGAGTACAAAATGTTTATATTTTAATAAAACATCAGATTGAGAGTGTGCACAAATGTTTCCTTCAAAAATATGTTTAAGAATCTCTCTGTCCTCAGACTGTATCCAGTCTGTATTCCATTGATTCCACTTACACAGAACTCAGCATCCAGAAACACTGGTAACTGTCAGTGCTGATGGAGCGACCTTTTTTCATGAGTCAAAGAATGGTTTATACCAATTTACAGTCAGCATGATTTGACATAACTCTTGATTTTTTTTTGATTGAGTATTTCAACTACAGTCCATTCAGATTTTTTAATATAATGGTGAATGCTGTGATTCTACTCTTTCTTCAGAGTGGTGAGGCTGCAGGTGCTAATTACTAGGTCTAAAAATACATAAATTAGCTAACTTTCAGATCAGAAATGGCAGGGGAGGAGGGGGAAATGGAGTGGTAAAACAAGTATTAACTTTTCACACTAAATTGAATACTTCTTGATAATATGAAAGTCACAGAATACTGGTGTGCAGAGAAGGATAAACCAGCTCTAAGGTCTGAATTCTTACACCTCTGAAAATCAAGACATCCAGGACAACTTGTTTTACTTAACAGGGGGTACAGCAAATCTGATTCTGCAGCCTCTTCTTACATAAGAAAGGATTACTTATTTCACTAAAACATCTCATATATTAAAGTGAAGAAGGGTTGTGTAGACCTCCAGCTCTGTGTTTTTGAAAGATCAAAGTAGATCTGGACTTCATTGCTTTAGCCAAAATTTTTACACTGGCGAATGTGATTAACACAGATTTTATAGCAAGAGATTTTATTTCTCAGGATAAAGATTTATGTGTCAGACTGAGCTTCAGCAGATTTAATGGTCTTCTAGAGGGAGCTATGAAATTGAATTTCTAGAGGGAACTATGAAGTTGAATGGGTAGAAGATTCACTTACTTTATGGAAATTCTGCTTTTGAGATTCCTTTGGACAGCACAAGTGATGTTTATTTTTCTTCATGATACTTTTGTTTCCTTGTCCAGTGGCTACTATTTTGAGAAGTGTAAGTATGGATATTCTGTAGGACTTACAGCAAAGGACAGTTTAATGTTAAGGCATATTTTAATTCCATCACATAAGTCCTATAAGGCACATAGGTATTTACGTCCATTATGTTGATGTGTATTATAAAGCACACAGAGGTGAGATAAACAGTCCCCAAGTCTTACAGTGAATTGCTGAGAGAATCTCAAATACAGCTTGGGATCCTAATTCTCTAATGCCTGGTTTTGGTGCCTGTGCCAACAGCCACATCCTTTCTGGGCTCCAAGAGTCATCCTCTGTTGAATCTTACTTAAACTGCTGATGCAGCAGTTTGTCATAATATACTGGTCTATGACCAGAGCAGGCCTTTTTGCTGCTGCTTTGCTAGAGCAGAGAGGGTGCAGAAACTCATCTCAATGTACAGAAGAGCTGGCATAACTTTAGGGTCTTGTGTTGAGGGGGAAAGCTTTGTGAGCGTGTAATTTTATTACAAATCTTCTGTTGAGAAAAAGCTCTGTGGTTTTTGCAGCTGTGATCTGTGTTTGCAGAGTGCAATGTGCTTTGGGAAACAGTTACTGTACCTTGTCAGCTTGCATTGTGTTACAGCGTCCACAGCAAATTGTTCTGTTACTATCACTACATTGCAAAAAGTACCCTGAATCAAACTTTTGAAGGTGGTTTTTTTCCCCACTTATATTTAACATGGATTAATAAACAAGTGATTGTTTTGGCTGAAAATACAGCAGCAGGATTTGGGAAGAGATACAAAAACATCCAAGTAATTCCTAAATTCTGAAGACAAGTGTAGGCAAAATACTGACATAAAACCAAACCATTTTTCATTATATGGGAAGTTAGAGTATCACAGGATCAGCCATAGCTATTGTGCTACCTAATGGGAACTACAGACCATGAAATGCTTTCCTGGGAGGCCAGATCTGCTGAAGATATTGGTCAGCACAGAAATCACCTTAACTGCAACTTTTGGTAGAAATGCATGTTTAAATTACCTATAACCTACACTGCTCATTCTCCTTCTTCTTCAGTGATAGTTTGTCACCTTGCAGTTTCACTTAGATATGAATAACAGAGAGAAGTTAAGAGATGTACCTGGGGGTTGGAGGGACAAAATGCATAAATTCCTAGCCTGAGCATGGTAAATCTTGGGCACTAATGACAATAAAAACTTGAAATGCATATTGTAACATGATCTGTATCCCTTTAATGCTTCCAGAGGCTTGCAGACACGTAAAGACTATTCATGTTCATTTTACTGGTAAAAAACAGATATAATCAACCTCTGCTTAATGTTATAGTGTGAACATGTGGGTAGGCTGCAAAATTTAGCTGTTTTGTGTGTTTCTGAAAAATGTCTCAATATAAGGTAGACCTTTTTTCAGTGGAATTGTTTTATTCTAGAACTAGTTTTAGACGGAAACCAAATCTGCACTGTGTTGAACCTTATGGTCCCAGATCTCTGCCAAGTGTTTATTTATGGTGGATGTAAGTTCTGTACTCCATAAGAAGCTGTGGCCTGAACCTGAATTCACAAATTCTTCTGAAAACTGAAACTCACTGTAAATTTGAATAAAGATGTCAACAATTATTTTATGTTAAAAAAATATTGGCATCATGCTGCAGCTGCCCTGCCTGGTTGGATTTCTGTAAAACCCTGTACCCTGCTAAGAAGAGACATCTGAGAGTCCCACGATGTCACCGAGAGAGACATGGGAACCAGATGAGCAGGTCTTACCTGCGGTTTGACAGGGTGGTGTGCTGTTGAGAGTTTGCAGGTTTTTAGCATTCCCCACAAATTATATGGGCCACTCCAAAAACATAGCTTCAACTTCTTGTTTCATCCTGTTTCAACCAGCTGTTGGCAATCTGACATTTCTCAGTCAGAGCATGTTTTCCAGGTGAACAGTTCAGCTTCTTGATTACTTGCAGTGATTATTGTCTGTAAGACTGGTGCCAAGCAGGTTGTTGGGACATGAACCTGTGTTGTTCCCTTTTACTCTCTTCATCCTTGTCTGCAGCTATTCTGACAGCCTGAATCACAACTAACCTTTCATTAATACCCATGGCCATAGTTGTTTGTAAAGTAACATTTGTAGCTCCAGGATACTGAAAACTCTTCCTAGTGATAAACCTTGGAAAAGACTCTGAGAACAGAAGATTAAGCAGACCCAGGCTTCTCTGTAGGCATAGATTCAAATTCTCTGAAAATTGTGGAAAGCATGAAAGGAGAGGCTGCAATTGGGAATTTCTGATGCTGAGCAGTTTGCAAATCACACCACTGTATATCAGCAGTAGTACTGTGAATGAAATTAGTGGAGCTGGTTTCTGAATATGACAGTGCAAATGAGGGCAGTGTGTAGCTCATTTGAATTAACTTTCCATAAATAATTGATGTTTTTTAAAAAATCGCCAAGTTCTCATATAGGGGTTAAAAAAAATAGAATTGGTTTAGAAAAACATTCTGCAGCTCTCAGCACTTGGTGTGACCAGTCTGGTTTTTGCAGCTGTATTTATTTACTTTTATCATGATTGCACCTACAGGCAAAGGTATGATTGAGCCCGGCACTGTCCAGATGTGAAGCAGGGAGACAATCTTGCCTTGGGCAACTTGTAATCAGGCTGACAGAGAAATGGAGGTGCTGAAGCCCTTTGAAAACTTAGCTAGGACTGTAGGCGTGCTGAGCACATTTCAGATGGTTGGGTCTTCTTGCTGCTTTGTTTATGAATCCTAACATCAGTATTATTTCTGCATCCCAAACCACCACCTGGATTTATACAGTTAAAATTCAGAGAAATTTTGGTTATTACTTTCTGAAACATTTTGCTTTAGGATCCTTTGTAAAAACATACAATATGTTTTAGTATGAAAAGCAAATTATTTCACGGATCACGGAGGTCTGTTTGGAGGCAGTTTGGGAAGACTAGCCATCCACCTGGGTAATCTTTCTCCTTGAATGAGGCTTATTTTTTGTCTTGGTTTTGGGGAAGGTTTTTTGGTTTAGATTTTTTTTTTTTTGTTAATTTACCATCTTTGGTGTCTTTTAAGTCACACAGGCCCTTTTGTTTTCAGTCGCAATAAATGAGTTTAGCCTATTTCTCTAGAAACTTTTTCTTGTCTGCTTATTAATTCTCTCAAAGAAATGCCTGAGAGCAAGCTGATGAAGCAAGGTAGATTTGGCTGTGAGACACTGCCAGGCAAGAAAGTAAATAACCCTCTTCCCCCCCCCCCCTTTTTTTTCCCTGCCTGTCACTGAACTGTTTAACTTGCAATAAATTATCAAAAACTGTTAGTAAATTAGTATGCCAGCTGGGACAGGCTGTTGATTATTGTGTGATTTCTATTTACTTTTCTGGAGTGGGCTGCAGTCTCAGATGAGTGCTTCTTTCAGGAATCTCACTTGTAGAAATGACAAAAGGCCATTTTTTCTGGATATAGATTATACTAAGAATTTAATTAACTTTTAATTATGTGAAAGAGGCTCTCCCAGTGTTTCATTTTTTATGTCTCATCCTTTATGACCAGCTCACTCCACTCAGTTAGTCGTGTTGTATTATGGTGATTTGATGGTGCTTACAAGTTTTTAAGAGCATTATCTCAAATACAGTTGATATAAAAGACCATAAGTTTTTTTACTCTGTTTATCAGTGGCTAGCTATGGTCCAGAGCTGCATTGGATCAAAACATAAGAGGTGAAGGACAAGGTGTCCTTGATGGTTATATTGGAAAGGATTTTATAAATGTAAGAATTTAGACTGGGTCATGTGTACAGCTAATGCCAACAGGAAACATCAACAACAGCAACAACTCAAAACAAACAAACAAAACCAAACACAAACACAAAAAATGGCCACCAAAACCAAAAAGCAAATTTTGAGACCAATAATTCTAAGAAACAGACCACTGGAAGTGGTGTGGTCTGACATACAGTAAAGGGAAGACATTTATTACTCAGTCATTGGAAGTGGAAGTTTAAAGTGGCATTGAAATAATGTGTTGGGGTATTTTTAAGTAAGAATCCCTCCTGGTATTAATATGTACATTTTCCCATTACTAATTTCATTAATAAAATTGGAGGAGGGAGATCTGTAAGAAGAAGAGGTGCCTTTTTATTTAGTCCTAGAATTAATTTTGTTAATATGGGGCTACTTCCAATAGCTTCATATTTACTTCTAATATGCTCAAGACAATCTAGTGGCTTCTATGGTGTCTGGTACATTCTGCTAATGAAATCAAAATAGGAACAGTATGGATATTTTGGGGAACATGGCAGGGTTAGTTTTTTTCACTCTTTTCTTTGTTGAAATGCAATTGTTACTGCTAATCTATCTTCAATATTTTGTTACCATTCCTGAATTTGTCTGTTTTTTTAGTTCCTCTCTTTCCCTTTTAACACCACCTGCAAGCACATATGTATTTTTACTCCCAACTTGTTGATATTGAAGGGAAATGTAGAGAAACTGTGATATATGTAAAGTCTCAAAAGACATTCACATTACAGCCTCAAGAACCACTGCAAAATCTTGGAAGTGCCAAAGCAGTGGTAAGACCAATGTTTTGTTTGGATTCTGCTTCAGATGGCATCAGTCCCAGGGTCTGCAAAATGGTCAGTTTGCAGCGTTCCTGCTGACTGGGAACAGAATTGGCACTCCAAGACTAACTTCAGTCTCATGCTTTCAGAGCTCTGGGCAGCCACATGTCTTAGAAGGGAAGATAACAATATTGCCTAGATTTTCTTCTCCCATATCGGCCATAATTTGTAGCTGAATCTCTAGCATGTTCAGTGTTCTTGCCAAGAGAGAAATCTCCTGAAATCATCCTAGCTGCCTTCTGTGTCTCTAAAGACATTTCCAGGATCCAAGCTCTTCACCTTCTCATTTTCAGTAAAATATTATGTTTAAAACAAACAAACATACAAACAAACCCCTAATTTAATTACAGACTTTTAAGGAGGATTAAATGTCAATAAAAGAGAGAAAGGGGGTTGGTAGAAATGTTTGTGCATTCGTTAAATTTATTTTATATTAGTTTTTCAACTATTCATTAAAATGTACTGGAAAAGAGTCAAAACAACATTCTTGGGAACAAACATAGAAACAATAACACTTGCCCCTAAATTTTACCAATGTAGCAAATGAGCAAGAGAATGTTATTTCTATTTCTGACTTGGTCTGAGTGATGTGCAGCCTCTTCTCTCTCATATATATGAGAATATGTGCAGAATTGCCTAAGGTTTAATAATCACAGCATTCAACTGGGAAGAGGCCAGGACTTGTTCCTTCACCAACATGTAAGTGCTCTAACAACTGATCAACAAAGTCAGTCTCTCTGTCCCAATAAATATTTCCTATGTATGTGCATAAAGTGGAGCAGCTCCGGGGGGAATAACCTCTCCCCCTAATTCCTTCATGGGCCTTAGGAATCATGCTGGTAAATCTGATGTAAGTTTTCAGCAACACATTTCAGTTATGGCAAAATGATGCTTTTCAATAGAAAAAATGTTTTAGACTTCATCTTCCAAAAGCTCCAATCAACAGCAATCCCAAATACACCCAGAGAAAACGGGGACAATGAGTGGCAGGTATGTGCATTTACTAAAACCCTACCTCAGTAAAAATGGGCACTTTACAACTGCAAAAATCTAAGCCCTGATGGAGACAGGTTTATTATCTACAGTGCTGCTAGAATCAGGCACAGCAGTACTGTATGCTTCTGAATATAAAAGCTCTATTCTTCAGTGAAGTCCTTTTTCTATTAATGAGATTCACCCTAATGGGACCAAAAATTACTCTAAAAGACATTTCCTTTCTGCTTTTCAAGGGTTTTTTTCCAGTCCATTTGGACTGGATATCAAAGATAAGGGGAAATATTTCAATAGCAAGAGCTTTTATAATTAAGCTTTGTAGCCTACATAATGGAGATATGGCCAAATTCAAGTGAAAAATAATTACTGTTTTTCCAGCACTTGCCTTTGCTGCTGTGTCTCCCTTTTTTCTCTCTCTTCCATTTTTTCCTTCAAAACCACATCATCTGTTGTGACTTACATATGGAAGACTCTCTCAGTTCAACTCTTCCCCCTCATTTGTGTTTTCCCCTGTGGTCTAGGAGGGAAGAACTGTTCAATCTTAAACTATACCCAGACCTTTAAGGAGAGCACCTACACTTCTCAAAAGGAATTAGGTGCTTCCTGAAGGGAAGAACTCCAACACCTCACTTCCTAGTGCCAGCTACCCCTTTACATATGGAAATGGACAAATACAAAATACAGTGTGAGACACATCTGGAACACTTTGTAGTTGATGCTAAGATGGACATGATGTTTATTGTTTTCCAGTCTTCAGGAACTTGTCCCCAATGTGGAGCCTTTTAAAGCTCTCAGTGATTACAGTCAGCTGCTTCAGCAACTTTGGAGGTGGCCCATCTAGTGGCATGAACCTGTGTGTATTTACAAATATGTCTAGACTTCCCCCCCCCCACAATTCCCCTCTCCAAGTTTGGAAAACACTACTTATTTTTTATGACTTGTAGCAGAGTCATTAAGTACATTGATCTCCATAAGAAAAGCTCTATAAAACTGAGAGGAATAGAACTGCTTGAAGTTGATGCTTCAGCTGGTGTTAGGGATGTCTTGGGAATATTATGGAAAGGCCTTTGCACAAGTTTTCCTCTCCAATCCCCAAATACTCATCAAGTGTCATCACAGGCAAAGTGAGATTCACCAGAGTAAAGTTTTGAGAGGTCCCTTTTCTAGTTTTCCCAGAAAATTTTTATACAGCCTTATAATTGAGCTGGTATTCATAATAAAAGACCACAAACCTCAGCTTTAAAATGTTTATGACAGACAAGTGTTCACCTATTGCACAAGATGATGAGGTCCTGATCAATCCCATATGACTGATAATTTTAGCCACCACAACTGTCTTTCTTAACTTCGTGTTTTCTACCTATCCACTAATCACCATCCATGTAATTTCTCTTGGAGCTTAGTGCAGTTTTTGCTGTTGACAAATTAATGGCTGATGACTAGGAACTGTTTGACCTGTTTCTTCATTAACTTAGATCAAATCACATATGCAGTCATTTGTCATGCATCCGTTATCCTGTTTGGGAAGCATTGTTTTGTATTTTTGCTCTGTGATGTATTCGGGTAGAAAATATTTACAGGTCTGTTGGAGGTCTACAAAATAACTTCTTGAATTAGATTAGTCTGTGAATGTCCAAGCTAAAAAGATCAGTATATGCCTGTTTTGTCCAGCAAATACTAATATTTGTGGAGATACTGGTGAGAAACAGTGAAACTTGCCCAACTCTGCTGTGTAATTCAACTCCCTTTTTTTTCCCTGAGACACAGAAAATGTTCTTATTTTATGGGCAATATAAAACCAGGTTAGGGAACAATCCCCTGCTGTGACAAGAATTGGCACTATTTCTTCCCCAGTGCTGTCCCTCTCAAACTGCTGATTTAGAACATGCTGGAAAAGACTGTCTGATTCAGTTCTTGGTATACCGGACTGCATAGTTTTAAACTAAACCATTTGAATATGTGAAGATATCAATATGGTGATCATCCCTCAGAGCATCTCAACATTAACTTTTGGTCACTTTAGATGTAGGCCTGTACAAAGGGTACATTAAATGATCACTTTTGCTGAAGAATTAGCAATAGCCAGGCTAACACTGAACTTTGCAGGAAGACCAAAGGGCTCTTCTGTTTTTACTTGAGACAGAAACCCCCCAAAAATGTAGTATCTGCAACAAATAGTATTAGATTTCTTTATGTCAACGTTAGGTACCTAATAAAGCTTCTATTCTTCTCAGTGCAAGTTCAACCTGTGCTAAGAGATCCACTGTGTATATTAAAGGTATTACTTATTAATGACTACTTGCTCATAACAGTACCAATGTATTTTGCAGAAGATAAACAATGCAAGATAGGTGCAAATTAGTAGGTATTTGCAAGATGCAAATATCTTAACTCTGCAAGATAGGTGCAAATACCACTAGAAAAATTATTAAAGAAAGGACCATCTATGAAGATGTTGAATTCTGTTTCTCCTCTCCCTCTGCTGCGACCTTTGGCATGTTCACACCTTGCTCAGTATATTGCAGAAATGCCAGATCCACTTAGTGTGTGCCAGTTGTTTAGAATTCTCAGGCTGGTGACACAAGTTACTACTCTGAAATGTTTTTGAGGAGAACATTTCTCATGAAAATTTGGCCTGCCATGCTAGTCAAGTGGCAACAATTTTTTTGGTTCTAGCAGGTTGTAGGTGGATGAGATTTGTTCCTGTGGAGGAAGAGGTAATGATCAGCTTGCATAACCTACCTTTCTCTAAATAAGGAAGAAGAACTGAGCTGTAATTGGTATCCCCTAGAGAGCTGGCATCATCAGCACCTTTGAGGTGTTCAGTTCAAGAGACTTGGCAGATTTAGATACATACAGATTGCCAACAAATGCAACAGGGCAGGATTTTCAGTCTGTTCATCAACATCTGTCAGAACTTCTGTAGGTGTTTCTCTGTGGGCATTCATTATTACGATATGTAACCACTCTTAAACTTGTTTTCATTGTAGTGAATGCCCTAAAAGAAAACCAACTGTTCCAAAACTATTTTCTTTCATAATCAGATTATATTATTTCAGGCTTGCCTACTTGCGATGTGAGCCAATTGTTCTCTGTCCAGTTGCTCTGAACACATTTTTCTGCTAAGGTACTAACTCTGATGTTCATTCCCTCTTCAGTATTTCTCACATGTTGCCATCTGCTCCAGTTGCTAGCCAGCTTATTTTGAGATCCTGACCTCGAAATATTCACTCTACATCCTGAAGTGCCTAATAAGTTGCTGGTAGTAGATAAAAAATATTACAGCTTCAGTTGTGATATTCCAAATGATTAATGAGCTGACCACAACACAAGGGAGATGAAACTGTAATACATGCTTTCCATTATCTGCACCAGGATTTCTTCAGATGGCCTCTGACTGTGTCCTGAGATTACATGATTACTGTAGTGAAAATTTCCCAGGAGTCATCCTTAACATTCTCTTTTTCCCTTCTCTTATGGTGGTTCTCTTAGAGACCACTTACTGTTTCAAAATACTTCTGTGTGACAGCTTGAAAGAGGCTCATCAAAAGAAAGTAAGAACTCTAGAGGAAGTTGTGAATATTTACCATGAAAAGTAAAATACTGTTCTGGCATGTATGTACATGTTCTGTACATGTATTTCTATACATATTCAACACAATTCAGTTGCACATAAAAGCTGACTTATTAAATTGTCTAATAACTAATATTTGTTGAGGAGTGATTTTGTGTTAAATTGACTAATAACTAATATTTGTTGAGGAGTGATTTTGTATTGCAACTTCTAGGGAAGATCTTCAAGATTATGCTGCTATCTGGATGGCATTTTATTTTGCTCTCTGCTTGGAATAATCTTGGATTGATTCTTTAGATATTGTTTCTTACCACTCTGAGATTAAACTTACCACTCTGTATTAAACTCTTTAGCTTTGCCACTCGTGAGTTATCAGGTCTTTCATACCATCCAAGATAAAAATCATAACCCTTGGCAGTTCACCTTGTGTGTTTTATGAATGCTGCCTGAGAAGCAACATCTCATTTACAAATGGGATCAGGAGCTTTAGTAATTTCTGTATCAACCAAGTATATCTAATAACACATAAACAACATAAATTGTAAAACCAAGAAATACAGATGAGTTATTTAATCTGAAAAATGTTGAGGGTGTGACTGCAGTGCTGTGAATCTCTGTGAATACTGCCCTGAGATTGGCCTTACTGGCACAAACAATATTTTCTTTCAACACACATGTGGGAATGCAGGTTTATGTGATGGTGTCACCGGGAGTTTGGTGATACCCTGTGCCCAGCAGCCTTGTCTCCACGTTAGCTAAGAACCTTCATCTAGACATTAGCACTGCATGTTCTTAATGGCTTTAAGCTGAAGGAGGGTAGATTTAGTTTAAGTATTAGGAAGAAATTCTTTACTGTGAAGATGGTGAGGTGCTGGAAAAGCTGTTGTTCAGAGAAGTTGTTGATGACCCATCCCTGGAAGTGTTCTATGAAATTATTTGACCTCAGTGGGAATGAACTCGTAAGTTCATATCATTAAGGTTTTTGCTGGAGTGCGACCAGCATTCTTTAGGATTATATCCCCATAACTGAGTCCTCTATGTCCAGAGTTCAGCTTACTACAGGTGGCTGAGGAGGTTTAGGTTCTTCCTGGGCATGCTTGGCTTCCCAGCACATGTCTACTGTGTGCTTAAATGAAAAGTTTCTATATTTTGATTTCTTACTCTGCCCAAAAGAAGTTTCTTCCTTCGAGGTCAGTATAGAATGCTGAGGAATATGAGATGCCTTGCTTTCCAAACTTATGTAGGATTATAAAATTAAAAAATAGTGTCTCTCACACCATTTACTGCAAAAATCTCCTGTAGCAAGTCAGATGTTGTGAATCTAAAAATTCATTCATCATGGATATTTGCCTTTTCATTTTTTCCTTTTTTAATACTAGCAAAACAGAAAGGAAAATAAAACCTACAGTTAAAATTAAGACCAGTTGCTGAAGCTGAAAGAGATATCACAATTGTAATATGTTAGAAGATTGCCTTGTTTTAGAGAAAGTGCTGATTAAGATCAAATTTGTCTTGAGTTTAAATTTTGATTAGACCTAAACTGAGGGGAGGAGGGTTTTATTTCAGACACTGGAAATGATGCATGTTAATATCTTCTGTTTATTGCCACTTGAAATTGCAGCATAGCTTTGAATTGCTGCCAAATCTACAGTTAAGATTCCCAAGTAATCACTATGATTATTCCAAGTCTTCATGGTAACAGTGGAAGAAGTCTGATACGCAAAGTGCTGTAGCCTAAGCCATCAGAATCTTTTCATCCTTTGGGCCTCAGATTATGATTCCACTCATAGCAAGAATGGTTAGACATGCACATTGGCCAATCAGTCCTGAAAGGGAGATTACATAAATGGATTTAATTATGTTATTTTCAGATTTATTTGGTTTTTCTATTAACTCCTGCCTCCCTAACTTTTCCTGAAATGAGGAAAAGCATGACTTTTCTTTAGCTTTGGAATGGTTTAATTGATGTGTTGGCATAAGGGAATATTCTTTGTTTTTATTAGATTTTTTTTTTGCTTTCCTCCTTGTTCATCTATTACAAATACTATTTTTACTCCTTTTCATTACAATTCATCGTGTTGTTTATCTCCTTGAAATATTTTTTCACCTGTGCTTAACTTGTGGGAGTTGTAGATTTACATCTGCTGTGAATGTATACACGTGTAAATGTTTCATATTTAACTGATGGGAGATTAAGTAGTGAGGTCAGAGATAAACAGCATAATATAAAATTTACAATTTACTAAAAAATATTAGGAGAGTCTCACAGGGGGACAGATTATATGTAAAAAGTTGTTTAAAATAAACTTAACTGAAATTTAGCTGTGCTTAAAATCTGTTCTGATTTTTGAATACACAGTTTTTCAGGGAAGTAGTTGTTTATTTTGAGTTAAAACCCTCAGCAATCACTGCTAGTTGGCTCTCCTGATAGTATGTCCCAGTTGCATCCCTTCATCAGTTGCTTGCAGGAAGGTTTTGCTACTTGTTCCACTTACAAAGTAAATAAAACTTGATATGGAAAGCATTTAATGTGGGTACAATATTTACTCTGGAGCATTTTCCTAAATAAGTAGTGTTAGCCAGCAGGCAAGTCTGAGCGCCCGGTGTGTTAGCTGTGGGAAGGAAATCTGTATGCCTGATACATAATGATCAGTTTAAACTATTGGAATATAAATCAGAACACTGTGTGAAATTGAAAAATATTTCATTAAATGAATTATGATGTGTGTGTGAATAAAAGAATAGTTAGTGACCCTGGCATATATGCTTAGAAGTCTACAATCTTTAGGCTATTTTTCTTCTGATAGTTTTAACTTCAAAAGGCATATAATATTTTTTGAGGGACAGCATTAGCAAATATCACAGTGTGTTTGCATTTCATTATAGCTAGCATTTTTCTTTTGACTTTAGTTTCTAAAATTATGTTCTCTACAAGATGCTGTTGGATCTACATTATGAAATTTAGACATGCCTATATTTAAGCCTCATTAACAGTGAAAACCACTCCCAATTTTATGAATCTCATTCCTTTATTATTTGGAAGCCAATATTTTGGTATATTTGCAAGTGTAAGATTTATAGGATCAGGGAAAAAAACCAAACAAAAACAAAACAAAAAAAAAGAAAAACCAAAAAACCAAGACAATAGCACTGTAGTCCAGAGATTACTGCTCTGTACAAGTGCAGTTTGTGTCTTTTCTGGAATCTATTCCATACTGATTTGTTGTCTTGTACACTTTTTAAAAATATTAACAGAACATAATGAGTATAATGGTATTTACAGAAAGTGTTATTTGCACTAAAAGACTGTGTCCAAAGGTACAAAGCTTCCCATATGGAATTACTACCGTACTGCTTCTAGTGATACAACATTGAAGAGCTTGTACATGCTGCAACCTAAGCATGGAGCTCAGGACCAGCTTTGTGCCAGCATTCAGATACGAGGACATGCCTGGACACAAGGCTCATCAGGAATTGTGGAGCTCACATTGCAACCTTGCTTGTGGACAGAACCTGATCCTTCTGTCTGTGTTCTGGTCATGAACCAACAGGAGTGAGCATTATGTAGCTCTCTCAGCAGGTGGATAGATTGGATTTATCTATTTCCAGGTAAAATAGATATTTTGAGCCTGAGTTGCAGACGGGAATCTGGCAAGGAAAGTACAAATCTCCATGCTGGGCACTCCAGCTTCCTCACTCCACCTTGTGATGCAAGCAAAGGGACAGGGCAGCACATCACAGCCACATTCCATTTCAGGTTGATGCCATACCCTCTGCAGAAAACCTACTGAGTGTGTTACAAGAATCTTTGAATGTTGTATCGAGGCCACCAGCAGCTGCTGGTGGACTGTAGATAGTAATAAATTGAACAGACCCTGTTTGAAGCACTTCCCAAGAGACAGGAAGCCATTGGATACAGTAGGAATAAGAGATGGCATTTGTGAAGGTGTCATTTACAGAGGCTTAAAAATGTTAGTTTCCTGTTCCTGCTCTTGGGTAAATTATATCATTAAAAAATTCAAGATTATAGCAACATGATGGGTTATTATTTTGCTCTTCTTAGTGACCTAGTCACACAGCTGATGGAATTAGATTTGGCTTAATATATGCTTTAGTGTGAGATTTCAGCAGTGGACCATGAACTCTGAAGTATGTGCAATACTCTCTCTTGTTCAACAATGTACTTCAATATGTTCCCCATTTGAGGTATACAAAAGCCCTTCAGAAATTAGTGAAACTGTGTATGTGCTTCAAGTACAAGTGCACACGCTTAAGTAACCTGTCAAATTGGAGCATCTACAAATGTTGTATATATAGTTTTTCCCCCAAGACCAATTGTAGTAAAAGCTTATACAGCTGTCATATCTGCATAATTCATTTGAAATTTCAAAATTTTAACTTCAGCTTTCATCCAAGAGACTTCATAAAAATTATACTGTTTTTTCTAATCTCTTTCCTTCTCTGTATTCACAGTATTGTAATTCTGTTTGCATAACTCATTGCTATTTATCTCTGTAAGCAATTTACAGTCATTATATCACAGTGATCAGTATTCTGTGGTGTTTTCTGCAACATTTGCTGAATATTCTAAATGCATTTTGATTTCAGGATTTTTTTTTTTAATTGTTTTTGTAGTGTGAGCTAGAGAGAGCCCAGCTGGACTGTGAAAATTCATTTTGTTCGCAGGCTATCAGTTGATAAAGGCACATTTTTGAATGCCAAGTGGACCTGTTTGATCTGGAAAGACAGTCATAAATGGATCCTCATATTAGCAGTTTTAGAACCATGCTATAACATGCTGACTGACTCCAAAAGGTGAAAAGGTTGAAAAGAGTCAAGTTCTGACTGAATTATGTGGGGAGAACTTTGTTGTTGAAAGCTTGACATGAAGGTCACATAAGGACACAACTCAAGATATTACTTTGTTTGAGTCAAGACATAATTTGGACCTGAGAAAGAAATGCAAATAATTTATTGGCATATTTTTCTGCATCGAAGTGAATTGCCTTTTAATCCGAAATATGTCAGCAAGAGGAGAATGGTGAAGGAGTGGAGAGATATTATTAACTAGTTCTTTCTCCTGAGTCATTCACCTAATATAATTATGGCAATGATTATTTTTACATTTAGTAGCCTCACTAGACAAAGAGGTGTATTTATACAGACATGTTAAAATGAGTCATTACTAGCTGGGGTTTTTTTTGTAAATCTGGAGATTTTCTCATGTGGCCTCATGAACCTTTCAAAAGCACCAAAATCCAAGGCATTCATTCTGAGTAGAGATGAGGAGCATGATCAATTTGGTGTAATTTGCCAGAGAAGTTATAGAATTTAACATTCATAGATTTGGTCAGGCAAGATTAATAAGATCTTGCAGTCCTTAACTCTTAGATACTTTTGAGTTTCTTGTCCACAGAATTTTGGTAGCTAAGGTATGTACAAAATGTGACATTTACACAAGAAAAATAGGGCTGTGTTTTCTGTTATAGAATGTATAATAATGTATTCAGAATGTCTTCTGAATGTATGTTGTTGGTTTTGTCTTTTAGATAATTCTTGTAAGTTCTTCCCACAATGACCATGACCAAAGCCTTTTCATAAGCACAGATGAAGGAGCCACTTTCCAGAAACAACCCATTACTTTCTTTGTGGAAACCCTCCTTTTTCACCCAAAAGAAGAAGATAAAATACTTGCTTACACCAAGGAAGGCAAGGTAAAGCTTGAAGATACAGCATTTGTTTGAAATACAAGAGTTTCTTTGTTAAGAAGACACAAAAACTTTTGATATGCTGATTGGTGTTGGGTTTTATGAAACACCAGTTGCCCAGAAGGGAATCATGTAGTGGTTTTGAGCTTTATTTAAATATTAATTATTTTCATGTCCAAATCTTTGTTTTTATGGTAATTTCAATCCTGGCATTTTCAGTTGATATGGATATTGGGAATATTTACCCTCCTGCATAATATAGTTAAATAATACTTCTGAAATGTGCTCCTCCCTAGAAAGTGAGCATAAAAAATTTATGGTATAGTAGAAAGTTAATGAAGCTGAAATAGTGCCTCCAAAGGCTCTTCATGCCATGTAAAATAAAGTCATACAAAATAAACTGCATACTCGTACAGCACAATAGGATTTGGGGAATCAGTAGAAATGTAGACTAATTGTCTCTCTTATGATGTGTTTATACCACTGTCAGATTCAGGAGTTGTTTGTGTTCGTAAATTTTGAACTGTTTTCAGATTTCTTTTGGTTAAATTGTAAAGTCATTTTTCTGGATGGGTTGGGCTAAGCACTGGGGGTTGTGTAGCTCATCTCATCTCCTTTTCACGGTGCCAAAACTGCAGCTGCAAACTCACTGTAATTCTGGTCCTGGTAGTGGTCTTGACTCACCTCCATCATTACTCCTGTTTTAAAGTGGTCAGACCTCACAGAAGGTGTATATTTAAGTGATGACATTAGTCAGAGAAATTTGCATATGCTGCAGCCAAATACTGCACTGATTCCCGTGGTGTTAGATCATCCTTTGGGATGTTTCCTGGGATATAAGTTAATAGCTGATCCCAAACCAATTCATATTTACAGGCATTTGCAAATAATAATAGAACTAGAATAAAAAACAGAACAAACCAAACTAAGTCATAGATGATGCTAAATATTTTACTTAGCTTCAATTTGGTATTGTAACACAATTACAAATAACTTAAATGCATATTATGTAAATAAAATACTTCAGGGAAGCCTGAAGTCATAGAAAGTCTATGTTATGAAAACCTCTTTTTCAATTTGGCTTTTTTTTCCTTATGGTAGATATAATTACTGAACTCTACATGTTACAGATTGGCAGAACACTGAAGTATAAGAGTCTGAAGTCTATTGAAAAGCTAACCAGCCCAGAAGTGGCTGGAAGTATTTGTCAGAAGAGAGAAGGTGGCAGAAATACAAAATGAAGCATTTGGTTTGTGTTTTGATGAATTAAGCATGTTAGGGAGATTGTTGGGCATTTTAGGCTTGGATAGCCTTCTGAAAGGAGTGATACTGTTGTTTTCTGTGCTTAAATGTGACTGGACAAAAAACCCCTACAAAATATTCAACAAAAAATTACTCTGCAGGAATAGCAGGAAGAGTTAGGTAATCTGATGGGCTTTTCTCAGGCTTTCAATATGACACTAAAAGGAGTCAACCACGAAGACTTACTTAACAACTCCTACATCATTACCTAAGATGTGTATGAATGAAGGATGCCTTTGACTGTAACTGGGTCAGTAAACTGCTTACATTTTGTATAAAATCTGATATACTTGGCCTAGAAGGGAGAGGAAGATAAAATGATGTTGGCATAGAAGGAGTTGAAAATCAGAATTGCCACTTGACACAAGAAAAGGTCACTGTGCTAAAATCAATGATCTTGAGAGATAGTGTTGATCTGAAGTTGCCCTGAGGAGACAAATGTACTCTAGATTTTTGAGCTGAGTAACTTTACCTTTCCTAAAAGAAAAGTAGTATCAGAATGTAACACAATCTAAAACTCAGGAGAAACCATTATCTTCTGTTACTCAAATGATTTCTTACAAAGGCACTTTGGAGACTACAAGGAATACTGTACTAAGTCTTTCATAAATAGCAATCAGCAAGGCTTCTTTGTCTACTGCAGCATCACAACCTTTTTCACAACTTTTGATTCCATTTAGGGCTTATTTCATAGTGCAAAATATACATTGTTCATTCATTCAGAACCCTAGATTCTGTTTAAATAGAGCTCTAGCCTCTAGCTGACACTATAAATTAATGCTAATCCAGTCAATGTTGTTGGATTAATCCATTTACTGCCTCAAATCTATATACTCTTTTTCTGGCTACTCCTCAGTTATAATGAAGAACAATCAGTTGTTTGCTGAGTGTACATAAATGTTTGTAGATTTTTTTTAAACCTCGTCAGGGATGCTGTAGATTTTTATTGTTCATTTGGAAGCTGAAAGGATGAAAAAATGGCAGAACATAAAAGTATTTCCAATTTTTTTTTTTATGTGATTCCTCACACTTATTACATGGTTGGTAATAAACAGAATTACAAGATCTATTAGATGTGTTTGCTGAAGCCAAAGATTTTAGCTGTCCACTGATATAACTATTTTCACCCTGTATCTGATCTCATTTAGTAGTTTTATCATATGTCCCTGTGGAAAAACAGAACACATGGGTCACTTTTTTTTACTATAGATAGTTCAATATGCACATAAGTTAGTTACATGTTATTTTTTTATTTATTTCAAATACTGTGTCAGTTAAAATTTTGTTTGAATATGACTTATTAGTCCTACTTCTCTCTCCCTCACAGTAAGATTACCAGAGTTTCCCCTGCAGTAAGCCAAACTGTTCATTCATAAACTCCCAGACTTTGATCTTAAATGTGTGTGTAAGGAGGTAGTTTGGGTTTGGGGGGTGGGAGGAATGTATGTTAGATTTAGTATTTTTTGACCCCTACTATACAGGCAACTGTTCTAAAGGCAAGAATCTTCTTTCATTTTCTTCTGAAATTCATTGATGACAAAACTATATCTCTTTGTTCACGTGCCAGTGTTGTCCTTTATCCTAAATAACACTTTACCCTCTTGCCAGGAACCTCTGAATTCTTGGCTTTCTTTGCAGCTTAGACACCAGGGTTAGGGTAGCACATTAAGTGATTATCTCTCCCAGATTTAAGCAGTCTGCTGAGGCAGGTAACTGGATGAGCGGGGACCTTTTAGAAAGATGGTATAACCAATGGTTATCTTTTCTGTATTGCCTGTGGTGACAAATGTTTGAAGAGGTAAGCAGCTTAGGTTCTTCATCCTGCACGGTCTAGCCCATTCAAAGCCTACATTTGTACCTCCCAGGAGGTTGCTCAGAGGAATATGCTATAAAATACCCTGGTTACATCAAATCCTAACCCACATGATAAAGCTAATATGAGAAACGTAGGCAAATCAGGAGCCTGGCAGCCCCATCATTTAGCTCTGAAGATGAAGAGTTCTTGGTCCTTGATCATTTCCCTGTGCACTGACTGGGTCAATGCTAAAGTAAGCAATCTGAATCTTCATTGTAGTTTCCTACTCTTAACTGTGGTCTACCAGCTGTAATTGAGTGCGGAATGGAAGAAAGCCATTGAAAATGCAGAAATACTCTTTTATCTCTGGGAAATACTCTTTTCTCTCTAGTTTGATCTTCAGTAAATTTATCCATAGAGTTTGTACTAAGTTACCTCAACCTTTTTCTTTATATATGTTAATATTGCTGGTTTTCTGTAGTAGAACATAATACATAACAGTGGGGTTTTTTTAATCTCTTGTCATTGAACCTGTCATTTTAAAACAAAAGCATTCCTTACTAGTCCTTATAAGACACTTTCCCCCAGAACAATCAGTGTCTGAACTGGTGACTTATTCCCACACCAGAGGAGTTTTACTTGCCTTTTTTTCCTTATTAGAGATATCAAGAGAAAACCCATCTTATGTAAATTGGATCAAATAAGAAATGCATGCAGACAGCGGGGGGCTTTAAATCTATCTCATTAGAAGTCTGATAGAAGCTTCCTATTTTAACTAGAGGAAACATAATGAAGGCAAATGCTAAAGGAGAGTGATTTTTTAATAGCTATTTTATATCCCGCTTTAATCTGGGGGAAAACAACTTTCATCTGCACTCTATATCCATCGATATCATTAGCATTTGTTTTCTTACCAGAGGTGAATTATTCATATGGAAGATGGAACTGGAGTCCTCCCTGTCCAGGCCATCTTCTACCTCTCTGCTGAGGGAACACTTCTCATGGGCCACAAATTGGTATCCATGAAACAATCCCTTACGTACATCTCTCCTCATCAAATATCCTAAGCATTTCTCTAATATCTTTTGGTCCTATTTTAGCAGAGTTTTAAATCCGTTGACTTCCTGACTTAATATTTTTGATGACATAAATGGAACATTTTTTCTTTTTTGGTCAATGAATGGGAAGAGAAGTACCCTTCTACCATCCTTCTTGAGTAACAATGATGATGTAAAAAAGAATTTGACCACAGCTGAACTGTTAATTATTTTTGTGGTAAATAAGAAGACATTGTCACGGAGTTTTTTTAAATTATAGATTATATTTCAAAGCATTTTCTCCATGAAAGGTTGTTACTCTGAAAAATATTGTACAGAGTTCCTGGTAATGTTTTTGTTGTTTTTGTTTTTGGTGGTTTTTTGTTTGTTTTGGTTTGTTTTTTTTTTTAATTGGTGTACAATCTTTCATTTAATAGTGACATAGGACCTGTCTTTGAAGATGTATATTAGCAGTTTCCTATCATCTCATTTTTTTCTTTTTTTCCCTTTTTTTAGGTCTATGTATCTACTGACTTGGGCAAAAAATGGATCCTTCTGCAGGAACGAGTTTCTAAAGATCATATTTTTTGGTAAGAAGTCTGTTATTTTTCAAATAATAAAATGAAGATCAAAAGTATTTCATTCTAATCAAGAAAGATGTTTCCAGAGATACTGGTGGGATAGTAGGAACCCTGGCATCTTTTGCAGATTATGTTGGTGTTTCTGTGTTCTCCATTGCAAATTCATACCAATGATCATACCAGATATCATCACATGGAAGGGTTATAGGTCTGGATCTATGGAGACCGAGATGTAAAGAAAGCTGCAATATTGAATGAAACTGCTCTGCATTTACTGGTGAAATGGATCTTTAGAAAGGAGAGCAGTCTTTTTGCAGAGAAAAATCTATAACATTTTTTTAAGAGAGATTGGATCATATGTATTAACTGGAGTCATATAAACTTGCACTAATAAGGAAACTGGTGAAAAATATTTGTCCTTTATTGAGGACACATATATCAAATTATTTCATTTTCAGCTTAAATATTGTGCAGTCTCCCTAAATGTTTAAGAAGTGATTTAAACAGGTTGACAAAATGTTTGAAAAGTAAGTCAATGCCCTTTTTTAACAAATGAAATTAGTTTGAAAAGTCTATAGTTTCTCTTACACCAAAATTAAACTTTTGATAGTGTTTTAATTAGTTTACTTTTAAAATTGGTCCATCTCACACTCAATTGCCCCTTTCACATTTTACTTCATTGCGTAAGTATGTATTTTTTATTACAAGAATGAGTTATAATCTGCTAGACACTTGCATTCCCTAAATGACTTATTTTAGTTCAGGTCTCTTAAGTACCATGTGAAAGAGTAAAATAATCATTAAGGAGTAACACCATGGGTCATGTCCACCTTATAACCAATTTTTCCCTAGCAAGATTATATAGGATGTAAATCACGAGGGCATGTGGTTATCTGTCTTTAATAATTTCATTTTATAAATGCATTAAGTCTTAAAACAAATAAAGTCATTAATAGGTAGAAATAAAAGTGGAAGCCTCTCTCTCACAGGCTTGTTTAATGGTGTTTTTCTTACCTGACACTTAGCATACTTAAATTATGAAAAATATAGCAAACCATTGAAATATGTGTCAGTTTTTCTCCAACTCAAATAATCTGTCATTGTTCTCTGTATCTAAGGATTAAACCCAGAAAGTGCATGTTTAATTAGAAGTCTATATTTTGCTGTTTCAGAATCCTTATGTTTCCTTATATCACTCAGATACAATCAGGAAAGTGTCCTGGATCTTTGATAGGAATAATTCCAATGTAGTACTTCAAAGTTGTGGTTATTCATAAATGTCACATTCTTCACAGATAGGAATAATAAATTCTAAGAGTCTGTACATTTATAGGCATTAGATATATTTTCTAGGGGGTTGTTTTCCTCTTTTATATGTATAGACCATACTCATTTCTCTCATGTACATCTCATGATAAATGAGGGCATGTCTCTTGCTGATACGGGCTGGTTGTGCCAAGAACATTTGACTGGGCAGATCCTTAGCAGATGTTTTTTCTTTGATTTCAATTAAGCTTTACCACTCAGGTCAATAATATAGCCTAAAATTTTTATTCCAGCCTGGTAACTACAGATATTATCAGTCATAATATTTTCACGTGTTTTGTAAAAACAATTTTTTTCCTGTGCTTGCAGAAACAGCCAAATCTTCATGCGCTTCATGAAAAAACTTTTTTTTTACTCCATGAAAATATTAATACAATTAATTTAATGGAATATGATATGTATCTGTATTAAGGGGAGGTCAGTAGAGACAGAGTATTTGAAATATTTACGTTCAGATCTTATACTGTAGGTTTATAAGTAATGTATTAATATCATCTTCTGGGGTTTATTTGCTTTTCAATTGTTCTCAATCATTTCTTAAACAGCTTTGCAGATTTAATATGTGGAATTTGATTTTTCATGGTAGTGGAACTAATGAAAATATTATTGGTATCAATGGAAAGTGTATTATACTATCTCTAGAAGCACAGAATATTTGCTTCCTATCTGTGATGCAGCGTGCTCTTTTCTAGCAGCATCCTAGCTGTTTTCCCTATTTGTTTCATTTATTCTTTTGGAAAAGGAAGTTGACTAATCCTTCATAGGAGTTTGCCTTCTCTTCGCATCTTAGAAGGCAAAGCAGGCTTCCCAGAGAGGTGGTTGATGCCCCAAGCCTGTTCAACAGGCATTTGGACAACGCCATTAACAACATGCTTTAACTTTTGATCAGTGCTGAATAGGTCAGGTAGTGGGACTAGATGGTTGTTGTAGGTGCCTTCCAACTGAAAAAGTTTATTCTATTCTAAAAACAAAAGTGCTATAAGGCAAAAGCATGAAAGGCAGATTTGCAACTAATGATAAAATAAGATATTAAGTAGCACTGTGATTAAAAAAAAGAATGTTTTTGTGTCAATGTTTAGAATATATATCTTTTATATCTGTGTAAATATTAATTAGGAAGATTAAAATCCCCCCCTTTTTTAACATTGAATGTTTTAATGTTATTTTTTCAATTTTGAGAAGATTCTTTTTCTGTATAATTAAGAAACTTTGATTGCTGTGGCCAGTTTTACTTCAGCATACGAACTCCACTGGCCCCAGTGTGACAATTTCTGTTTAAGGGATGTTATAATACCCATCATTTATAAATACCTTTTCCAGTTCTTGATGCATTTTTAGGAGGGAATGCAAAGAGATATGACCTATTCCAGCCAAACATTAAACACCCACCTATCACATGGTATATAACTGGGTTTGTATACGAAACCCATTTTTAAAACGGAGTGGTTATTATGTGGAAGAAGAAAGAGTAGTGCAGTTTGGCATTCCTCTGGCTCTGCTGCTATTCTTCTCAGTCTCCAAGGCTTATGCACCATTGAGAAATCCTTTTGATTTCTCAAAATAGAACTTAGTAATACATAAGCGAAGAATAGATTGTGAATCAGCTGTCTACATCAGCACTAATATACCACGGGACAGTAAGTAATGAATTGGTAATTACCAGAGAATTAGGCCTGACACATTTCTTTTATGACTCTGTCTAGAGCCTTAGGAATGCTTTATCCCCAGCTCACTAGGATATGGGGATCCTATGCTATGGGTATCTGTTACTCTTATTTTTAGCTGCAGATTCTCTATTTTCATGAAAGGTGAGAACATAAAAATAAAAAATGATGAGTTTATTTGGATAGAGCAGTTGTTCTCAGGAGACCAAAGTTCTGTTCTCATCCTGAAATCCCATAAGGATAATCCCTCATAGCCATACCCGTTTATGTCAAGCATAGTGGGTTCCTGGCTATTCAAGTGTCAGGTGAAAGAGGGGATTTCAGTGATGTTATGCCCTGAAGGAGAGAAATGCAAAGAGGATTTCACTGAGCCTTTAGCATTGAATTTCATGTGAGAGGCTCTTGTGTGGGAAGCCAAGAATCTGTGTGGGCAGTTACTCTTAAGTTTGACTTAATCACTTGCAATGGGTTTTGTTTCTGTTTCTGTCTGTGTGATGATGTGTGTAACTTATTGGTTTATGTGGCAAGCTTTGGTAGCAGGAGAGTTCAGGACTCCTGTGGGAAGAGACTCGGAGCTGCCTCCGTGTCAGACAGAACCAGTTCCAGCTGGCTCCAAGAGGGACACACTGCTGGCCCAAGCTGAGTGCTGCTGGTATTGCCTCTGTGATAACCTGTGTAAGAAAGGGTAAAAAATGTGCAACAGATGTGAGAGAAAGGAGTGAGAATAAGTGAGATGAACAGCCCTGCAGATACCTAGGTCAGTGAAGAAGAGGGGGGAGGAGGTGCTCCAGTGGCCAGAGTACAGGTTCCCCTGAAGCCCTTGGTGAAGGCCATGATGAAGCAGGCTGTCACCCTGCAGCCCGTGGTGGTCCATGGTGGTCCATGGTGGAGCAGATGAATGCCTGAGGTAGACTGGGAACCCCACACTGGACGAGGCTCCTGGCAGGACCTGTGGCCCTGTGGAGAGAGGAGCCCACACTGGAGCAGTTTTGGTGGCAGTTTTGGTGGCAGGACTTGTGACCCACAGGGGACTCACACTGGAGCAGCCTGTTCCTGAAGGACTGCATCCTGTGGGAGGGACCCATGATGGAGCAGGGGAAGAGTGTGAGGAGTCCTCCACCGGAGAAGGAAGTAGCAGCAGAGACATGGTGTCTAAAAAACCATATGCATAAGAAAGGGCTTCACAGTATCCTTCAGGAGATCAAATACAGGCCCAAATGGAAACATAGGTGCCCTGATTTCCCCCTGTTTCTCACTGTGTTTTAGTAAATGCAACTTTACAACATAACTGAGGTTAGACATACACAAAGGCTGCACCGGGGTGGTGGCAGTTCCACCTCTGTGCCACCAATGGCAGCTTTCTTGCTGCTTTTCTTCTGCAGGATTAGTGCTCAACTGTTGACATGATCTGGTGATTTAAGAAACGGAAAACTAATCCCTCAAAAAAGTTCTAAAATTACGTTCTGCAGGCCTAGTTTTCCCAAGAGGCTCAACATGGTGTCAGACAAGCACAAGGGAGATAATGGAACCTTGTGTTCACAGGAAAGGGAAGAAGCATATTGAGGTTGCCTGTATTTGCAGCACCCTGCAATCAAGTCAGGCTATTTTAATTCTGAAGTGTTATAACCACACTATTATGTGATCTGAAGTGCTGGTATGTGTTGCACTTGCTTTATCCAGCACAGTATACTTGGTCAAAAACTATTTCTTTTCCTAGAGGAAGATTTGTCTGATCTAAAAGTTAGTCTGAATTCAATTGGAAAACTCAGTGGCTGAATGCAAAACATTAAAACAACATATACCAGAAAACCCTGAATTTACCTAAACGAAACAACTAAATAAAGAAATGGTCCCAGACTGCTGAGGTGTGAACATTTTCATTGCAAAGTACTGTGAGAAAAAGAGTGGGGGAATTTTAACCAAACCAAAAACCCTACTGAAATTGAGAAAAATAGATAGTTCCTGAGAAAGTGCTTGTTCTATTGGGGAAAAAAAAAATTATGCTGAAGTGTCAACCAAAAAGGAAGAAACGGTCAGATTATTAGGATCTATTGCATCTCTGCTTTATAAGACAGAAGAAGTCCTAGCCTAAAGCCAGCCAGGTAACTGTAAAACTGTGCTTGTGAATGGATGTGTGGACACAGTCCTCACACTGGCACAATACATTTTTGTTCTGGTAGTAGCAAGTTTGTAAATGAATATGCAAAAAAATGTTGGTTTGCATTTCTCCCTCAATATTAAAAAAAAACACGTAATTGAGCTTTCTGTTTAAGTGGATCATATGCTGTTTGTGTCCCCGTATGTACCTTGTTTGCCCTTCGTTTTGAGAAGGCTGTATCATGTGAGCAGAGGGACCAAGACTGTGTTTAGCCTGCAGAGTATCATACAACTTTCTCTTTGGTTCATGATTTAAGCACAAGTGAAATAACAGTATTATCTTTTAAGTGCTGTTGGCAGAGGAGTCCACTGAAATGAGATTAGTTTATTTTTCAGGGATATAGCTTCAAATTTTCTATATTAGTTATACTCTCTTCTGAAGATTTTCCCAGCAGCTGTAATAGATTTGGTCTTTTTTTCAATAAAAGAAGAAAGGGCTATTCCTAAGTGTTTGTAAAGCTGGATAAAGGGACTTTAGAGTTCAGAAACTGCTCAGTAGCTGACATTCAAAAGTAGACTTTAAGGGTGTAATGTCTCCATTGAGTAAACAGAGTCTCTGCTGTTAGAGTTCATCAGTACAATTAGAATAATGAAAAACACAAGTCGTAGTTTTTAAATATTCTGCTTAATTTGTGCCTTTTGAAATGGATAAACTGCACGTAGAGCATGCATCTCAACTCCGGAGGTGCACCACCATCACTCACTTAGACTTGGGTAAAGTTAGACATCTACAGATATAGCTTAGTGATTATTCCTTTTGGCAGCCTGGTGGCTTACATCTTTGCAGGGTCACCTTTAGATTAGACAGTTCCCAATGCAAGTTCAGTGGGACAAAGTAGAAGCAAGACTGGGGACACAGAGTGGAGTGATATAATCTAGTAGAGCACTGAGAAGAAATGCTTGTCAAACTGCAGTATGGACCTGTCATCCTAAACCTTCTTTACAGTCAGTGGACACTGTGGGAGGTGATCCAGCTGGTTTAGGAATAAAGGAGTTGCCTTTTAGAGGTAACTTTGCCTGGATAGTAAAGGATAATTTTAAAAAAGGGGTAGGGGAAATGTCTGAACTTCAGGTGGAAAGAGGTATTATTTTCCTGGCTGGGTTAAGGAAAAAACCCTTCCTTGTGAGTTATTGACATCTACTCAAATAAAAGTCTAAAGAAGAAACATAGTCTGGATTGGAAAGTTTTGTTCTGAAATGTTAGTTAAAACAAATCAGCTACATCTTCTTGCTCTAAAACGTTACACTGGAAACAAGATTAGAATCTACTTGTGTCAGCTGCCACTGTTAGGAGGAGCACAGTAAAAGGGAGATCATTGTAATTCTGGTCTGTTAAAAGAAAGATGAGAAAGCAAAGATATTGACAAATACCTCAAACTTTGTTTATGAAATAATGTGTGATATATAATAGATACAAGAGGTAATTTCGGAAATACCCAAAAACTTCCTTTTCATTATTGATGCTTGTTAGCATGGCAAGCTGAGCCTTAGAAAATTCAACCTAAAAATTTCTGTGGTTCAGCTGCATGAGGTCCAACACAAAAAGTAAAATATTCAGCAAACATTTTTTTCCCTCAAATTGCTGACTGTGGAGTTGATAGCAGGTTTCATTTGGTGTTGTGGATATCTAGAAAGATAGATAACAGCACACACAGCAAAAAAGTTCACACATCCCTTTCCTCTGCTTATATATATTCTTATCATACCTCACTGATTCTAAAATGTTATCTGACCTACTGTATTGCCTCCAAAATGCTAAAATAGTTTGTGTTTGAGAGACCATATTCTTATTAAATACAAAATTTTTCCATGCATTTATTAAAAAAATATAATCCCACTGAAGTTTCCATGGCATCTTATGGGTTGGAGAGGCTCATCCCTCACCCTCTCCATCGTTTTTTTATTAGGGGAATATATCATTTATCTTATTAGGGGAAAACAGCATTTGTGATTGTTTCTGGTTTTTATGCAGCAGTGGAAATCATCCAGTCTCGTCCTCCTGGATTGTGTTCCCAAGGAGCCACCAATTACTGAGTCTAACTGCCCCTCATAAATTAAGCTATTAAAATAATTAAGCAATGATGTAATTTCAATCCAAAGTACAGCTTTATTGCATTTGATTGTTAATAATTGTATCAAAATTATAATTTTCTCTTAAGTATCTTAATGGGCTTTTTTAATATCTGCATCCAGCTGTACTTTATCACTCAGTGTATCTCCTTTGCCTGTCTTCAGCTCACATCTACTGACTCGATGGACTCTTGCCATGCCAGTGAAGAGCCTTGGGAAGAGTGATGTGACTCTGGGAGTGGGGCTGGATTCTGCCTCACTTAGTGACACACAACTGTCAGCTCAAACCTTTCTCTGCAGAATCTGCCTGACTAATGACAATAGAAGGGCCAGAAAAAAGCACAGCTGGGGCTGCCATTCCCAGGTTGGGATGGAAGCCCTGAGGGTAGAAAACTCATCTTTTGGCTGAGCATATTTGACATGAGAGATATTAGGAGAAAATCAGCCTGTATTCCCATTATAGCTTTTCAGAGTTAAACTGCACCTTGATCAATTCTGTCTGAATTTCCTTCTCAGGATGTTTTTCTCGAAATTATTCTTCACTTTCTTTGTCAAAGCGGAATCTACTCTTCTCTTGAGTATACTAACCAAAGATATATCAATTTGTTATGGAAACTGTGTGTCAAGTTTAAGATATCTCTAATAAGAAAGGAATCTTAAGTGTTTTTTAGCATTAAATCTGCTTTTTAGTCTCAAATGTCAAATGTAATTGTAAAAAGATGCTACAGTGCTTGCCAGAGCCTGTGATTGTGTGCATATCTCTGTGTGTACATATATCAATTCATTATTATGAAGGTTTTTTTCCAATTTCATACCTTTTTCTGTTTGTTTTTTTTTTTTTTCCCAATTTACCCTATTTTTATCCATGGGTTAGTAAAAGGGATTCTAAAGAAATTTAAGGAAAACATTGTCAAGTACAGAAAAAATAATTTCCTTCTAGGTGTTAGTAATGGGACATTATAAATGGGGTTTATTTCAATTTCCCAGCTAGAATGTTAAAGCTGGTTAGTATGAAACCCTCTCTTTTCTTCCATCCACATAATTACTATTCTGTAGCTGGCTCTACATAATTTGATTATATTATGTTCTCAGGGCCGTTGCTGGAGTTGATGCAGACCCTGATTTAGTTCATATGGAAATCCAGGACCCCAGTGGAGGTATGCAAATGAAAATGTTATCAATTAATACCCTAGTGTATAGTAATTTCTCTTTGTTTTAGAGGTACTTTTCAGATTGTTTTTAAAACTAGTCAAAAGAGAAATTGTACGAGTCAGATGCTTTCTCTGTTTATATGTAGTCAGCAAAACTGCCCTGTTATATAAAAGTATAGTATAATTTAAAATCTACTTGTTTTCCCCTGTAAGATGAGTTGACGTCAAGATGTTATGCTCTGTTGAAAATGTCCATTAATGGTGCAATTTATTCTGGCAGTTAAACATTGAACAGTTTTTCCCAATTTGCAAATAAAACTGGCAATGCAGTGTTAGTACTGAGTGTCTGTTTATGTGAATCATTGCATATGTCAGGTCTACTGCACTAACCACCAGCTCCCAGAATTTCCTCATGTTGCACTATCCAGTATACTTTGAGTCTTCAAAAGAAAAATAAATGAAAAAGCAGACTGGTAGTCAGGATGTGCTGTACTGAAGAGTCACCACAATTCCAAAATCTGGTGTAGTTTCTTGTTACCAATCGTACTCTTTAAAGGTAATGTAATTCCTTGAATCTGATCATCTAAGTTCCTGTGCAATCTTAAAAATGAGTTGTAAAGAATGTGCAGTTTAATTTGTCCCAATCCTGTAACTTTTCTTCGTTTCAGCCCTATCAAAAAAATCAAAGTTGCCATGTTAAAAGCTGGATGACAAAGTTTCTAAATCTTTTAGAAGCGAGATTTCTGAGACATAGTGACAGCTCCCTCAGCTGCTTTCTTTAGAGTCAGTGTAAAAAGATTTTTTAGGACCTTTATGGAAAGGTTTGTTTAGGTTTTTTATTAAACAGAAGCGGCAGAAAAAGAATAATGATGTATTTCCTGGCTGGGTTCTCAACAAACTGACTTTGTGCACTTATGGTCAGTACAAGCATTGCCATTGATTTCAATGGAAACAACATCTTTGCACTACCTATCTGATGAAGAGCTATAACTCTTGTGATGTGAATGATGAATATCTGCAAGACTTTCAGATGGTCCATTGCTGCATTTGGTCAGATGTCCTGATAGTGATGATTTGGATATAATCAGAAGAACTTGAATTGAATCTAACTGCCTCTTAAACACATTCAGATTTAAAAAAAATAATTGTATCCAGTATACTGGTTTGGCCTTGTCTAATTAAAAGTCATTAAAGTGTGGAATGCATTTCCTATCACACTGCAAAAGTAGTGAAGGACATGGGGGTGCATTGTTTGCTCTCCCTCATGCTGTAAATGGAGCATGGGTAGAATTAGCGATCTGGACACAAGACTGTGTATATAACATTTTCCTCGCTGTGCTTGGAAAAGTCACTCAAGTACTTTGTACTCAGAAGCTTGTGACGAAGGCTGAGCTGTACAAGAGCTTGAATCTAGGAGAAGGTCTTTAAGCCACAGCTGGTGTAAGATACAATTGTTGGCTCTGCTCTCTCTGATAAGAGCAGATTGTATCAAAGATGCAGTGGTGCTCTTCTAAGAACCCAGGTATAGAGGATAGTCCTTGCTAACTGGAGAGGAAGAGAAAGGCTGCAGCCTCCACTGATTATAAATCAGTCCAGGCTTTTTCAGCAAAGTATTAATTATGAATATAGAAATCCTGCCCCAACAGAGCAGTTCCAATAGCATGTTAATAGTGTCTCTGCACATTCGTACAGAGCTTTGAAAATAGCCTTTAAAATTCTGCACACTGTCTATTAAACGAAGTCTGATTCTTTTCTCATTCATCACAATTTTATACTGGGGTTGATCTATTGATTTCAGTTATGTTGTGTCAGGCTGCCATTTCTCCAAGTGAATAATTTGGCTCTGTGCATAGGTTAAGTGAGAAAAGAGGCTCCTTCTATTATCCCCACCCATGAATGACTCATTCATCTAACCCTTAATCTCTCTGGACCAGCAACATTTGGATAATAACAGGCTGCCTCCAGGGAATGATCTGAACTGTAAGCAGTTAATATATTCTCAGTACATTGGAGATTGAAAAACTGTTGTATGAGGGTTTAATATAATAATTCTACAACCAACTCACCTGGCAAAGGCAGCATTTTTTCTACACGAATAACATTTAATACCGCTTGCTTCTTTTTCCCTTGATAGCCCTGTCATATGTTTCTGTCTCTCTTCCCTCAGGTTATCGCTACATCACTTGCCAGATTCAAAATTGTTCTGATAAGACAATGACAGTCCCATTTGCTGGTGGTACTGATCGGGATTCCCTGACTGTGCAGGATGACTACGTATTTCTTCAGGTACTGCCACTTTTGGGAGAGACAGCTTATTCTCAAATCAAAAATAAAATTTTAAATAATAGTGCAGCAACACCGTAAGGAGCAGGGAGAAACCTGTTCCAGAGTATGAATGATAATTTATGAATTTTTACAGGAAACAAATAATTCCTTTATCATTAAAAAAAAAAAAAAGCATCTTTAGTTTGTGCAACCAGTTACCCTTTAACTATATGAAAATTTCCAAGCTGATTGTATGGTTCAAAGTTGCTTTCTATAAATACTCTTGTGTGTTAAGCAAAATGCAACCCTTTTGTTCTTATGCTTACAATCTCTTCTGGGTTCTTTCTAGTACCTTGGTAGAACAAAAAGATTAAAAAGGCTCCTGATAAAACCATCTGTGGAGAACCACTGACAGACTGGTTGCACATCTTCTTCATAAGGATTTTCCTCTGAAGAGGTTTTGCCAGGAAAGAACTTACATGGTTGTGCTTAGGAAGCAAAAGAGTGAAATGGTCATAGCTGGGATCTTGGAGCAAACTAGTATAGAATCATAGAATGATTTAGGTTGGAAAAGACCCTTAAGAATGAGTCCAACCGTAAACCTAACGCTGCCAAGTCCACCACTAAACCATGGCCCTAAATGCCATGTCTACAAGTCATGGTGGTCCAAATTACATTGGGGTTATTTCATTCCCAAACTACAGGGCCTGTGTGCAGAAATGTGGGCTGGAACTTTGTCAGGCTTATGGCACCAGTACAGCTCAGGCACACTTGAAAACTTTATGTGCTTGGCACTGGTTGTGATTTGAATCTACCAAAGCTGCAAACTTCTCAAAAAACCGTTATGTCCTCCTTGCTTTGTTAGATTTTACTGGGGAAGTTGCTTGTGCTTTCCTTGGTGGTTGGCTGTCATTTTTCCCTTAGTTTGATATGATTTGTTTGCTGCAAGGCTTGTCTATTCATTGAGTTTTGCAGGAAAGCAGTATTGTGACAATGGATAGGTCTCCCCACCACTGCCTCAGTGTACATCAGAATGGCTTCCTTGCAGCTTTCCCTCTTTAGAGCTCTTCCACAAAGATCTGTAAATTAGTAGGGACACAAAGGATCTGTCCTCCTCTTGTTTGGCGCAGTGGTTTCAAAAGTCTGCATGGCTTAGAACAATTAGCACTATAAGGAAATGGAAAAAATGGCTTTGGGAAAGAATTTTTGGATTAAAGTAGGCATTTTTCGTATCAGATCTAACACTCGTAGCACTCATTTTGCTCAAAGGTACTATTATCTGTGACTCCCCCCAGGCACACTCTAAAATCCGTTCCATGGTGTATAGACAGAGAGAACTATTTCTCACCATGTGAACTTACAGACTGCTGTGCTCAGCAAAACACTGGCTTCTTCCTCATCAAGCATTTTGTTTTGCTGAATGCCTTGTACAACTGCATCTTTAGCTGTTATTCCATCTCATACCAGGCATGAGCAGACACAAAATGGAAGTGCAATGTGGAAATGTACATGTAAGTAACAGACAGTTGCTACAATCAAAAGGATGCCATTGGTAATGTGATCTCTGTAGATTTGACACATGCTAGTGCCAGTAGATGAGATGTTCATGTGTTCTACATAAAGGAGAAACATCTCCAGTCTTTTCCTTTGGCACTTAATTGCACTAAACCTCAGTATGTAATGTAAATTTTATTGCTAAATTGGTTTGCAGTTAGCCAATTACTGTAAACCCAGTTACTGGACGTTAGAAGATAACTGGGATCCTGCAGTCACATCTGAAGTGCAGCCACCCCAGAGGTGTGATGCAGTATTTGCCTGCTCCAGTGAAACCTCACAGCAGCTGTACATGTGAGAAACAGCATGCTTTTGAAACCATGTGGAAATTCTTTTATCATGACACTAAAATATTGCTGTATAAGTTACACTTAGGGACTCCTTGTGATATCCCCAGCATTGCCTGCCAGAGAGAGGATGGGACAGAATCATCTGTGCAAAAGGGGAGGAGAGTTTGAGGCGGTCTTCCTGCCTCTGGCATTGCTCAAATGCCCTGAGCTGTGCAAATGTAGATCGGAGCATTACAGGTCTGCACTGCTAAACCTGTCCCAAATCTGAGATTTTTTACCATCTTTGCGGATGATCTCAACCCCATTTCTTTAGTATGTCCACAAAGATCAGAAACTGTATCCACAAAGATCAGAAACTTTCTAGTATTCCTTTTTTTTCCAGTTTGCAATGTCAGTCAGACAGTTTCAGAGTGATTTTAGTAGGAGATTAAAGTTTCAACACTGTTTTTAAGCATAGACTAGCCTTTAATCTCAGTGAGGCTTGATATCACTGGGTGCTTCCACTCCAATTTTCCTCTGCCCTGCATCATCTCCAGTCATTTAAAATGAGTGAAATTAAAAAAAATGCATTTAAAAGAAGGCTATGAAAAGATAGGTAAGATTGCCACTTAACACTAGTTAAACAAATGGTGAGGCTTTTGGTTTGATCCATCATCATTTAACAAATGACATTCCTAAAGGGCATCACATTTGAAATGGGTTTAAAGAAAGAGTGAAAATGCTTACAGTATTAAATGCTTTGGAATACTTTGTTATCTTTAAAATATCCAGGCAGGTGGACCTGCTGTCATACATCAATTCTATTTTTACCAAGCCACATCAAGTTTGTATGCTTCAGGATAGGCTGTCTTCCAAATCAGATTCCCTTTTTAAACATAAAAGTTGAGGAGAAAAACAGTGAGATTGGGGTAGGATTTTAAATGGATTTCCTAAGTCAGAGAAAGAAGATGAGTCTTTTTATGCTTCTGTTTTACAATCTGATTTGTCATGGGCAACCAGAGAAAAATTTTTGACATTTCATTTAATTTCTTTCTTTTTTTTTTTGACCAATGCATTTCTTCAAAGCAGCCAACCTTTATAAGCTTAGTGAAAATTACTAAGTAGCCATTACGTAGCTGATCTTCTGTGCAGGGGAAATGTGAAAAAAAAGGTGAAATATTGTTTACCAAAGACTAAAATCTTTACTAATATCATCTGATGGTGCTCAAGTGGCTAAGTTGGAAATATGCCAATTGATATACCAGCACAGATTTTGGTGTTATATTTCCGATTAGAAAAACCATGGGAGGTTATTAATTGAGAATTTTCAGATATGTTTTTTTTGAATATTCTTTTTGGTGCTTTGGAAAAATATTTGCATTGTGAGGGCTTTTTTGTGGGTGTTGTGGGGTTTCTTTGTGGTTGATAGTCATACAAGCAGTGTTCCTTTCAATAACTGTTACTCTTGGCTTTCTTTAGTGAAAATCTTCAGAAGCACCAAGTATTTTATGTAAAACCTAATCTGTCTTCAGTTTCATACATGCAAGTCATTTAAATGCGTGTTTTACCTCTCTATTTAAGCATATAATTGTGTCTTCAGAACATATCACTGAGTTTAAAACTGACCAATCAATGGATTTAAGATTGCATCCTTATCTTCCACATGGTGTGGTAGCATCTTCCACTGGGAAATGTTTTATCCTGTATAGAAAATATTAGTCAGATATAGTAAATGTTTTACATAATGTTAGCATGATTTATTCAATGTTTTGTGCTCTGCTTTGAAGTGTGCTGTGGAGTACTTCTTGCCCTTGGGGCACCTGGCGTTCATGGCCAGTGTACCTCCTCCCTACCTCTCACCTAAAGGCTGCTGCTGCCCCGACTTCTACAACAGGGCAAAGATGTGGGAGGCCAACTGGGTACAAAGATATTAGCAAGGACTGAGGACAGTGAGATGCTGAAGTCTCAGGTATCACCCAAAACTGCTGAAATGGCAAAAGAAGGAAGTAAATAATTTTTGTCTTCCTAAAGAGAAGAACGGTTTACTATGCAGATTATTTGCATGCAATAACAGTAATAGCTATGTATTTCAGTTGCAGGTTAAAAGAAAAACTTCCATCTCAGGTTCTTTAGGTTTAGCATAAACCATCACAGGGTTCTGTTTTTCCTTTGTACAGACAACATCAGCAAATCGGACCAAGTATTACGTGTCTTACCGTCGAAATGGCTTTGTACAAATGAAGTTGCCAAAATATGCATTACCAAAAGTAAGTATAAATGTTTTTCTTTCTCTTTTTGCATTTGTCATCTTCTCTTTCTACCTAAATTGGTTTTAGTCTTCTCTTTTTTGAACCTCATTTATCTGAGACCACAATTTCTGCTTGTAAGGATTTCTGAATCCTATTTGTGGTAAATTCATACCCTGCTATTTTTATTTTAATTCTATTAATGTAGTATTTGTAAACTGTAGAGGACAAGAACATACAGTAGCTTATTTGTCATCAGTTACTGCAACAGTTTTTGAGCTTTTGAGCTTTGCTTCCATGATGCAGTGTTACACACACAATGACAATGTAATGGTGTAAAGCAAGCATTCTTTCAAGAACCAATTACAGTTTAATTCCACATGGTGTTTTCTGGTATAAGCATGAATAGTAATATAAGAGAATTTTGCCACTTGATGGTGCTCTATTTCACTAAAGAATCCCCATATGGACTTTAATTGCTTAATGAAATTGCAAGACTTGTTGAGAGGTTCTTTCAGTCTAGCATAACTTCCTAGTGACAGGGTTTCTGTATTTGCATAGTAAATCAACACTTAAGCACAGACAGATATTTAAATATGGTCTGACTGATGCAGTTGAATTTTTTGTGCTGCATACACTGTATTTCCTAACTTTACACTTAGAAGGTAGAAGGCTTCTGCAGTCCTGAAGAAAAATGACTTGGACTTTTTAAAGACCTAGCTGGATAAAACCCTCAGTAACCTGCTGTGGCCTCACAGCTCACCCTGCTACCAGCAGGAGGCTGGTCTGGAGGTCTTGCTTTTTCATGTGATTCTGTGTGATTCTGTCACTTACTCAGAAGAGGACTAAGAAACGTTTTCTTTGTATGCTTTGAATTGCACAGGTTTAATTCGTTGCTCATCTAGTGAAGGACAGTAGAGTACAATGTATTTCCTTCTGCTGCTATTGTTTTAAACAAAAGAATGTGCTTAATATCAGTTTTTCATCTTGGATTTTATTTCTATGTCATTCTATATGGTGGTTTGAAGACTTCTGGTTTTAAATGTACAACATATTAACAGAATCTCAAATCAAATCCCCAGATACTAGTTGAACAAGAATCTGAAACCTGGATATGCTTCTAGTAGCACTATAGAGATGGCTATCATCTATTTATCTCTCTATCTGTGTTGTCAAGAAATATATACCCAAGGACTGATATACAGATCAATCCTTCCACAAAATTATTTCAGTGTTTTTAAGGCCTTCAAAGTAGCCTTTATGGTTTCTTGGGGGAAATTGTAATTAGCAAAACAGCAGGAGAATACCCAGTTTTAAATGTTAAAGAATAAAAAATGAGGACACCCCAAGAGACTACAACCCATGGATCCCCATGCTGGGGCCAAAGAAAAGAAGTAAGGAGCAAAGCAGGAAAGCAAAGAGTAAACAAAGAGCCTCTGACGTATTCAAAAAGGGTCAGTCACAGCTCCCTGGAATTTCTGTCAGATGTAGTCTGGATTATTTGAAATAGTGCAGCATGCTGGATTCTTTGTCTTGGAAAATATGTTTCTTGTTTATTTGTCTTTTTTTTTTTTTTTTTTACTTGATAGGCAGATTAATCCAGGCTTGATGGAATAAATAAATTAGAAGTTAATGGTTTCATTTTGCATAGAGTCAGTAGCTACCTAGGAACAGGGTGACTGTGTCATTTGGAAAGGGATGTTTTTGTGCTCCTCCTAGTTCAGGCAATACCCGATGAGTGGAACGAAGTAAATGTTATCTCTTCAGCATTTTGACAGTGACTCCAGGAGAAGTTTCTTTGCTATCTGCGCACAACGAAGTTGAAAATTTCACTAAGAGGGCCATGAAGCCAGACATCCATTAGAACAGCGGTGAATGTGAAAAATGTTGACCTTTTCTGAAAAGGATATGTTTTTTTAAAATGATTTGGTGCCTTCACATTACAGCAGAAATGTTTGATACTGAAGTAAATAAGAACACAGTTCTAAAATGTTTCATCGTGCTGTATTCCAGTGAGAGTTGTTCAAATACAGTAGAAATGGATCTTCCAGTCCTGTTTTAACAGAATGGAAAAGACTCATATGAAGCAAATTACTGATGAAATTTTGTAAAGAAGCAGGATATCAGCAAAGACGTTGGCACATTAGAAGTACATCCAGATTATGTGACTGTGGAGTTGCTTCTTTTATGGTGGTAGGAGATAAACAGAATGGATGAATTTACAAAGGACCTTTTTTTTTTAAGATTGATTAAAAACAGTAGCTTTTGAAAGATCTGAGTTTCAGAGGGTTTTAAGTATTAGATTCTGCCTAACCAGGAGATGAAGCATGACTGTAATAGGCTATATTTCACTTTTGTCAAAAGAATGGAATTAGGTGTCAAAAAAATCTCTTTCCAAGTGGTCTCTGTAAAGTGCTTCACAGCAAGAGACAGAATTTTTGGACAGTGATTGCACACAGGGAAGGAAAACTGTAGCCAAGCCAGAAGATACTACAGACTGATCAAGGTTATATGTAACAACATTAAGAGACCTGTGCTGGAATGCCAGCCTCCAGCCTGAGGGAGCAGGGCTGGGCTCTTCTGATATTATTCTTTCACTGCACAGATGTGTTTCACAGTGATTTTACATATGGAGGTAGAATGAGCATTTTAAGACTGAGTAGTTAGAAAATGTTATTGATGTCTCATTTTCCTTTCAATATGAAGAGGTTGAAAATCTGCAAAAAAATTATTCAGTTGCTTTATATAGTTTTAATTTGCATTTGTGTTTGTACTTGACCAAATGTACCCCCAAAGGAAAACCTAGAAAGGCTGCTAAAAGCAGCTTCCATCCAAGGTTTACCTCTGCTAAGTTTCTAGGCTCCAACTCCACAGAGCCACTGAGATCACCTTTTTGTAACACATCGTAGCTCTGTACATGTACAGAGAGAGCAGAGCCATTGGGGGATATCTAAGGAGCAGGATTCAGATAATTTTTTTAAGCTTTTTTCTGTGCCATTGGTAGATTTATGTATTTTTTTTAATAGCATATTACTGACATTGCATGGAATCACACAGCTGTCTCCTGCATTTGACAGGAGTCAAGTGCTGGCTGCTCTCAGGTAGGGTGGTGGCAAAGGCTGGTAAGACCAAATTAAAGGTTGCCTCTATGCTCCCCAAAACAGAAGAGGACCAAAACAGAAGAGGAATTTTCACTCTATTCTTTTAAAAATGAATTGGTTTTTGCTTTTTTACTATATTCCATTTTACCAAGATTGCTGGTTCTGTGCTGCTAAAACTAGTTCAGAAGCTAGTAACTTGTAGGAAGGCAATACCAAAATCAAGCTAAGAGCAACAGGATTGCATTTGTGTGTCAAGCTGGCTTGTTAGGCATGCAGGAGTGTTCCAGTGGGACCCAGGAATCCTCTTTGGGCTATTTTGATCCTGGAGCAGTGGTTCAGCTGCCACTGCAGAAAGAGCAAGTGTGCCCAGGGGCACAAGCTGAAGCCCCATCTAGTGTCAGCACACTTGCACTGTATGAACTTTCCTGCAGCTGTCACTGCCCTTGCCTTGAGAAGTGCAGTGTGGAGAGAGTGGAGTACATTGGGTCTGGTCCTTATTCACGATTTTGAGTCATATGCCAATGTGTGTAACAATAAAACTGGGAACTAGTTCATATCGGGAGTTTAAGCAAAAAAAACTTTGTTAACAAAATTCCTGACCAAACCAAGTAATCTGCTACAAATTATGACAGTTTTGCTATTGCAGTTTGGGAGAACTGAATTATTCTGAGTTCCCCTCCCACATCTGTTAAATAAACTCCAATGATAGTGATCTCCTTTCATGAACTGATAGAAGGCATTGATTGATTCTGCATTTGTTCATGCCAGCTACAAAATCTTAATGATGCGAGAGCTCTATTGTCTGTTGTATCCTAATGAAATTCAAAAAGTTTAGTTTTGAAAAGATATGGTGTGGAAAAAACTTCTTTCATCTATTTTAGCTCAGTATGTGTTTTCAATCTTGTGAAATAGGCAATAATGTAAAATTTTTCAGGTAACCAAGATAAAAGTAATTATAGGTGGGCAACAAATAAAAATAAAAGCAGAAAAAAATCCTATTGCCTTAGAAACAGGTTAAAGTCTGTAATTTCTTCATGCTAATATGAATCTTCCATACATACCTTTTATCAGATCCATCTATTCTTTTTGATTATCACCTGGTCACCTTAAAACAGGCCCACCTCTTCCTTGCCTCAGTCTGAGGTATACATCACTGCTTTAACCATAGGCTTACTTCCATTTTTCTGTATCATTCAACAAGATGTAAGACTATCCTTAAATGGGTCCATTCCTTAACAGCAGAAATGGTAGAAGAAGATTCCTGCAGCCCTTTTGCCAGCTAAGTTCCCTTGAGCATTTGGCTGCATGATGGCTGCATTGCAAACTATTGAGTCTATGACAGTGCATTTAGCAAGGCTTTTAGTCTCTCAATAACTGTTTTTCCACATGGAAAGCTCCTTCACTACCTCTGCCACTTACCACCCTGGGAGGCTTTGGCTGAGGTTGTTCCCGTGTACCAGGCAGAAGAGCAGTTTGCAGCTGCAGCAGGACAACTTTTCCGTTCTTGTGAAAGTCCATTGGAATGGCTGTTGAACAAAGAATAAAGGAGAACAAAGTAGAAATGCAGGTGGCAGTGGCATTTGATGCAGGAGAAGTATTCCTTCCCCAGGCAGTGTCATGGCAGTAGCCAGTGAACCTGAGCTGTAGCAGCTGTCTGGCTCCATGGTTTTACAAATCCATTTGAAGTGGATTCAAGGAACTGTTATTTTTTTCACAGTGCAACTTTATATTGATTTGTGTCCTTTTCCTGTTTTACTCAGCCAGGCAAGGAAGATTAGGAGGATTATCTTTGCGATATGTGCCATCCGGTTACCTTGATTGTGCTTGAGAGATTATAGGGGCATAAATGTGGTACATCTGGAGGTCAAGGCTGAAACTACACATCCTTGAGTGCTTACATCTGTTGCACTTCTGATACATTTACTCCTCACGATTCTCTGTTTAATTCATTGCTTGCTGCATGTTAATGGTTTGCTCAACCACAGTATTAAAAGATTGCAAAGGGGCAAAATTCTGACATCGAACTGAAAATTGTAAGATTTGAAAAACAAGAATTTTGAGGTTCTCTTTTATTTGCCTTAATGACTGAAGCACCACAGTCCTGCCTGCAAAGCATATCCTGGCTATGCTGAACCTGGCTTACTGTGTTTTCACTTAATGATATTTTCTATGTCATCAGCACATTTTAGACTAAGGAGCACTGACTTGCGGTACAGTCCTCGTCTTTTATATTCTTTTGTCTTCAGGCTGTAATTGTAATTATTTGTGTCATAGGATTTCCTATCACAGTAATATGGTAAAGCATATTGAGCATTTCTTGAATATAAAATTCTCTACAGTATTTGCAGACTTACAGGTTGTTCAGTTACTAAATGTAGATGATGTGGGGCTATATACAATGAAAATAATGCATTTCTCTTCCTTTCCTCCTTTAAACTTCTTTCCTTCCTCTCTGCTATGCACAACTCCCCCAAAACCCAACTCTGTTAACTGTGTGATGGTTTTGGGCTTCTTGACTGACTTTTGATTGTGTGTTCATTCAGCCTTCAGTGAAAACAGAATTGACTGCATTAAAAGCAGATAATTTTGGGAAGACTGATCATGTTTGTATCTCTATGTTAGAAGTAAAGAAATAATTCTTAAGCAGTATGGATGTTTTCTAGAAGTAAAATTTGATTGTGAATCTGTACTTGCTGGAAGAGTTCTTGGATGCTTGTTCTCCAGGTCATGGATGAATATACACAGTTCATTCAATGCCGTGTGTACACCCTCAGACTCATTTATTTTATTTAACAGAACAGGTCTATCCATGTGATATGAAGTTTCTTTGAAGTGATGCTCATCTTTTGGCACAAGTTGTCCTTCTGTATTTATCTAATTATTTTCAATATCACTTTGAAACTGTCTTTGTGTTTATTTGTTTGTTAATTATGTTTTCTGCTACTGATGTAAGGTACAAACATAGCAGCTTACAAGTCCCTGAGAGAGCAGGAGTGATATGACCTGTCACTGGATGCCTTGTTTAATCATGCCAATTTTTAATATGCAGTCTTTGATCACTTTCATGATTCATTTAGCATTTTTTATAGAAAAGTAATTCTGATTCAACAGATCTCCAGCTGTCCTTAATTTTAATTCTGTTATCAAACTGAAATAGTTATTTGTCTGGAAAATGTTTATTCTCTTTAACATAGCTCTTGAATTATAGCTCTTGAATTAAAAAACAAAACCACAACCAACAACAACAACAAACACAAAAAACCAGCCCAAACCAGCAAATAAACCCTCAAAAACAAAACCCAAAACCCCAAATCCTGCCTTTAATGATATTTCTAATTGTGTGTGTAACATTTCAAGTAATCACAATAAGGTATGGTTTTACTTCCCTCTGTTTTCACAGGACCATAGACAATAGACATGGAAAAGATCTTGAAAGGTCTTTTACCAAAGCACAGTTATCTGCCTAAACCAGTCCTGGCATATGTTTTTCTGATCTGTTTTTAAAAAGTCCAAGAATGAAAGTTACTTTACCTCTCTTAACATTTTTCCTCAGTGTGTATGACCAGACCCTACTAGACAATGGTATTCTCATGTCTAACCTACATCTCCTTAGATGTAGTTTATATCCAGAATTTAACTCCAAGTAGACTTAGAAGACATTTAGTCCCGATTTTCTTGGGGTGGTTGTTTACAGTATTTAAGGACTGTTTTCCAGCTACTCTCATCCAACCACAGGGAAATTATTCTGTGAACTTGATTGGATAGTGGATTTTAGAGCACTCTGCAGGCTTCTTTGGTTGCATCTATAGGTAGACCTATCCCTGGCCCTGGGTCTGTCTACTGCCTTGGACCTACGAGTTGTTCCACATATTTTTAGTGATAAACATACAGATTTCTGTGCTTAATGTGGTATAACATCACCCACTGAAGGGAGAAGGATGAAGAAAACAACGTGACAAAGGAATTTGCAAAATACGGTGCATAAGAAGCATCACAGTAAACAGAACAGAGAAATCTCATGGGGCCTTAGAGGTTAAAAAAAAAATATTTGAATGATACAGCTACTGAGTAGCGTGTCAGAACTGTACAAAAGCTTACAACCTAAGAAGTGGAGATAAAGTAGATGGAGAATACTGGTACTTGGGAATCACAGTCTATTGTTGTGATCTTTGCAAAAACAGAAAGAGAGAAAAGTGCAAATGGCAAGAGCATGGATAGCTGGGCCAGTAAAACATGGAACAGAGCAGGCATGGCAGACTTGATAGGACAAAAGTAAAGTAGTGAAGGTGAGAGAAGGGATGTCTATGGAGGAATGAGCATGCCACAGAGGAAACTGCATGGCTGCTATGGCAAATTGGGAAAAGGACTCTTCCTTGGGACATCTGGAAGGGCGTGGACTCTCATTTGAACTTGGAAATGAAAGGAAAGTACAAGAGCTGAAACACTGAATATATACAAAAATAAAGCCTGGAGATAAACAAAAATCTCCATAGAGACAGTAAGGAATGTTTCAAATCCTGAAGATCTCTAACATCAGTAAAGAAGGTCTTTATAAATGACTTTGAATAAATTGTATGTGAATTGTATAATTATAGAAAAATTAGATGATCAGTGGGACTTTGAGTAGCCTGCAGAATGTGGAGAGAGAAAGCAGGAGGGCCAGCAAGAAGGCAATTGCAGTAGTCCAAGCGTGAAATCATAAAAGAATAAATGCTTTCCTTATAGAATCTGCTGAGGTTACAGCCTGGGGTTGTATCCGTGTCCGTGAATTAGATAAAGCAATAAAAACTTGCATTCCCTCCATCAAGGTATTTCTTTTTTTTCTCAGATATCCTTTCTAGTTAACTCTTCAGTGACAGTAAGTTCTGTCTAGCAATATTGGCTGACGTCTCCTCTTAATGTGCTTCTCATCTGTTCTACCCAGTGGGTAGTTGGGATGAAGGGTTGGATTTGGCACACTGGCAACTCATTCCCTGTATTTGTCAATCAATTTCTTCTTCTTCTTCTTTTTAAATTCCTCTTTTGGTATAGGAATAGTACAAGATTGACATGACCATTTAGCTTTGTTTTAGCTTGATTTTCAGCAGTCTGTGTCATCCAGGAGTTTGAAACATAAGTTTAAGAATTGGGTATGAAATTTGCAGTTTTTCTTAGATTGTCAATTACTTTTCCCAGAGGATTATGTCAGAAAATACTGGGCAGGATTGTTGCAAGGTAGTATAACTGAAGGACTGCTTTGCTTCTTGAAGGAAAAGAAATCACTGTGAAAGGAAAATAGCTGTAAGGCTGAACTGGAAATCTGAAGTGTAAATTCTGAATGGAAGGAACAAAGTTCAAGGCAGTGCAAGGGCAATTGCACTTGCTAAAACCAGGATCTGTTAAGGTCTTGCCTCAGCAAAGCTGGCATCCAGCAGTCTGAGCAGACAAACTTCTTTATTGATAAGTCACTGCCAAGAGAAAAGTGAACTCTCATTTGAGGCAGTAAACTTCTGCAGTCCAACCCCTCCTTTCTTCTCCTGACCCCTACAGTCTGCCCAAAATGAATCTTCCTGTCCTTGTGCACTACACATTTTGGCTCTTTGCACCTTGCTTCTTGATGACTTGGCTGCTCCTACCCTACACTGGCAGAGGAGACCCACAGCCGTGCCTGTCCCCAGCTCTCACCTCTGCCACCATGAGCCACCTTCGCAACCACTGCCACCCCTGGAGTTTTGTCTGTGGAACTGTATAACTGTTTTATTATAATAATGTAGATAATAATTTTGCTGAAAGCTCCTGGCTTCACAGGTGGTTAAGGGTTTTCAAAAGGTTTTCACACAAAACCCCTCAACTCTTCCTTTATTCTATTTGATTCTGCTTCATTTCCATCCTTATTATCGGATAGTCATGGGAACTTTCCTTACACTGCAAAAGAAGTGAATTTAGTACAGAATGTGGTGTGGTGTAGTGTAGTGTGGGCTACCAAGCTTCATGTTGTCCTGGTTTAAGGCAGGGGATGAAATATTCTGTACATTTAAGAGGCTTTTAAAAGAACCTTTTGGGAGCAGTTGCTGTATTTTGCTGGCAATTCTACCAGACTTTCTACTTCCGAGTAATTTTTGAGTACAACAAAAAAGAGAACTACTCATGGGATGCTAAACAAAAATCTACTTCAGTACATAGTTCAGCATGAAAGTCTTTAAAAACAGCATTGAGCTGTCATTGATAGAAAACTTCACTTACGTTCTTTTGTGTTGAGATGCGTCACACATGCAAAAGTACTTTAAATTTAATTGCATTATTAGTGTTTAATAACCATCTTCTGTTCTTATTAAGAATCTTTCCATTGTATTATTTTACTTCTATTCATTTTTATTTTTGTTTTAATCTAAGTGCCTCAGTCACATCATGCATGTTTCCTAAAGTGTGACTGCCACGCTTTGGTGAGTATTCAGTGTTGCTCTGTTACTCACATTTTCTTCAGTCTTACTGGATTCTTAAGAATTTGTTTTATTTCTCTCTTAGAATTCTACAAAGTAGTTCTCTTGCTTTATTTTGGTTTTTTAAAGCAAATTCATCCCAAACTCATATTCTCTTGACATTTTGGTAGCTTTATTTAATATTCACTCCATTGCCTTAGTATTTTTCCAGTAATAAGGTGACCAGAACTGGATACAGTATCCCAGTTAAGTACCAAGGTCATAAAGAGTTTACAAGCTTTCAGTTTCTGTGACTAGATGTTATTTCTTATACCATCCCAATGTCTGCCCTTATTCTGCCATATTCTGTTGCAAACTCACATCCTTTTATTCTGTTTGCTAAGCTTAATACAGTGTTGCTACTTCCTGATTTATTTCTTCTGTTTAATATTAGTGTTAAATTATTTTACCCAGCAGTGCATTTTTTTTTGTATGAGATGTTTGGAGTGAAGAAGCTGGAAAAACTGAAAGCAAACTGTTGTAAAATCCATGCCTGAAATTCTTGGGTAATGAATGCAGAATATTGACTCTCGTGTTATTACAGTTGAATATTTAAGTGGTTTTATATACATAGACAGATAAATTACTGTTATGTACTATGTATAATACACATGAGCTGTGTGCATGATATGCACTACTTCCTGTGTGTAACTGTTGTAAATTATATCTGATCCTCTTTGTGTTATGCTATTTTTTATCTAATTCTTATTTCTCTAGATACCTGAGGATTATTTGATAGATTAGCTGTGTTTATGTTGTTTCAGTCATTCACTTCTTTTTTTCCTTTTCTTTTTTTTCCTTCTTTTCAAGAAGTCATTTCCTACTTAAGTCAAAGCAGATCTCAACTTCTGCACATTCACAGTTTTGGTCTTTACTACGCTGGTTTGCACTGCAGTCAAAAGGCAGTGAGGAACTACCTTGGAGCGGTGGGATATAGCATGTTAATTAGTATTGTATTAGGACATTATTGTTATTAAATATTCAGATGTTTCCCTTCTCCTGCCTGTTATTGTTTGTAAAACAGAAATTATGGAAAAAATAGTACTTTTGTATCTTATTTTCCTACAGGATTTACAAATAATCAGTACAGATGAAAACCAAGTTTTTGTGGCTGTTCAGGAGTGGTACCAGACAGACACGTACAACCTGTACCAGTCTGACCCACAAGGTGTTTACTACTCTATCCTGCTGGAGAACGTCCGGAGCACGAAGCAGCCAGAAGAGAATGTCCTGATAGATATCCTGGAGGTTAGATCTTTACCTCTTCCATTGTGTATAGTCTATCTGAAGGAGTTTTTTATTAACATTTTGATTATTATTATAATTAATTTTCACAGTTATATTTAATGTAAAAAGTCTAGGATTTTTGGATTTTTTTTTTTTTCTTGTTGTTAACACATCATTACTACTTACATGTTTCCCTCTTAACCTAACGATGTGCTGTGTACTCTAAGAACTAGATTCTTGGGATGAGATTCCATAGATGTGCAAGTCCAAATTGGTTTTTTTTAAAGATAATTGAAAAGTGAAGACAGCAGCACAATTTGTTATTGAAGTCAGAAGTTATGCAGCTACCTGTGTACACCTTTTTTTCTTTTATGTGACTCAGTGATGCATTGCCTGGTTTAGAGCAGGACATCCTTTAGCCAGTAGGGTTTTACACAGTAATCCTGTGAGCCTTGTGCTAGGTTGTGTCAGCTCTGAAAGGCGGAGAACCAACAAAATTAGATATTGGGCAGCAAATCCACTTGCTTTCAGTAGATGTCTTGTGCCAACAGCATTTTCTGTGAGACAAACTCTTCTGTAAACAAATTTATCTTGTATTTTAACATCAGTGCACTTGGCAAAAATAAAAGACTAAAGAATATAGTGTTTTGGAAGAGTACCACAGACTGTTATCAACTCCATTCCTGCTGATAGAATGGAATTTCAGTGTAATGTATTTCAATGTAATAGGGTGTACATTTGCTCTGGTTCTGTTCTTTTGTGTAGCACATAGTACTGGCTGTAATCAGAATATTAAACTAGTGGAGCTTTGGTCTGACCCAGTTTGTCCCTCATTACACTTTAATCTGCCTGGTGTTAATATAAAAACAAAACAAAACAAAAACCCCAATGACCAAAGTTTTTTGGCAAAAGTTTGTAGTAATTCAGGATATAAGGCACACACTGACAGAGCCGTTAAATAGCTGTAATTAGACTCTTCTTGGTGAGGGAAAATGATAGTGATTTTTTCCTCCTTATCTCCTCCATCTTTCTTTCACTTTTTGTTTCTAAATATCTGTAGTAAAACTAACAGGTTTTTCATTACCAATGATTATTTTCTAGGCTCTACCTTTTTTAGAAATGAGGCTTCCTAATGAATGAAGCTACACACGGTGTGTAGTCACATTCCCACAGAGTGATTTATTGACAGCATTAGTTTGCAGCCTTTTACTCCTGCTCACTCCTGTGGGATGCAAAGCTAAAAGGCAGCCAGGTGCAATCTCTACTCCTTGCATCACCTGTAGCATGCAATTTCAGATAAGTTGTACAGAGATGCTCCCCCTGGCTACCCTTTTGTCTACAAAAGTTATTAACTTAATGCAGTTACACTGATTATTTAATAATTTCCAAATGTTACTGAGGGCATATTAGATAATGTGATCCTAGATTATTGTGTATGCTGGATCAATTTGTAGGGCTACATTAAAAAGAAAATTTACACATGAGAAAGAGTAATTGAAGGAGCCACAATGAAGCCACACAATTCAATTTTTTTGAGCTGTTTTTGAAATAGAGCCGCAGTATAGGAGAACACTTTTATTTGCTTGCGGTAAGAAAGCCCACAGCTTTCAGATAGCTTGTATGATAAATAATTAGTGTTCATCTTGTTTACTAGAATGTGATCAAGTGCTCATGATGTATGGGTTATTTACCCAGTATAAAATGGCTAATAAATAGAACTCATATTGCAATCCTTGAGGATGGGATATTTTTTGGTCTAACCTGGGTTTTCTTTCTGGGCATTTTAATGCAACTATCCTGTCTTGGGAAGAGGAATCTTCAGTGCAGAACAGAAACTGTCCTCAATGGCTGACAATTTCTCTTTCCACCAGTGTATAATTCTCCTTAAAATTTGCACTGTTCATCTTCGTTATCCTCTGCTGACCCCACTTCATCTTTTACTTGTACATCTGCTATAAAATCTTTAATAGGTGTCTGCCTCTCTGTATTCATTTTCTTTTATATGCTTTATCTTTTTTTGCACTGTATTTCTTTTCATGTTGCATGTGTGAAAGGGAAATAATTCCCAAATACTTAATCAAAAAAAAGTTAAGTATTAATTGACTGACCAAAAGGAGCATGCCCTTGAAATATGTGACTGTATACAAGGAGCATGTCCTTGAAATTATATCTAGTGTTGCCAGTGTGAACCAGCCACAAATTTGCAGAGTGGGCATACTGATGTATACTTCTAGATTTGTTCTTGCTGTGACTCCTCATATAGATAAGAGCTACACAAGTTGCAGTAGACATTCTTCATGCCTTTTTTCCCCAAACAACAAATCATATGTATTTAAATTTTAATCACAAACATGTATTATATAGCAGTAATTTCTGCATTTCAGTAACTGCTGCTAATAAACACTGTGGGGCCATCTGAACTGTTCTTCTTGCTACCAGCTAGTACAGAATATTGTTTGACTGTAAAATCAGAAATGTAACAATCAGCGATTAATGTGTCACAGCAGAAAACCTACTCAGAAAATAGGTTTATAAGGCGTTGTAGAAAATAGGTGCTCTGAAAGTTAACCTAAAAGTCCAAAGAAAATCAATGGAAAGGTGCTTTTGAATTTCCTTGTGATTTATCTGTCTTGAGTAGCTGCTGGAGTGTTCATCAGAGTAACTGAGCACTGCACAATGTTGAAATGTCTTCTTTTCCATTCCATCTTATTGTTAATATGAATCTTTTCCCTTCTTCATAGGAAGACACTAATCTCCCAATTTTAGGTTAGGGAACTGAGTCAAGGAGTAAAAAGTACAGAAGAAATTGGGTGCATTGGGATCACAATCTAATGCAGAAGGTAGATCTGACATAAAGGATTTACAATATTTACAGAAAGAGTCAGGTGTGTATTTGCATAGGCCACAGGACAAATGAAATAGAAAATGCTGCAGCAGAAGTGAGGTGTTTTAAAGCTGCCATTTTTTACATGCTATAATTTTATATTAGTTATTGGTTTTTAGGCTAATGCACCACTCTGAACATCATACTTCTGAACTTACTCGGAAAATAGATGCCTGAAACCTATTTATTATTTCAAGCAGAGCTTTTGCCTTTCGTTCAAAATACAACTCCTGTGAAGTGCTGGTCAGCTTTTATCTCTTAAAACAGCAGTGAGAGAAGTTAACTGAGACACTAGAAGAAATGTTTTCATAACCTTTCAATGTTTGATAGATTCAAACACTTATGTCCCATATTCTAGAGAGGAGAAGTTACCCTAGAGCTTGGTTAGATTAGAGATGAGAGTGGGAATGGAGAAAAATTTTAGCCTGACTCCCATTTGATGATTACATTGAATGATTAAATATTCATTAAACAAGAATGAGGGGGAAAAAGAGAGAGAGGAAACAAAAATATTCATGATGCAGCACTGTTTTTGCCATCCACAAATGAAGAGAGAAACCTCAGATGCAGTCCCTGACCTAATTATTGTTTAAATATTTAATATTGTGTTCACTGGAAGAAAGACACACATAGAAATTTTACCCCAAGTCTGCCTTCCCCTGTAAATGTTTGAACTGCCAGGCTTTTCATGGCTGTGCTGTTTCTCAAAGGTAGGATATGTAAAAAAGCCCCAGCAAGATGAAAATGCCTTTAAAGTGAGGAAAGCAGGTTCCTCGTTTCTTCCCTTCCTTTCCTTTTTCACCTGCACTGCTAAGTAGTTGACTTATATGGTGTGTTTGACTTGGAAGTAGTTCTGAGCTTCCAGCATCGTGGATAAGTAAGCCAACCACACATGCATGGGGTTTAAGGAAGAAGGAGATCATGAGAGAGCAGGGTATTAAAATGACTATGCAAAATTTTGTTGTATAAACTTAAATATTTTTCCATGTTCTATGCTGTCACAATAACCAGCAGAATATTTTTATTCTCTAGGTTTGGGTCAGTTCCAATATTTATAAACAGTGAGTATCAAATCTGTAGCCTAATAGTAGGGATGCCTTATCTTCACCCTGAATGTAGACTTCTGTTAAGTGGAGTTAATAACTGGTAGTTAGAAAAAAAGAGACAGTAAATATTTCAAATAAAAAATTAAAGTTCAAGAATGCATCATGTCATCAAGAGACAAATATTCCTGATCATTCAAAGAGCTGGCTATCCTGTGCATTTATTTGTAATGAATGCTTTGGTTTTGTGAAGTGTCAGCACCCAAGGAGATTAGCAAGCTCTGCTGTGCTGGAAATGGTATATGAATTGATATACATTTCCAGAATTTTTTAAAAATTCAAGAGATTTAATAAGTAATCACAAGGGAAATAAGAGCACTCTTAAGGAAACCTTCAATTTTAATACAAGATCTTATCTCATGCCCTTGGGTGGAATATATGTGTAATATGTTAATAAAATAAATGTTAGGGCTAGAACTAAACATATTAAGGTGCAATTACTGTCAGGTTGATTCTAAAAATTATCCCCATTAACTTTGACACTTTGAGTTGTAATAATTTTCTGATACAGGCTGTTTTGTAATAAAATAACAGCCCAAGGGAAGAGTGAGTCTGTAAACCTTTTTTTTTTTAACTTCTTTTTTAATTCAATGTTATTTTAAAGGATGTTTTGTTGTAACCTATTTGTGTGCTATTCACATGATGTGGGTCACTGACTTCAGTGTTAAAGTCAGGTGTCTACATCATTTGTAGAATAGCATTTTAGAGATGTCCATATTTCAAAAAAAATGCAGAGCTGTAATTTTAACAGTAAGGCCATGGTATGGTAATTTTTGTATTTTGCTGTATAAACTACATGTAATTTGATTAGCCTTCTGACGTTGAGAGAATTGCATATACTTTTTTAATAGACTTAGAAATACAAATCAGTTTGTAACTGTCCTCCCTGTCTCCCTTTCTCCCTTTCCTCTTGTCTTTTTGCCTTCCTTCTGTATTTTTAAGGTTTCATTAGCTTTCTATTCAGTTTCCAGGAGAAACTACCTGAGATACAGCTCAGAGCCACAAAAGAGCAACTAATCAGGGATAATCCTTGTTGAAAAAATGTGTATGTGCTGGATATTAACTTCTCTCCTGTATGCTTCAGGTCAGAGGTGTAAAAGGAGTCTTTCTGGCCAACCAGAAAATTAATGGGAAAGTTACGACTCTGATAACCTACAACAAAGGCCGTGACTGGGATTTTCTAAACCCTCCAGACATTGATATGAATGGCAAACCAACAAACTGCAAACCTGTAAGTGGTTCTTTTTTGTCTATCCTCTCTATAAAGTGCACAAGAATTATCTGTATGGTGGGATGTGCAATAGTTCCAACGGCCCGAGAGCTTTATACTGAGTTTATCAGCCAAACTAGAAGACAAATCTACTTGTATTGCATGAGCTATGGTTTCACAGGCTGTTAGTCCAGTCATCTTGTAGAGTGAGTAGTCGGGGCTCTCTGTTGCACTGCATTTCGTATTTTAGGTCACTTTGACACAAAGAGGACTTTTTTTTTTGTGTCAACCACACAACCCAGTTCAGAATAATCATGACAACAGTCATTTGTGTCTGGATATAAGGATGACATAATGAGTTAAATAGAGTTTATCAATAATTTTTCTCTTTTCATCTTTCATATTTTTTTTCGTATTAAATCAAGGTTCCCTCTTAAAGGGAACTTCTTACGGTTGCTTGAAAATAAATACCACAGTAACCTGCACGAAAAAGTCCTTTCTTTTTGTAAGACAATGTTATTTCTGTTTGTTTAGATGTCCTAGTTACCCATAGTGTTTTGTTATTTGCAAGGCTGTACTGAAAACCTTGTATTTTTCTCACTGACTCTCTGCTCCTGAGTACTCAAAACTCTGCATTGGTGGGCAAAATAAATGCTTGTGGTCCTGCCTCTGCCAGAGCTTTGTTCCCTCTCCACGTAGCAGAAATGGAAGGCTAGAGCTGCCAGTTCCTATTTGAAGAGTTCAAGACTGTGCTACAAGGTTCAAGTCTGCAGGGCTTGATCCAGATCATTTTGAGATGAGTGGAAAGATTGCAGTGGCAGTGGTTCCCAGGCGGTGCTGGCAGCCCGCTCCTGGTAAAGCTCATGGCTGGAATTGCTGTGAACAATATGACCTTCTAGTGCCACCGCACAAAGGGCAAGAAACAGTAAGTTTTACCAGTTACCTGGGACAAACAAACATGCAGTATTTGTTGCTGTTAGTTAGTTAGCATTTTTAAGCAATTATTCTGTCAGAAGGGAGTTTTATACAATAATTTCACACTGACTTCTTCGAGTATGGAAATCTTTTTGTTGAAACAATGGCACACTACACAGACATCATCAGAGATTCTTGTTGGAAAGTGAAGGTTGATATTTCAGACTGGAATTTGGCACCACGGGAAACAGCCATTCTTTTTCTCTGTGAAGACAAACATTGCTGAAGCTGCTCTCTCTCTGGGCTTTCATTATTGTAAGAGCATAACTGTTAGCCATTATTTGTAAAACCTGTTGTCTTCTTCTTCCCTCAAAAGCCTGATTGCTATCTTCACCTCCATCTCCGGTGGGCAGACAATCCCTATGTGTCGGGAACAGTCCACACGAAGGACACCGCACCAGGGCTCATAATGGGGGCAGGTAACTACATGACATTGTATTTTAAAACCTGAAATGTGGTGGTGGCTCTTTGTAGAACTTTTGGTTTATAAGAATATGATGCTATGAACGTTGCCAAAATAAGGCTTTCCTGCAGAATAATCTTTTAGGGAATCTCTTGATTGAACAATTAAATAAAACTTAATTGAAGGCCCAGAGCTGTATCTTTTCAGACAGATCTATAACAAGTTCCTGGATACATTATGCTTTGCTGTGCTGCATAGTACCTCCTTCCCTATTAGTACAATGTGGAAGTGTGATGGTGGCTGAAGGACGTATCCTGAATTCTTTTTCTCTGGAAGTGACGTGCAAGGCCTCCAGCATCATGATTTGTCCAGCAAAACTGATGTAAATGCTGGCCAAACCTTTGTTTTTAAGCCTAGATACAGATAATTTCTCTTGTAATTTTTATTAGTTCCTTTCTGTCTAAAGAGAGATAAATTGAAAGAGACCTATGTGTCTCTGTGTTGGGAACAATGCTAGTTGTGGTTTCTCTGTTATAACATACATATGGAGTCATGTCACTCTGAAATGGCATCTAATGAAATAAATTCCATTGCAGTGTTAAGCTCATCAAGAATAATATTCGCATAACTCTGTTTTACTTTGTACCCTTGTGATCCCTCTATTAATTTTATTTAATCTTCTGTTTCTTTGTTTCAAAATTATCAAATCATTAACTTTTCTAAGTGCTTTTTTAAATTACATTATTTTATTCTTGTGTTATGGATTATGTTTAGGTGGAATGCCACATTCTCTTTTCATAAAAGTATATCTGTTTTTAATGAATAATGGCTTCTGGTTTAGCTTACCCTTGTCTCTTTTGAAGAGTTTATTACATTGAAAATTTCCTGAGAATATCAAGGTGAGCATATTTGGTGTTTAAAGAGAATGACAGCTACCAGTACTTCCATGTAACTGAAGATTTCAAGTTTCTCCGTAGTGTAAAGGGAGTTTAAAGTATTTTACTGGAGACAGACCTACCTGGTGAAATGCTGCTATGTTGTTATTGATACAAATGAGACTAAGAATTTATACAGTGCCCTTGTAGATAGATTTCTAATATGTGTTCAGTTCACATTTTATGAATTCAAATGTTTCAAAAAATAACATCCATTTCAAATCTCTTCTTTTTACATAAAGATACTCCAAAAGTAGGTTCTTAATTTTAGCCCCATCGTATTGTGCCTAAATGCTTTCCAGTAGCAAATAAGGCAATGAGATTTAATTAGCTAGTCTGTTACTCCTGTTTTGTTTTTCTTTCTTCTTGCACTGTAATCTGATGTGTTGAACTGATCTTTTGATGGGGATTTGTAGAGGTTTTTTAAGTCCACTCTTCTCTGAGACAGTATTAGGGAGGGCAGGTTGTAGAAGGATATTTTGCCCTTAACTCCCTTCTCAAACGGGGTGAGATTTTATTGCTGTCTGTCTCTTACTGTGCCAGGTAGGTAAACTTGTCAACAGTTTTCCTCCATGTGATCATGAGGGAGTGTTTTTGATAACATCCAAATATCATTAGGAACTGAACTAATATGTTAAATCTGACTTGGTTGCAAAGCAACCTATAGTGTAATGGGAATAGCACAGCAGCTGGCTAAAAACCCGGGATGGATGGCGTGAAACTGGGAAACATTTGCCTGAGAGTAGTGTATCCTTTTTCTTGTAGGTTGTGTAACTGCAAACAGAGAGAAGGGACTTCTTTTGTAGCCTTAAAAATTTTATAGAGCAACTGCATCCCCTTGCCAACAGATGACCTGAATCAACTCTGATTTTGACTTGCATTTACATTATTTGGATGCTCAGGTCATCTGGATTCAGTTCATATGTTCAGTCTTACCTGGCAAACCTGATATCCTTGTAAACTTGCACTTCTTATCAGAAATACTTTACATACAGTGAGCTTGAATTTCCTTTGGCCTGACCCTTGAAACTGATACTCCTGTGCAAATCAACACAAGTACTGTGTTCTTAGCACATACAGAAATCAGATTATTTGGGCCACAACACATATTATTGGAATTTTAATGTTAGATTTAGAGAGAGCACATCTCTGGAAATGACTGAAGGTGATAAAGATCTGTGAATGTCTGCTGATCACACTATGTCTAGGAACCATCAGTGCCTTGTGCTGAAAAAAGAGAAATCTATTGTGAGGGTGAAGTAGGTAAATAATTGCCAACAGAGAGATGAAAATACTAATACTCTGTCAAAATATTGTACAGTGACCTTATTAATAAGAATGTGTACAATTCTGATAATCAATTTTCAGGACCAGTGAGCAGGTGCTAAGAAGGCCTACTTGGCAGTTGATGGAAATAGAGAATATTTACAAGAACCCCATTAGCTGAGAAAAATAAAGGACAATAAAGAATATGGTTTTTTTTCCTGAAAGTGTTACCATGGGGTAGAAACAAGTAATGCAAACAAGTGGATACAAGCTAGAAATATGGATTCTAACCATGAGAACCATGAGGTTCATGGTCTCAATTACAGCAGTGTGGCTAACAATCAAAAATAAAAAAAAAATTCCTTTAACATGGAGTTTGGCTTTTTTGTAGAAAGCAAATACAGCACAACTGCTTGTGGTAATGGAAAAGCTAACCTGTGACTTAAGGACAGTTTTGATACTGTGCTTCAAAATCAGAGCTCAGAGACTACTGAATATTGTTTAATTAAAAAAAAAATTAAATGGTGAACAGCATTAACACCTAGAGCATTTGCGAAAATACAGTAATAGGATTTTAAAATTACATCTTTTTAAACTCATATTTACAAATAAAAATTCTACTCTATTACAGTTGAATAAGTAGTTCTCAGGAATGCATATTTTTAGCTTATGTATATAGATAAATTGTGCAGACAGAATATTAAATTTTATAGCTGTATACAAAAGTGTGCTTCTAAATAACCACTTTGCTCTCTTTAAGAAATGTAATAGGAGTTTACATTTACAATTTGATCATGCATCTTAATATTGGCAACAACTTCTATTTCTCACAGCATCAGCTATGAAATGTGTGTCAATTCATGTGCAAATTTTTACTATAAACTTGCAAAAGACTTTTCTATGAAAAATGTTTAGAGAAGGATAGCTTTTTCAGGTACTAGTTTACAATAATTACCTGTTTAGCTTCCAATCCGGATGGCAAATCAAGCAAGGAGTAAATTCTGCACATTCACAGAAATTGAGGAAGTGTTAGAAAAGTTCTGTTTACTTTTTGTTATGTCAGGCTCAAATACACAGCACACATTGTGATGAATTTCTATCATCTTTCACTAAAGTAGTATACTGGGATGCCTCTATAAAAAAGGATGAGGGAACAGGGAGATGATTGAGCATTTCCCAGTGCATTTTGTCGTGAATGTCCTGCAATTCCTTTGAATTTTTCTCACATCAACGTGTTCCTCAGTTCTGATTCCCCACTTCCTCAGCTGAACACATCTTCAGCTTGCCAGGCAAAAACTATCTGTCTGGGACATTTAAATACAAATTGGTTGTATATTTGTTCTACACTGTGACTACAAGCTTACAAACCATGAAATTTTAGCTTATTGTGCATTGCCTGAAGGAATGTTATGACTGTATTAATTACCAATAATCCAGGCAAGGCACATGTCTCTTTTTGGAGTTGGTAGGTCTGCATGTATGCTAAATTTAAGTGACTGGAAAAGATTTTCCATATTAGAAGGATTATCTAGGTGTTGCATATGGGGATTATTTCTTCTTGCAGTAAGCATGTCTAAAGTCACATATAAAAATATGGGTAAACACAGTAAGTAGCACTTAAAACATGCAAATTAATGGTAAATTGTAAATGAAAGTAATCTCCTATATTTCACAGAATCACAGAATCACAGAATATGCTGAGTTGGAAGGGACCCACAAGGATCATTGAGTCCAACTCTGAACCCTGCACTGGACCATCCCCAAGTGTCACACCATGTGCTTGAGAGTATCATCCAAATGCTTCTTGAACTCTGTCAGGCTTGGTGCTGTGACCACTGCCCTGGGGAGCCTGTTCCAGTCCCAACCACCCCCTGGCCGAAGAACCTCTTTCTAATATCCAATCTAAATCTCATCTGACACAACTTCAGGCCATTTCCTTGGGTCCTGTCACTGGACGCAGTAGGAACCTTCCAAAATGCCTGAGCAAAGATTTTTAATTACCCTCTTGAAATCTCTATGTTTTTCACAGCTATACCACCTTTCTAGAGAGCTTGGCTGGACATGAGTCATCACTAAAATACATTGCTTTCTTTCACATCCCCGTGCTAAATTGTCATGTGCAAAGTCTCAGACAGCTTGGAGTACTATGTTAAACAGTAGCTAATGCCTCTGTGTTCTGGTTTTTGGGACTGCCACCCTTGCAAGGATGGAACGTGTGATTTTACCCAGTTACTTCAAATCAGCCTTCACTCAGGAGGAGTAAAAAGAAAAAGAATTTCCTGTATCCCAAAGAAAGGTTTGAAAAGATTTATAAGAATGCAAGTAACAGAAATGAAAAATGACCACCCTTAATAAAAAACTCAAAAATGCAGGCCATTTCCTTTTGGTTCCTGAATAGAAGCAGCAAGATGTCTGAGCATAACAACAGCAGTCATACTGACTCAGGCCAAGAATCTATGTAACACAGTATCGTGGCTGTGTTGGTGAGAAAAGTGTTTAAGGACAATTCAGGTGTAAATGGTCCCCCAGGCCTTGGTTTGGAGAAGACACACACATGAGAGTCTTCTTTCCTGCCCCTGTCATTTAGTTACAAAAAGAATATAAAATAGTATGAGACAAACTTGAGAAGCTTCCGTATTACAAATAAAACTTGATGAAACTGGATGGGAAATACTCTGTCATGTGTCAGAGGAGTTTTCAGGTCATTTAAATCAAAAGTGATGTTAAAAAGATACCTTTTATAGCTCTGGCTAATACAACCTTTTCATGGTTTAAGCCCAGCTGGCAACTAAGCACCACACAAGCTCACTCCCCCTCCAGTGGGATGTGGGGAAGAGATTAGAAAGGTAAAAGTGAGGAAACTCATGGATTGAGATAAGAACAGCTTAATAATTGAAATAAAATAATAATAATTTAATAAGAAGGAAAATAACAAAGAGAGAGAAATAAAACCCAAGAAAGACAAGTGATGCAAATCAAAACAGTTGCTCGCTTCCAACCAGCCGATGCCCAGTCTTTTCCTGAGCAGTGGCCCCCACACCAACCTCTCCCCCATTTTATTGCTGAATGGGATGACATATGGCCTGGAATATCCCTTGGGTCAGTTGAGGTCAGTTGTCTTGGCTGTGTCCATTTCCAATATCTTGTGCACCCGTGGACTCCTCTCTGGTGGAGTGGAGTGAATACTAGAAAAGGCCTTGACTTTGTGTAAGCACTGCTCAGCAGTGACAAAAACATCCCTGTATCATCCACTTCAGTACAAATCCAAAACACAGCCCTGTACTAGCTGCTATGAAGAAAATTAATTCTACCCCAGCCCAAACCAGCACATACCTGCAGTTGATCACCAATTCCAGACACAGTAACTTTTTCAGTATGAACGTGAGTTGCCTTCAGTGTATTAGATTACATTTACTTGTTACCCCAGATGAATTTTGAGATCTAACACAGACCTACTAAAATGATAGAAAAGTTTCCATGTTGTAGTGGCACACCTGAGGAGTTGCTGCAGATATTTACAGCTGTAATAAGAAGCACAGATTTTGGCGTTGCTCACTAGGCAAAAAGGACACCGATGTTTGTGGGTATGTGGTACAGTCCAAACACTTGGTAGGTGGGAATGGTACTTAAACATTGTAGATGTTGCCTTCCAGTCTTGGGTGAGCAGAATTTGTCTGTTTCTCCCCTTCTGTGTCACTTGATCACAATGGCAGTTGTGCACATGTGTTATTGGCTGCCACACTTACCACAAATATGTTTCATAATTTTCAGATATGGGGTGGAAACATTCAGAATGTCTCAGTTCTATTATGAGTGCTGCAGTGGCTTTGCATTTGTTTATTTGCAGTGTTATTAATGTCAGGATTTTTTGCACTTAATTTGATGCAAATTGAGGCTGATGTAAAGGGGTTTATGGGGTGTCATTACATGTGCTTTGTTTATTTAGCTGGCTTATCCAATAACACGACACACTGTGAGGCAGCTAGAGCCTAAAATTATGCACTTTATTTTAGATCTCAAAAAGTACAAAATATTCCACATCGTTGACATTATATTTTATTAGAGTATTAAAAAATAAAGTTAAAACAATGTAACTTAAAATAGAGAAAACTCATAACTCTTGTCACATAAAATAGAAAGGTTTGCTAATAAAGTTGTATGGAGTTCACCCAGTTCTACTTTTTCAGGCTAACAGCTTTCAGTGATATCTGTTGCTTAAGAAAGTTATCACATGTCCGTGTGTGTTCCTGGAAATTTCCTTCTGTATGTCACCTCTCAGATTTGGCTGCAGGGCTGCTTCCCACAGCAAATAGCCCCTTGTGCTTTGCAGGAGCCTCCCTGTCTTCCCTAGTTCTGCAGGTTTTCTGCTTTTGGCCTCAACTGCCTTTTCTTTCTAAATCCACTGACACTGTTTTTCAGCAAGACATCTTCTGCGGGACCCACAGAGCAAACTCCAACTGCATTGAAAAGTTTTATCATTCCTTACAGAAAGGTTTTCTTAATCTACTTGAAGACTTGACTTTATAAAGTTTGCAAAATTATGTCATATAATTGTGTCTCCCAGAAAATCTGGAAGTCGTGAAAATTACAGCCTTCATTTATGACACAATTAAATACTGTGTTAGCAGTCAGAAGCTCCTGCATCCACCACTTCTGGATGTTCACCCTTGGCCTGGGGATGGATTGCTTTCAAGGGTCTAACAGCACTTAAGTCCCTTTTCCCAAAGGAGTACCCCAGACTCGGTGCTGTTGTTCATCAGTTGTTTGCCAGAATGGAATTATAAACGAGCCCACCAACTCCTTTTGCTCATTTATCAAGAAAAGGCAGTGAAGGTAAAACCAGAACTAGGAGAAGTTCATGTCTGTCTTTTGACAGAACTGCAATTACAGCGCTGTTGCTAATATATTTCAGTCATTACCATATCAGTTGGATAGAAAAGGCTTTTTAATGAAGCACAAGTTGATGCTGTTTAGTTTACAGACTAATTTTCCATTAGCAAGGCAATTTACCACTGAACTCTTTAAAGTGCAGATCCATAGCAATTCCTGAAATAAAGACCTACTCATGCAAGTAGATTTTAGTGATGAAAAGAGGTAGAATAAACAGCATTTATCCAGAAGCAAAACTAACACTGCATTCATTAAAGATATCTATGCAAAAAAAGGGTATAGACTGACAGCAATACTTTAGATTCTAGCAAGCAAATAAATATTTCTGCCCTCAGCTGTCCCATAGAAAACATTCCGTGAATAACTGCAGAAGCACAAGAATATACCCATTTGCAGATGCATATACCAGTGAAAACTATACAGAGGAAAGTAAGATTGGCAAAAGAAATATATTTTGTATGAGCAGTGAATCAAATCTCTTCCCTTCCTTTAACCCTGGGAAGGTGATTTCTCGTTCATATCTCCTTCTGGTGAGAAGATTAATCTTAAAGCTGTATTTGGAGAGAAAATATAACTGAATTCATGTGTGAAGCTTACCTTTTGGAATTGTCTCATTAGGTAATATTCACGGGAGGTTTAGGTTGGATATTAGAAAAAGATTCTTCACCCAGAGGCTGGATGGGCACTGGAGCAGGCTCCCCAGGGCAGTGGTCACAGCACCAAGACTGACAGAGTTCAAAAAGCATTTGGACAATGCTCTCAGGCACATGGTGTGACTCTTGGGGATGGTCCTGTGCAGGGTAAGAGCTGGACTCGATGATCCTTGTGGGTCCCTTCCAACTGAGTATATTCTATGATTTTATGATTATATGACTTTATCATGATTCATTGTTAGAGTTTTTTTCTCTTATACTAGAAGATCTGCCTAAATGAATGCAACATGAGTGTAAACAAAAAACATAATATTCCAAGGATTACTGGACAGAATAAACCCAAAGTTTGAATCTGTTTCTTTAAAAAAATTTAACCTTTAATTAGGTCTTTGCTCTTTTGTCCTTAACACTGATGATGTGGTTGTAGCCTTCTGTCACTTCTGTCATGGAGGTTTCATTTTGATTGCTGGACCTTTGTTTCTAAAAGCTAAATAGCCTTATGCAAAAATAATAACTCTTCTGTGAACCATGTGATCTCCCTTGCCATCCCTGCTGCTTGGACCAATTCAGCAGGCAAAGCGTTGGGAAGGTGAGCCCGTGCCGAACAGGCCTCAGTGCTGAATTAGAGCTGGGCTGTTTTTTGAAAAGGAAGATGTTTGTGGGGAAAGAGTAGGGGCTGTTCACTCCAGAGTTACCCATTTCCCTTTCCTTCCCACTTGGAGTAACTGCTGTCACATCCAATATCAGTCACGTGTGTCATCCCTGCATTTTGAGTCTAAGCTGGTTTTGGCACATTTTTGATCTTACAGGTTGTTACAATCCAGATTTAAGATATAAGCTGCCCAGAGTGGTTACATTTTATTTAAGACTTTTTAAAAGCCTTGTAGTTCGTTATAACCTCAAATTAGCATCCAGAGAAAGAGTCACACACTCTTCTCTAAGAGAAATTCTTTTAATTTAGTGAGAAAAATAAGATATTTTGGCAAAAGGTTTTACAGGAGTAAAATACAACCAAGAAAAAAATATTTCACTAAAACAGCACAAAGACCCCTTCCCCAGTAAACACCTACTGGAAACAATCAATATACTAGCTTTAGTAGAACACAATTCATTGGTTTTAAGTTACTCACAAAAGAAGGAAAAGAGGTAAAAGAAGAAAACAGATTAAAAGAGTAAAGACAGAAAGAAGAAAGAGTGAAGGAGAGAGAGGAAAAGAAAAACCGTTACTGACAAGATCTGATGGTTCACATGGTTCAGGCTGCAGGAGAGGAGAGAAGAAGAGGCTCACATGGAGTCTCATGTATTTATGGAGTTCAGTTTTCCCTCCCAGGCAGGATACCTGGTCAGTGCCTTCCAAGCCAGAGTGAGTTGTGCTGTAGCCAGTCACAGGCTCCAGGGGCATGGTGTGAGTGGGCTACCAGCAGGTCTGCCTTGACTGAGAGCTGGCTACGGGGCCTTCATCTCTGCCATGTGCTCTGCATGGGCTCAGCCGTGTTGGCTCTGCCATGTGCTCTCAGCAGGCTTTATGTGCAGGCCTTACCATGTACCTGCAGGCCTAGGCCCAGCCCTTCCCCACACACACTCACAGTGAGTTGGTTCCGACCCATATCAATAATTCAGTGAGATTTGGATCCAGTATCTCACACAGGTCTTACATCTACTTCGTCCATAGGAGTTTGGTTCTTAGGCAGGTGGTCAGTCCACACACCTTCATCCATGTCGTACTGACCTTGTCAAATCTTATTACCTACAGGAATAGGGTCTTTTTTTTTCAAAATGACATGACCAACTAAATCTGTGGTGAATTGTTTGATAAATGAGAGAGTGAAGTGGGTTGGAAAAATGAAAACCCAAGAAGGTGCAGCGGCATCTTCTGAAATATCAGATGCAATTGAAAGAAAATAACTGACTCCTATAAATTCCCTGATTCAGTATAAATATCTTAATCCTGTTCAGGATGTATTTAGGGTTAAATAATGTAGAGTTATACAACTAAACAGTGGACCACATGCAACCTTGATGGTCTATTTGAACATGTATTTTGGGTAGTGAGCACTGTCATTCCTCTTGGGAACCTTTCAGCGCTAGTGAGGACATTCTGCATAAACAGATCTGTTTTAGTGGCTAAAATCAGCTATTTGTATAACACACAAGTGGAATTTCATACTGCTATCCTAATCTCAAGTGTTTTCTTTCACCGCCTCTTCTGTTTAAGAGGATCTGGTAACTTTCATCTTATTTCTACTGTAAAAACATGCAAACAATATATTTAAGTCAAAATCCCCCGGAGAATAGCATTTAGAAAGAATATTGTGTCATGATTGCTTCTCCCCTAGAACACTGCAAACTGCCTGGTGGTTTAATAGTTTCCTATTTGAAATACCACATGTTAAAAGATGGTGATCTCAGTATTTGGGACTGCATCTACAATCATCTTCCACAAGTTTAACACTTCTGTTAGATTTGCAGCAATCTGAATTCTCCTCAGTACTTTTTGTGAAAAATATTCAGTAGCTTCCTAGTCAGTATTTAGATAAATCAAGGCATTCTGCTTTCAATTCTTTCACAGTTACACTGTTTTTCAAAAGCCCTGTCCCCTCTTTTCAGTATTACATATTTGACCAGAGTCTAGATTTTGCTATCACTTCATCAAGTCTTACAGATAAAATATTTTATTTTAACATTTTGAGTTCAACATGAACACTTTTACAGGCTATGATTAGGGTTAAGGTAAAGCTTTTGAGTTCATGGATATTTCATACTTACATCTTAAATACGTGTTGTTTTATAATAGTTTCTCAGCACGCAGCAACAAAACTAAAACGTTGGTTTGTCTTCTGCATTTCAGGATTTGAATCAAGCCTCATTGCTCCCACCAAGAAGATTTTGAAAGTGTACATATTTTTTTTTTAAAGGATTTTGCTGGTCCTACCAGAAATTAAGTAAGCCTGATCACCTGAGTTCAGTTCTTGCTTTGACTTGGAAACGTCTTACTGCAACTAGCATCAGGACTAGATCCAATCCTTTTGCTCATTTGGGTGCAACACTTGTTTTCTCCTGTTTTGTGACAGGTAACCTGGGGTCCCAGCTGGTTGAGTATAAAGAGGAGATGTACATAACGTCTGACTGTGGGAACACGTGGCGTCAGGTAGGAAACATAAATTATCAAGGACCCTGGAAATAATTTTAATGTACCAAATGTGATGAATTTTATAATGCTTAACTAATCTTTAGATACCCACTCTTTTGAAGGAGGGGGCCATTATTATCTCCATTTTGCTTGGAAACTAAGAGATTAAAGAGATGAAAATATTCAAATTTCATTGGAACCTGACAGCCTGATAAATTTGAGTCTTTGCAAATCCCTTCTTAAAGATCTTAAAAGTATCTTATGCAAAAAACATAGCATCTGTTTAGTTTTTTAAGAATTTAAATAATCTTCCTATGATAATTATGAAGTGGACTTGGGCTAGATCTTGCAATACAAAGATTCCAAGCTAAAAGACATGGTTTAGGTACAAAGGCAGAAATTCTTCAGCTTCATAGTCTGAAAACTGTTATTTAAGCATAAACTTTGTTCTTCATTGAAACTGAGTGAAAATGTATTTTCAAAAAAAAAAAAAATCTTTGAATGTCTTTTTGTATGATTTAATAAATTCAGGGAATACAAATACCAAAGTACTAAAAAGAGAACAATGATGTGTTAATGCTGTCTGAATTCTGGATGTCTTTTGCTTCCACTGCCTAGAATCAGTTAAAGCATTGCACATTTATTATGTATCCTAAACTGCCTTGTCTCAGTGTGGTGAAACTGCCTTGTCTCAGTGTGGTGGGTTTATCCTGGCTTAATGCCAGGTGCTCATCAAAATCACTTTATCACTACCCTCCTCAGCTGGACAGGTGAGAGAGGATATAAAAAAAACTTGTGGGTCAAGATAAGTCACCAATTACTGTCATGGGCAAAACAGACTCAACTCGGGAAAGATTAATTTAATTGCCAATAAATAACAGAGTAGGATAGTGAGAAATAAACCCAAATTTTAGAATACCTTTCCCCCACCCTTCCCTTCTTCCCAGCTCAGCATTATTCACAGATTCTCTGCCTCTTCCCCCCAGCAGCACAGGGGGATGGGAAACAGGGTCTGAGGTCAGTTCACCACACGTTTTCTCTACCGTGCGTTCCTCCTCATGGGGAAGACTCCTCACACTCTTCCCCTGCTCCAGTGTGGGGTCCATCCCACAGGAAATAGTTCTTTATGAACTTCTCCAATGTGAGTCCTTCCCATGGGTTGTAGTTCTTCATGAACTGCTCCAGCATGGATCCCTTCCACAGGGTGCAGTCTGTCAGGAACAGGCTGCTCCAGCGTGGATCCCTCATGGGGTCACAAGTCTTATCAACAAACCTGCTCCAGTGCGGGCTTCCCATGGGGTCACAGCCTCCTTCGGGCATCCACCTGCTCCATGAGCTGCAGGTGGATCTCTGCCCCACCATGGACCTTCATGGGCTGCAGGGACAGAGCTACCTGAGCATGGCCTGCACCATGTGCTTTAGGGGAACCTCTGCTCTGGCAGCTGGAGCACCTCCTCCCCTCCTGCAATGACATGGTGTCTTGAGGGCTATTTTACTTACATATTCTCTACTCTTCTCTCCTGCTGCAGTTGCTGTTGTGCAGGTTTCCCCCCACCTTCTTAATTACGTGATCCCTGAGGTGCTACTGCTGTCTGACTGGCTTGACCTTGGTCGGTGACAAGTCCGTCCTGGATCTGGCTGGTGTTGGCTCTGTTTGGACATAGGGAAGCTTCAGGCAGCTTCTCAGAGAAGCCATGCAAACCCAATACACTCAGCAATGCATATTCACAGGGATACTTTCTTTCTATATATATATATGGCAACAATACACAATATGATGCGGATTCTACTTATAATATGTATCCAGGAGAGAAAAAAAAACCACCCTCAAAGGACTAAAGCATGTCAAAAAATAATTTCATTTCAGTTAAAATAGTGGTTTAGTGTTTAGCTGTAATCAAATTTAGTTATTTTCTGAGAACAATTAAATGTGAAAATGTTCTTGGTAGTGTTACTGAACTTGGGGAATTTAAGGTTAAAAGAGGAAAATACAGACAGTTTCTTATATTGCTATTGTAGGATGCCGTTAATACTCTGGTTTTAAAAGGACTTTTAAAGAGAAATATGTTATTTTTGTCATGAGAATGTCTTTTGATGTTTAAAAGATACAATTTTATGCCAAATCCCTTCTTGAAACCTAGAATATGATAAATAGGTGTTTAAATGCAAAAGTCTTCCAGGATTTACAATGGGTACTGTGTTTTTCAATACTTCATAGAGGTCTCTCTCATAATTTATTGTCAGCATTTGCCAAAGTTTTATAGTTTTTCTGGGTTTAAAAATAGGAATAAAATAGTGAAGGGGATCAAATCCATATTTTACTGCTTTTTATTTGTAAGACACTCAGGTAAATGATGTGTTGCGACTTGACCCTAAGGTGCCTATTCGTGCTGTAAAACCAACCATAAACTGACCCCTCATTGTGACAGTTGAAATGGAAAACACCGTTGCTAGCTTTATTTTAATTAAAACTGCTTCAAAGCCTTTGAAAGAGCTTGCTTAATCCTAATATTTGCAATCAGAATTAAATAGTAGATTATTGCATGCATTTTATGGCCTCACTGCTCACGACCAAACAGTTCTTCCAGATGACAGCAGTACATTTCCTTTCTCTGTTGGAGTTCATACAATGAGAGAGAAGGCTTCAGTCAGGTGATATGGGAATTTAAATAATTCAGTAAACTGCAGGTCTTGTGAGCTGGTGAATGCAGAACAAATCCCATGCTTCAACACAACTCTTCATCTGAGTTTAAGTTTCTGACTTGGAGACTTTGTGGTTGTCATTAGTGAGTACCTGGCACCTTTGTCATGTGCTCACAAAATGTTACAGGGCTGTTCACAGACTAGAAGGGGAGCAGTCTGTTGTTTGTGTATAGAGGCAGAGCAACGCAGAAAAGTAAACATGAGACTTAGGAGAAAAGGCAGTTCAAGGAATTAATTAAAAACTTTCTTAAAATAATAACAGTATTGGTTCATAGGAATATAGAACTATGGAGAAGGTCAAAGATCATGTAATTCAACCATGTGCTCTGAGACAACATCAAATGTACTAGGAACATCTCTGCAAGAACTGTTTGTTAATCCTTCACTGTAGGAGATTCAGGCTACATGGTGTTTCACCTTTCTTCATAGATTTTTCTGAATATTTTACATAAGCTGACTGTTCCTTTTGCTCTTGTTCTTACAGTTTCACAAATTCTACAGGGTGATTTCTTCTTATCTTTAGAGAGGAGTGGTTTCCTGTCACCTTTGAATAACTTTAGATGTTGAAAGGTTATTATAAGGTCTATACAGACTGTAGGGATTTTCCCGTTGGAAACAGCAAACTCAAACTCGCTGATTTTCCTAGTGAATCAAATTTTTGAAGTGGGTTTTTTTTGTTGTTCTTCATTTATTGGACTGTCTAATATGACATGCCTCTCCTGAAACATGGTAAAACTGAATGCGAAATTACAAATTTTATCAGTACTAAACAGAAGAAAATTATTGCCTTTGATGTTTTGACATTACTGGCACCCCATTTCAGAAGATTTCTATTCCTTGCAGAAGCATCACATTGTTGATGCAAATCCAGTTTGTGATTCTTAACTGGAGCCACTCCCTGAGTTTGTAATACATTCTCACTTTAACAACAATCTGCTGATCATTTTCTTTCCATAATTTCTTAACCAGCTGTATATACTTAGATGATTTTAAGGCTCATGGAGGTTCTTTTTGCTCTCTACAATTACCTGAAAGATAATTGTTGTAAAAAGGTGGAGATTGGTCTCACCTCCCAGGTAACAAGCAATAGGACAAGAGGAAACAGCCTCATCTTGCACCAAGAGAGGTTTAGATTGGATATAAGGAAAAATTTCCTCACTGAAAGGATGGTCAGGCATTGGAACAAGCTGCCCAGGGCAGTGGTTGAGGCACCATTCTTGGAAGTGTTCAAATAACATGTGGATATGGTACTTAGGAACATGGTTTAGTAGTGGACTTGAAAGTGTTCAGGGTTCATGGTTAGACTCAATGATCTTAGAGGTCTTAATGATTCTATGATTCCGTGATTTCACCTGAACCCATATTTCCATAGCTTGCATATGGTGTGGTCATTGGAGAGTACAGGAAGACTTACATATAAACATGGCCAGTGTTTACAGATAGAAATAAATCCCTAAATGGGAGTTCTGTGAAATTAAGTAAATACTGGGGATAAATGGAAATGTTTGGGGAAATAATGGAAGTTTGATGAGGAGGATTATAAACGCAGTCAGGTGATGTGCAGCTCGGGTGTCAAAACCCCACATATATTGTTGTTTGGCCTTATGTGCTGGCCAAGTAGAACATCTATGTTTAGATAACATAGGTCTGTGATAGCCTTAGAGGCACACTGTCACACATGCTTGAGATCCCCTAAAAGATTAAAGCAGAGTGGTAAATTATGTCTGAGCAAATCCCTGAAATACATGTGAAAACAGCAGGATGGGTGATCCTTTTGCATGGCCTGAGCTCTTCAGTTCCTGCATTACCACTTGTGTGTAGTGAACCAGGTGCTGCTTCAGCCCCTGGTTGGCCAGGTAATGAGAATAAATTTACTCTTTGCATATCATCTGTGGTTTTGTGGTTGTTCCTGTGTCCTGACTCTGCCAGCTCATGCAAAAAGTAAAAACAAGGACCGTGATTCTAAGTAACCACAATATCACTTGGGTTGGCTCTAGTTGTTCTTCTGCCTTTCTATTGCATGGTGCCTGAGCTGCTTGTTGGAATATCTTGTAACCATCACTCTTTTCTTATGAAAAACTGAAATTTGTAGCTGTATACTGTACAACATTGCACTGCAAATAGCAGTAGTTTAGGAGCTGATTGATAAGCAGGTTAGACATCCATGCAGCAACAGGGAACTGATCTGTAGGAGAAGGGAATCTCACCTTGACGATCATGAACTAAGTGGGCTTAGAATCAGAATTGTAGTCGTAGAATTGTTTAGGTTGGAAAAGACCCTTAAGATCATTAAGCCCAGCTATAAAAATAAGTGCCAAGAGGGCCATGAAGGCATAGGCTATGGTAAACTCATGGAATAGATAAGTTTATTTGAAAGGCTTCCCTGTCTGTTCTACCAGCAAAACAGTATCACAAAATGCATAAATGAACATGAAATATTGGAATACTCTGTTAAATGCTAAGGATGACCTTGTATATATATATAAGTGGGTTTATTTCTTTAAAATACTAATTTCTGTTCACAGTTGTGGTTGCTGTTGCTATTTCAACAGCGTCTGCTAGCACACTGTATTTGAAATAGGACAGAGTAAGAGAAAGGTCTGGCTTTCAAAAGAAATGGCATAAATAAAAGGAAAAGAACAGCAAAAACCTTTCATATTTGATCCACTACCAAAGTAGCTCTTGTAGCAGCAAAATGCTTGGTTAAGCTAATAAACAGAAAGTCTGTTGTATGTCTAGGAACTGAATCTAGATCTCTGGAACTTTAGTGCTTTTTTTTTTATTGGAATATTATTTCTCTGAGTTAAATTCTTTTGCATCAAAGCAACTTGGAAAACTTTGTTTAAGAGAGAATACTTGTTTTCCTGCAGACATCTCAAGAGGTGGATGGTAACAAATTTAAGCACAGCAAAACAGGCTAAAATTCCAGCCTTTTAACTCTAGGAAGTTTTCATTTCCAGAAAGCAGAGATAAATATTTACTTTTATGCATGAAATTGTTAATTCTTTTCAATGTACTGAAGATGAAGGGTTGCTTTCATAAGGAATTTCATACAGTTTCGTTATAAAATGTTTGAAGTATGTGCAAGAAAAGCATGATATAATGATGGCATTGATATGTGTGTAATGTGTCTGTTGTGCTAAAGCAGGATACTAAAATGATACATGGGGAACTGCCATGCTGCTTCTCTGGGAAAACCTTATTTGGATAAACTGGTACAGATACCAGCTTCCTTTATCCTCATTATGATGCTGAAGCTTTGGGAGACTTCATGTCCCAGCATAAACTGTTGCATTTTGATTTGAGCAGAAGTTCAAACAAAGTTTAGAGGAGGATCAAAACTCTGCTTGCTTTTCTGACTCCAGCTGATCTCATCCTTTTGAAGTGCATCTAAAATTAATGTCTATCCTTTCCTGAAATCTCTTCTAAAATATACAGCTGTGTAGAATAAGTAGATAGGACTATAAATGCCTCGTATCAGGGTTTTGCCTGTAAGTTTGCAACATTGAAGAACTGATCAGACACTTGAAACCCTAGGATTCCCATAAAATATGTTCTTACTAGATGAGAGGAAGACTGAATTCTCAACCTAAATTAAATGCTTACTATTTTTTGAAGTAATTGTGGGTGTGCTTTAGGATATTTCCACTGCAGCTCTGGTTCAGTCTTGCTGATAAATTCTCTAAATGTAGCACTCACTTTTGCCAAAAAAAAGAAAAAAAAGCATTTGTATTGTCAATATTTTTTCATTCACACAGCAAAGTAAAGCTAAATTTTATGGGTTTTACCTTTGCTTTGACCACATGTTTGTCTTATGTGTGTGATAACTCTCACCTTGCCACTTACTCTTGTGTTAAATGAACTTTCACATGTTAATAACACAAGTAAACCATGTCTTAAAACAGATTTCAGATGTAAGAAAGGGAACATATCTACCTGTGGATTTATTTTAGTACTACTGATGACTTCTAGAAAAGAAATTTAAATAATTTAAGAAATTTTTAATCATTTATACCATTAAATCAGTATTACATGTATTTTGGTTCAAAACTCAGAGTGGCCTCCAAGGGAGATCACGTGTTTGAACTTAAATAAATCACTGACACTGGAAATGCAGAAAACATACTTGTACCAATTATTTCAAGTTCTGTAGTTTCTGGGTAACGTGAGAAAGTCAGGGGCAGCAATACTCTTCCTATTTTTCTTAGCATTAAACTACAAAGCATTTTATTCTGCAAGGTACACAGAATATGGCAAATACCAAAGTAAGGTGATAGGTCACTTGGTGATATATAATAGGAAGGAATGCAGAATGCACACTGTGAGAAATATCATCTTGGGCTAAAATCATTTTAGGCAGTTTAATCTAACTGTGATTTGAACCTGAACGTTTTGTGATTCACCTACTTAACTTCCTTTTCTTTTACAGCTGGAACAAATACAGGAGTTAACCTGACTTTTATGTCCTTTTCAGTTTGAAGTGTGGACATTGTAAAATATAAAAGTCTATTAATCCTTGTTTGCTTGTACATTTTATTTCAGCTGTTTTGTACATTTGCTTAGCTGGCCTTTTTTTGTCTGACTTTTGTAGGTCTTTGAAGAAGAGCACCATATCTTGTACTTGGACCATGGTGGAGTTATTGTGGCTATCAAAGACACCTCTATCCCTCTGAAAATACTCAAGTAATCCTACAGTCAATTAGAGTAGAGCTATTGTGTATTCAAGACCTCAGGCAAAGTTCAAAGTTAAAGATAAGCATTTTAACATGATCATGTATGAAACGCAGGTGGAGTCAGCTTAATTTAACATTCATTAAGTCAATAAAATGCAGTTGGATGTTTCCTTAAAGATTATTTCATGGTGCTGAAGATAGCATGGCATAATGCATTAATCATAATAAAATTTCCTTGCATCAGTGTAGGGTTTTTTTGCTTCAAAGACTATTCTTGAAATCTACAGTACAAGCCATGTTCAGCATGATTGTTATCTTCTGCTGTTTGACACCAGCAGTGCGTGTCAATGATGCTCAACCTATGATGCATATGTGGCTTAGGCATGCAGTCAGGATAGTTCATTGGTACTGTAATAGATCTCTGTCCTCTCCCAGGGCCACAGTGAAATTGGAGAATAACCCCTAGTCTCTCTGGCAAGAGCAATGTAATGTAGACTTTGAGAGCCAACAGGCAAAGTTAGGTGCGCTTATGTACCGTGTAATATGATCTGCCAGAAACACAGTTTGTAACGTGCATAGATCCTGTCATACAGGGATAATGCAGCAAGTGGTCTTCTCAGCTTCTTTGGCTGAGAAGGAAAGGTTTGCTGCAAAGCATTTTGTTATAAAATATCAAGTTTTAGACTGCATGATAGTGCAGCAAAATATGGTAACCTTATGCAATGGCATGCAGAACTATGATTTTCAGCATAAAAAACTGTAAGAGATCTTTATCACTTGTGACTAGGTTAATTTTTGCAGAATTGCATACAGTAATAGGAACTAGCTGTGTACTTGGTTAGCTAGAATGAGGCATCATTAACCTACTATCCGAAAGACCTGGAGGAAATGTACAGAAGAAAAGAGACTTTGATTCCTAAATTTTGGATGCACAGAATATTTGAAATATGTTTGGTGGATTCATCAGCATCTCCTGCAAATTTTTAAGTGGCTGGTAGTAGCTGTGAAGGGCCATCATCATCTCGGTGCCTGCAGTTACTGCATCTCCCACATGTTTTAGCAGTTGGGCTCTTTTGCTTCTCGTGTTTCACTGACCTCTGCTTAACAGGTCTCTAGTCAGAGGCTACTAGAAAGAATGAAGTGTAAATTAACTTGCTTTTGAAGCCACAAGGTAGGAACATAGTTTGTTGACAGAGCTCTTTTTATCTCCCTGAGAATTTTTATTGTTCTGGCAAATTTATCATACACCTTCTCATAAAGATGTGAACCACTGGATATGATGCCGAAAAAAGATCACATTACTATGATACACTGTCTAGGCATATTGTATTTTTTAGATCAAAAATCCTAGGCTTTAGTAGTGAGTTGGGGTTTTTTTAAGTGAATTTTGCTTTGTATAGTAATAGTTGAAAATGAAAACCATTTCTGCTTTTTTACAGGTTCAGCATAGATGAAGGCCAGACTTGGAGCACACATAATTTTACCAGCACTTCAGTCTTTGTAGATGGATTACTTAGTGAACCTGGAGATGAGACACTGGTCATGACGTAAGGTTTTGGTTTCATCTCTGCTCTCAGGGCTCTCTCTCTGCTTATGCACTTCAGCATATTTTCAGTTGTGCATGTTTGAGATAGTCCTTGAGTCAGTGGCTTTTGCTTCTTGCAGTCACACAGACTCTTACACTGATGTCCAAACTGCCCTGATATGTAACCTGTCTTAGAAATTATCTGAGTACAGTATTTCAAATTGTAAAAAGGATTATGTTCATAAGAAATCTTGCAAAGATACCACCAGGGAAAGTGGAATAATAAAACAGCAGTACAAATCTGAAAAACGTAGGGAACCCCCCCCCCATTTTCTCCATTTTTTTTCCCTGTGGATTTTTAGTCAGACATCAAAAAATGTTAAATATCTATTGTCTTCAAGTGTAAGCAACTATATTGTTGTCCTAGTAACTAGCATTGCAGTACTTTGTGTAACCCAGCACTGTGCTAACAAATGCCTGTTTTTATTCTGTGCGGTGACTGAGGCAGATGCTGTGAATAGAGTTAAAAATAGCCAAATTCTGCAACTCAGGCCCCTGTTTATCTGTCTCTTTCCAAAGGGCTAGGGACATCTGGATCTGAGCTGAAGGTTTTGCTACATCTCCACAGTAAATGCTAATATTTTAGAGGTGTCTGAGAGTAAAAAAACCTGTCCAGTTAGGGAGAAAGGCACCTGCTGGCTGCAGCCAGAAAGGGGAGTGCACTCAGAGATGTGCAGGTTGTTGTATGTGCTGCTATCACAGCAGTTTGTGCGATCCTTTATAATGGAGCTCAGTGTCTTCATGACAAGCTTTTTCTCCTAGGAGTTACAGATAGAGCTACCTTTGACCAGTAGCATTTTCCCCAGGGAAAAATAAATTAATAGCCCAATGTGGACTTGTGTAAAGGATCCTCAGCAAAACAGAAATCCTACCTGATATACTTAAAAGCATAATGACTTCATAATGCTGTACTGCACAGAGGTGAATTTGTTATTTCTTTCTTTCTCCTCTGCCTCATTTATCCTCCATTATACATTTATGGCCTGAGAAGAACAGTATTATCCCACCGTCTTCCCCTTCTCTCAAACACAAGTTTATTTATGGTATAATATATGCCACATGAAGACACTTATGCCTCTGAATGAGGGATTTATTTCCATTGGCTTCAGTAAAAGCAGAGGGATCACAAGCTTATCCTAAACTGTACTTACTGGCAGATAAAACGATGTGTGATGACTATATGCTCTGGGTTGTTTTTTTTTCTTAGTAAGTATCATTAAAAACAGTGATTTGGTGAAGATGTGTTTAAATACTGGCTGAATGGACTAAGGAACTCTTATAAAACATGATGCTTTTTTAAAATCATCAATCCGAAATATATAAAATTGTAGCTAGTTTTGTTACCTGAGCCCAGACTGACAAAAAAGCATCATATGACATATATTTCTAAAGGCAGAACAAGAGTCTGACTCCAGCATCTCAATGCCAGACTTGTAGGATCTTACTTTTTAGCTAGCTCTACAGAACATGGAGGACATCAAACATGATTCATATCACAGACTGGCCCTGAAAACACTTTCAACCTTCCTACCAGAATCTAAAGATAATGAGAAGAATAAACCTGCTGTATGTGTTGTGTTGATGCTGTTGTATCAGCTTCCTTGTCTCTCCTGCTGCTTTTGATTGCAGCTTTACCTTAAGGGTGATGCTGTCAGCCCAGCGGTGCTCAGTCTGACTTAATGTCAAGACGTTTTGTCGTTCTGTCTGGCTTAGTTCATTTTCTCTGAAAACTTATTCTTGCACTAAGTTGTTGTGCTTGAGTTCATCTACAGTGATTTGCTGGTTTTGAGTAATGTCGTCCCTTAATACACACTCCCTGGAAAAAAACAAAAATCAACTATGCCACATTTTTCATTTTATTAGATAAAAATTTCTTCTGAGTAGAACATAGTAAGATGAACCTGTGTCTGGTAATGGAAATAAATTAGTAGTGTCTTTCACCTTGAGGAATCCCTAAATCCATTACTAAGGACCTAGTCTGACATTTTTCAATAGTGTGGGAATTTGATTTTCTCCCTTTAGTATGAAGGTTTTTTGAATAAAGACTTTGAATAAAGAGTCCAATGTCAAAATGTGCATACATTAGGACAGAGAGCATAATTCTGAATTGGGAAGGTAATAACTGTAAAAGTCTGCAGCAAAATTGAGGAACAGACAGTATTTTATTTAAAACTTCTAGAATAAACTCACAAAGGAGTCAAAGAATATTTTTCTTGTATAGGAAATCACTGTTACAGTAGGGTAAAGTCCTATTTTCACTGAAGTCAACTTAGGGATTTCCTTCAAGGTTTTTAATTTGTATTAAAAGAAAAAAAATCCATAAAAAGGTTATCTGGGAAAGATATTAAGGGATCTGGTAACACTATCTGTAAGAGAGATTTCTCATCCTCCAGCATGGTGTCTGGGATATTGACCTGACTTGGAAGTGACTTGCATTTGAATTCCAGTTCTGCCTTAACTTATCCAAAGTCACAGAATCATAGAGTCAAAGAATGCTTTGGGTTGGAAGGGCCCTTCAAGATGCCCAATGCCCCTGCCATGAGCAGGGCTTTCACTACAACTAGTTACTCAAAGCCCATCTAACCAGGCCTTCAACACTTCCCGGGATGGAGTATCCACAACTTCTCTGGACAACCTGTGCCAGTATCTCACCATGTTCCCAGTGAAGAATTTCTTCCTAGGATCTAATCTCAGCCTTCATCTTAAGGCCATTCCACCTTGTTCTATCACTACATGCCCTTGTGAAAAGTACCCCTCCAGCTCTCTTGTAGCTCCCTTTCAGGTACTGGAAGCTACTGTAAGGTCTCCCTGGAACCTTCTCTTCTCCAGGCTGAACAACCCCAACTCTTTCAGCCTATCGCCATAGGACAGGTGCTCCAGCCTTGTTGAACTTAATAAACTCTACCCAGGCCCTCCTCTCAAGCCTATCAAGGTCCCTCTGGATGGCATCCCTTCTCACCACACAGTTTAGTGTCACTGAAAAACTTGCTGGGGGTGCCCTCGATCCCGCTGTCCATGTCACCAGCAAAGATATTAAACAGCACCAGTCCCAATACTGACCCCTGAGGATGTCACTCATCACTCTTTTCCATTCTAAAATGAAGTGGTCTGGTAAGCTTTACTGAAGAGGCAGGAGAATGTAAACCTGGTTGCCTCAAGTCTTCATTTTGGAAAGTTTTGTGTTTTCTCCAAAACAGAGAAGAAAACCAAATGTTACCTTGTCAAAAGTTTTCATAAAACTGAGTTGTCATCCGCCAGTCAACATTAATCTAAATCATTCATCCAAATCCCCTGCAGTATTCAAAATATGTACACACAAATGCCAAGGAAAATATATTTTATTCAGTTGTGCTCTGCAAAAGACCTAGTCAAGATTTTTAGGAGTTTTAAGTGATAAAGTATTCAAAAACTTTAGGAAACTCATTCTGTATAAAACCCAAATTCTAAAGAGACCTAGTTAGGAGTTTTAGGAAGGATAAGTAATAAAGTATTCATAAAGTTTAGGAAACTTGATCTGTGGGAAAATCACCTTCTAAATGAAGAGCTCAAATCTGCTATTTATTTTTACTTAAATGAATAAATAGTCTTCGTTAAGAAATTTTCTCGACTGATTGATATATTTTCATCAAAATATTGTATGGTCTAGTAGGTTTTATTTTGTGCAAAATTCTTTAAGAATGAAAGGTACTGCAACCCAGCTTTATACTTAACAATCTTATATTTGGGAAAAATTACTTAATAACACTGGATCGAGTAACTACCTAGCAGTGCAAAAGGAAGAATTTTTGTGTGTCTAAAATATTGATGTTCCTCTTCAGAGGAATTAGTTAATGTAATAAAAGATTTAAGCCTGTTAAAATTGCTTCTAAAATCACATTTCAGCTTCTGAGAGTGTTTCCCAAACCAGGTTATTTAGATTGCAGTGTGAACCCAGTAGGCACAATAACCATGGTTCCACAGTCCATGGCCCCTTTTAAAAGGCCAATAAGAGGTTACATAAAAGGACTGCTTTTCTTTATGTCAGGTAGAATCAAAATCTTCCTCATTGGTAATTGTATTTTTTCCAGAGGGATATTTTTTTCTATTGTGTCCTAGAGTAGCAACTTAGGATGCTGCTGGGAAATTTATGACATCTCTGAACTGAAGAACTCCTACATGCACATTTTTCTGTCTTGCAAGTTCATTGTTGCATTCCTTTTGGGTTCATAGGTGATAATGGAAACAAGAAGATAGTCAAATTACTCAAAACCAGGTGGATATTAACAGGTGTTAGATATTAGGGAGAGCCATCTGGATTTTTGTAGCTGTTGATTTTGCTAGGAATGTCAACCTCACCTTTAACAACATAAGTAACAGTCAACATTACATGTAGTTTGTGGGGCTTATTGTGTCACTCATGGCAGCACACTGCTGTTGTCTTTGAGTATCTTACTAGGTGGAGACACTTCTCTGTATTGTGAATGCTTCACTAACTTTCTTGTACTGCAGCACTTGTAAAAGGTAGAGAGATGGTAGATAAAGCCTCGTAAGAGAGAATAGCTGATTTCCGAAGGCAAATTCTAGATTGTCTTTGCAGCTAGTTAATCTCTTGCTCAGTTATTCTGCTGTCTCCATGAGAAAGGATATGTCTGTCAACAGATGGAGAAAATGTGGTGAAAAAAAGTATTCAAAAAATAAACTTGTTCCTCTGCTCCAATATAATCTAGGTATCAGTTCATGCAGGTGTACAGGTGCCTGTTTAGTAGCAATCTAATGCTTTTGCTGTCATCTCTGTAGATAAAGATGTTAGCAGAGGAAGTCAGTGCATTGTAGTGTCACTGCCTTGGAGCCAAGACCTGTCTCTCTCTCTCTGCTCAAAAGAAGTTCAGTGGGTGAAGTTTTGGTTTTTTAATTTCTTTCATTGAAGCTTCATAGTGTACTCAGAAGCATGATGCTTTCAATGTCACTCTAAAGCCCATATTTAGAACATTTTTAGGGCAGACCTGGTAATATATTTGGATAAGAGGAACTGAAAGGTTAGGAATCCATGTTCTGTAAGAATGTTATCAACTTGTCCTTATTTAAGGGGAGAAGGACAGGAAACAGGAGACAGGTGACTTTTTCATTCCGAATAGAGTCTTCGTGTCATTTCGAGCCCCTGTTGCTGAGTGCCTGAAGCTTTGGTGCTCTAACTTCGCTCATTTTACTTTCTATTTCAAATAAATAACCATTAGAAACTTATCCAACAAATATTTTTTTTAAGCATTTTACTTCATTTTGGCTGGGGATTTGAATTCTATTTTGCTATAATTTGCTCTCAAAATGAAGGAACCACAATTTGGGTAACTATAGGCTATTAACTCTAGCTCTACTAGGTGATATCTGAATGAAGAATTTCCAATTGTGACAAAAGAGACCTGATTTTTAAATACAGAAGTAGGGAAAAAAAAGTGGTATCTAAAGAATTAATTATAAAATTTTGTAAGTATCTCAGATTAATTTGATCTTTAAGTGAGATGACAGCAGGGAGTTGAATGATGCAAAGCTATCCTCTACAGTGTCATATGTTTCTCTTTAATCAATTTTGTTCACTGTGTACTTTGTATTTACTTCTGCATAAAGCATCAGGCTAGGCATTAAATCTGCAATTTCTTTCAAACAGCTTTTATGTTAAAAGGTTGTTCTTGGACGGGAACTTACCAAATACATTGGAAAAAAATTTTGGAGGCAATTCATAAAGATTATGGAATCCAAAACTTCTGGATAAAGTGGGAACACCCTCATCCTGCTCCTCCCTAACACTTCTCAGAACCTAAGCATTCATTTCCGTTCTTTTTTCCCAAATGATCTGAAACCAAGATGTTTTGGCATTAAAGAACGAATGGCAATTACTAGTTTTTGGGAGCAGGAAGCAATGAAAAAAAACCCATATTTTGGTTCAATTTCAACTAAATTGTTTCCTCCCCTCATTTTTCATTTTGTCAGCCAAAAAAATAGAAAACAAAAGAACAAACCAAAAACTACAGCCCAACCAAATAACCCTACTCTTCTCTTTAGTGCATTGAATATATGCATGTGTTTGTAGTTTAAGACCTTTAAATCATAAATGTCTCAGTATAGTTGCACATGATCTGTTGTGTACACAAGTACTCTTTATGTGCAGTTGCTTTATGTAGGCAGGTGTCTACTTTTGCACATGGAAGCATTCATCATTTCTGTAGCTGCAATTTAGGAAGGCCACTGAAACATGACCTCTGTTATGTTCTTTTGGGGAATTAGAAAAATATGCTGAATTATAATCTTGATGTATAACAGACTGCAGCTTGAATCTTACATTACTTTCATCCATTTTACTAGTACGAACTCTTTGACTTATTTAGGTTTTTGTTGATTTTACAATGATGTAAAGGAAGCAAAGACAACTGTTGGAAGGAAAGTGTGGCTATAAAGATTAACCTGTAGTTTTCTTTTTTTTTTTTTGAAAATAGTAGTCTTTAAATACCATTGTAGTACATAGTCATGGCTAACCTGCTCTACCAACCCATATCTCCTTGGAAAATCTTTCATTAATAGTGTTACTTCTGTGAGTTAAGGAGAACACTACCTGTTGGCAGTGGCTACACTAACGTACATCCTTCCATGCCACAACTTCATCATTTTGCTCCCTCAGTGAGGTAATTTCTTCACAGATTTTGGCCTGTGTCTTGCTGTATGTTCAAAGGCACTATAATAATATTAACTACAACAGGCAGGTTGTCACATTTATTTGCTTTTTCAGCGATATTGTCATCATTTGTAGTAAAGGTCTAAGTGAAGCAAAGGACTCAGCTCTTTGAGCTCACCATAAATTGACAAGAGACTTCTAACACACTAATCCTTCTATGCAGGAGACAACTGAGAAAGTTGCTGCTGTTTTAATGTAAATGGCTTCTGATATCTAGTGAACTGTAAAGTAGATTGAGTATTTAATCTGAAATTGCAATTGTGTTTTAAAAATTATCGTGGAGGTCTGACAGTTTAAAAAATATTTTAACAATACAGTAAGTTCACTGATAATTCTGTTTCCTACTAATATGATTTAGTGCAGAAAAAGAAGCCTCATATGGAGAACAAGATATAAATACTGGTGTTTAGCAAAGCTCTGTGACTGCTTCCATTTAAAAGTATAGGAGACAGAAAGAGTTGCTAAAATAATTAACTAGCATCTCTTGAGAGTGTGGTTTCCTTTCCCAGCTTGTTCACGTACTCACTGTTAGATATTGAGGTTGAGATCCATAAAGAATTTCAGGTACATGCTTGGATATCTTTGCTTAGGTGCTGCCCAGAGGAATTTAGACATTTTATCCAAGATAGAACCATTGAGATTGCCCATATCACCTGTATGTGGGATCCTCAATTGACCCTGTTTCAAATCTTAGGTTTTATTGTCAGTAGCTGTATAGATTTGAAGGCTCTCCCAAAAAATCTAAAGGTCCTGATCCACCCCTAACTGACATGTCAAGTCAGCAGGGTGTGTCAACAGGGCAATACAGGACTGTGCAGACACTCTGCTTGACAGCATCCTGTGAACATCACAGTGGATGACAAAGTGATATAGAGGAGAGAAAAAGCCAATGCAGCTCTTGGGAGATTAAAGCAATGAGTCTATAATGAAAGAGGCTTCTGATTTAAAACAAAACTAACTGTGTGTCGCACAGTTGTCATCAATAGTCTTCAGTATGACTGCAAAACTTGAACAATTTTAGTTGCTACAATAAACATCTGAATAAATTCTGCATGTGCTGTCTTTGTGACCTTGGTGGGAAAGTACTGCAGGATCACTCCCACCGCTTTAAGGTCTTTGAGTGTTCTCAGATATTCATGAATAAAACTTGTAGGTTCAGCTGTGCTGCTCTAAGGATCCAGACAAAAAACTGCTCAAAGCTATTTTCTTTGTCTGTAGACAATATGGCTAAGAGCTCAAAGGTAAACCACCATAATAGTACAAAAGTTGTTCAAGGTGTGTCAGTGTATATGGGTTGATATCTGTGATATGTGACTCTGTAGCTAAAATCCATCTGCTGTGGCAAAGAATGTTTTGATGCTATGAAAACCTATGTACAAAATCCTAAAAAACACAGCAGAAAAGTTAAAGAGGAAGGCAAATGTAGTGCTTATAAAAAGCTGTGTCTCTGACATCCAAGATGAGCAGTGTGTTGTCAGACTCAGGCTCATTTCTCCTGTATGAAGTCATAGAAGCTGAATGTTTACCTGATAAGTTTTTGGGAGTCTCCAATATCAGCACCCTCATAGCTGCAGTTGCCTGCACAGGTGACACAGCTATTACTGCTCATCTGAACCAGGAGTATCTATTGCACAGATACTCTTGTGTGTTGAATAGAAATGTGCATTTACTGGAAAAGATTATCATTGCATATAATTTCTGTTAAATTAGCTCCCCCTGATTATGAGCTTTAGCAGGAACAGAAATAACAAGCAATCCTCTAACAAATAGTTTAAATGAGTTAGCTTAAAATCTGCATTAAACTGTCTTATCTACCAAATGATGCAATCAAATTAAAAAATTATGGGCTCATAAGTGAACTAGGAACAAATGTACAAAGTCGTTATGGCAACTGAAACACTGAAGTTAAAATTATGGATCCCAAATTCTTGCAAATAAAAGTAAATTAATTTCGAAGGTAATTGTAATTTCTTCCAAAAATTATTTATCACAGCATCATCCTTTATAGTTTCAACAGAATTGATTTGATGGCTTTCTAATGTAATACAATTAATCAACAGGAAGGTTTTAGTAGCTTATGAATTACTATCATCTTGATATATAACTTCTAGTCATCAGTTACACTTGCTGAACCATTCCAGTTTGTTCCATTCATATGATTTTATTCAACATATATATTTTGCACCTGAGCAATTAGATTGTGATTGCTGTTATGTATTGCTTTATTGTAGTTCATATTTTTGTCTAATCCATCGTATTCTACTTAATGCATGCCTTTGTTACTTTGAAAAAATGCTTCTTTTTTATTCTAGTGATATTTAGCAATACATTTAAATGCACTCATCCGATGTGTCTGCAAAACTGTCAACTATAGAGCAACATGTGCTACTGCAGCACAGCATCAATAATCATTAAGCTTTTTTTTCAAACAGTTTGCTAAACTGGATGCATGTAAAGCGCTGGATTCCTTAGGAAATTTGCCCTATGAATTACAAAGCGGTAGGACTGCGTTTTTATTGTGGTTTGTGACTGTAGTGGGACACTTCCTTGAATCTCTGGGATTTTACTTGCAGTGGTGCAGTTACTGTGCTCTGTCAAAATCTTGTTTTCAGTCTGTAGAATCAGAACAGCCGTAATGGAAATGACGTTTTTTGTTATTTTGGGGGTTTTTGCAGGAGGCTGGACCAACAGGCAGTAAAAGTTATTTCTATCTTCTGCTAAAAATCCACAGAGGAGAAGGTTACAGTTCACCCATTGAAGCAGTGCCTTTCCTTTGTGCACATATAGTTTGCATGTAGCTTCCATATTACTCTGGTAGATTTTGCATAATTTCTAGAATAATTTCTATAATTTTTCTATCATTATAGGATTTGGAACTCGGCAATATCTGTCCAGTTGGTCTAATGTCTATCTCTAATTCTGATGGTATATAATTTCTCACTCTGGTGAGGAGGAATAAACAACTCCAATATCTTGTACCATTACCTCTATAGAATTCTAGAATCATAAAATTGTTGAGGTTGGAAGGGACCTCAGGAGATCTCCTGGTCCAATCCCTTTGCTCACCCAGAGCCAATCACACAGGATGGTTTCCAGATGGCTTTTGAATATCTCCAAGGATGGAGACTCCACAACCTCTCTAGGCACCTGTGCCAGTACTTGATCACCCTCACTTGAACACCCTCTTGTTGTTCAGAGAAAACCTCCCGTGTTTCAGTTTGAGGCTGTTACCTCTAGTCCTATCACTGGGCACCCCTGAAGACAATCTGACTCCATCTTCTTTGCACCCTCCTTTCAGGTTTTGGTGGATGTCCCTGAGCCTTCTCTTCTTCAGGCTGAACAGTCCCACTTCTCTCAACCTCTCCTCATAGGAGAGATGCTCCAGCCCCTTCATCACCTTCACAGCTTTTTGTTGCACTCCCTCCAGTCTTTCCATCTCTCTCTTGTTCTGGGGAGCCCAAAATTGGACCCAGTACTCCACACGTAGCCTCATCAATACCGAGGAGAAGGAATTAGAGAATTGCGCAGTTATATCTTTTAAGTTTATTTATCCTTGTAGTTCCTCTTTCTTGCCCTTCCTCCAGGACAGCTCTTCACTCTATAATAAGACTGAAAACATTTTGTTGTACTTCTCAACTTTATCTTTTCCAGAGAAAAACCCAATTCTCTCAATCTTTCATCATTGGTTATATTTTCTAAGCACCTTATGAATCATTTTGCCCCTCTTCAAATTCATTTTTATTGGGTGTGTAAATATGCATAAAATATCCAAAATTAGACATGATATTCTTCCAGAGGCTCCACTTTTGCCAAGTTTATAAAAATAATTATCTCCACGTCTTCTGTTTTGCATTTCTGAATACGATCTAGAATTAGTCTTTCTTATTTTGCAGCAACACTGCATTCTTGGTTTAATTTCCCAGAATTCCCCAAGTCTTTTCTTCGATATTTGAAAGTTATTTTCTGTCTTGGTTTTGCACCTTTGTTGTGAGTTTAGTTTTTTTTTTCCCCTGAAGTACTTTTTGCACTTGGTTTTGGAGTATTTCATCATATTGATTTCTGAACATTGCTTCCATCAGTCAATGTCCACTCCCTTCCTTCTGCGTTATCTGCAAAATTTTTTTGTGTTTCTTATTTGTTCACGAGTATTAATGAAAATATTGACTGTGGACCCATCATATCTTTGTGATACATATCTCAAAATATTCCCTGTTTGATAACTACCTTTTGAAAATGGATTCTTCTAATTGGATATGTACTCCCATTCCTCCTCACAGTGATTCTATCTGCACTGATGCTTTCTCTTCTATATTGAGACAATGTCAGCTAGAAATGTATAACAATTTTAACAAAGGTCAGAATATGCTAGATTTTCTCCTTTCCTTTATCTGCTAAGCCAGTTACCCTGTAAAAGGAGGAAATTACATTAGTTTGACATGATTTGGTTTTGACAAATCCATGGTAGCTGTTTGTTATCATTTTAATTATCTCCAAGGTGCTTAGAAGTAGATAGCTCAATAACTGGTTTGGTATCTTTGTGGATATCAAAATTAATGCTGTAACTCTCTGAGCTTCATTTTGCTGTTTCATATCTCTGGTTATATATGCACATACACACACACACACGTGTGTGTGTGTGTCTGTATTTATACATATAGTTAACGTGTGTCCCTTGCCATAGTCATTTGGAATCATCCTCATGAGATTGGAAATGTAATTAATAATAGTTCAGAGATTATGTTTTATGCTTTCAGGAAAATTTCATTATTCTGTTCTGCCTTGAACTCAAACCACCATCTCCTTTCTTCTCCTTTCCTGACTAATCTGCCTGAGATAGCTAACACGAATGAAGAAAATTTGATTTGTTCTGTGGAAAATACTTTCCTTGAGGCAGGAGTGAAACTTTAACAGGACTTGGCTCCTTGCACTTGAACATATTAGTTGATAAATGGGTTAGTAAAAGAAATGTAATAGATTTGTAAAGTTTTGTGGTGTCTAGAGAAGCATTCACTGAGGTAGGTATTGCACCTACCACAGAGGTAGACAGGTGTTGCATAAGCACATGGCGAAGTCTGCTTTATGGTAGTACCTCGTATGGAGAAACAAAGATTTTAAAATAGAGGTACAGGTATTTAGCATGCAAAAGACATTCATGTCTGTCAGCAAAACCAGTCATATTGAAACGTGTTGTGGAAAAAGCATGAGACCACCTAAGTAGTCACTTTATTGAGTATATAACTACCAATGAATAAGATTATATGGTGACAGCAGCTCTCAGGATCCAGCTGAACCAGAAAAAGGAACCAAATCCTGAGGTCTCAATGAGAGATGTGGGACCACACACCTGTGTGCACATACAGCCAGTAGACCGAGCCACATTTTTTAATTTTCGTGTGTTGCTTCTACTTCTGAACCATGGGTGCATTTAGAAGAAATTAGGTGATCCAGCTCCTTTAATCTCAGAGCCTTACAAGAAAAGAGTAAGATATACAAACTAAATGCATATGTTTCTGTTTCATTAAGTGCACTGCTGATGGTGTGGTTTCCTATGCATGTGGCTTGTTAGGTCCTTACAGTGTGAGCAGTGTGGGCAATAACGTATCGATATCTACATCTCTCTGCTACGGATGAGAAACAAAGACACCAGAAAGGAAGGGGAGAAATCGCTGTACATCTTTAATCTCTCTGAACTACTTTTCAGCCTCATTGGTAGACTTCAGAGCTCTACGTCCATTTACCAGAAGAAATGCTTAGTGTGATGATGTTGCCTCTGTGCTGCAGAGAGTTGAGCATTCACTCACTTCTGGTCTACCCTAGTTCCACTTTGAACCTGGTATTCAGGACAAGAGAAATGTCTGTGCACTGCAGAAGGCTTTTAACAAAACTGTACCATTCCTGCTATGTCTGAATTTGGACAAAACTGAGGGCAAAACAAAAGGAATGAATTAGTTTGGAGAACGCTACTAAAGCTTGGAATATGAACTCTGTGCAGTATGAACTGCATAGAAATTGTTGGCTTCAGAATCAACCTTAAATTCTTTGGCAAGTAAGTCACATAAGCCTGATACAAACCACAAATACATTTTACTTTTGCCCAAATAGAGTCTTTATCCTTTCTAATTTGTTGCTGGATGTCATACATACCCATTTTGTTTTGGAAATAAAGATTCCGATTTAGAAAATATTGGCTGCGTTGAAAATGCAGCTTGGTTTTTAAAGCAATGAGATCTCCTTTTTTTTTTTTCCCCTAAAAAAATTGTACAGTTTATGGCTGGTTTTTGGTTTTTGCTGTACAAGGGACTATCTGAAATGAAGAGGAGACTCTGAGTTCTTCAGTACAGTCTGTAGGTGCAGTGTATTCCTTAGAAATTGATACAATTTCGTTATACTGCTGTGACTTTAAACAATAGCAAATTGCTATCTAAAACCTGTAGAAATTAACAAAAAAACCCACAACAAAACCAACTGAAGAAATTGTAGTATAATCTCAAGGAATGAGTGACAGAGCTGGAAATTCAATCTAGTGGTCCTAGTTCTGCTTCCTGTTGAAATCTGAGAGCTGTGTGTTTCATATAGCAAGATAATAGACAAAAATGTTGGGTTCCAAATTAGAAAAGGTTATTTCCAATTAAATTTCTGGGCTAGAGAAAAAAATCTCTGATACACGAGATATATCTTTTTCATTGAAAAGTTTCATACGCAATTGACAAATGTTTCCTAACTAGACTCTTTATACATAAAGAGGAATAAAAGCAGAAGAAAAATTAAACTGGGACCTTTAAACACAGAACTATGACGGTGGAAAAGATGGAACTGAAATTTTGAATCTCAGATGTATAGTATTTCTTTGCAGTAAGAGTTTACTTATGATCTTTTTGTTCAGAGTCTTTGGACATATTAGCTACCGTTCGGACTGGGAACTGGTGAAGGTGGACTTCAGACCATCCTTCCCCAGGGAGTGCACTGATGATGACTATGAGTCTTGGGAGCTCACAAATCTGCAGGTATTTGTGGTCTTATGTTAACTGACAAAACTTTTCCGTAGCTTTCAGATTCATATAGAACTGTGTGCTAGGAAAATGTTTCCAAATTGAATTTGGATGCCACATCCCCGGCTTAGTCTCCTTATGTTGATATTTGCTGATTTCGCAATAGTTTAAAATGGGAGAGGATTTTGTGTTCACTTTGGTTGTGTAATCTGTGTCCTAGGAAAGGTGGGAGTATATCTGCTGGGTTGCCATAATAATAGGTGGTCCTGCTAGACTGGGAAGCATATACCATAAACTGAAGTGTGTAATATTGATTCAAACAATTTCAACATGCAGTCATGTGTTCTGCCAACTTCCTGACCACATACTGTACTCATATATAAATTGCCATAAGTACAGTCCATTCCAGAAGTAATTTAGGATCTCCGTGGGCCAATCATGTAACGGAGTCCAGTTGTTTTGGGCAATGCCATTTCTGCAGTAATGCATTAAGGCTGTGCTAATCCTGGTGCTCTGGCCAAATCCAATTTTGGGAAGTTAAATTGTCTCTGCAATGTATTGATTGAAGAGGCAAATCTGAGGGTTTTTTTTTAATTAAATGGAATATGTCATATTTATCCATAATCATTCGGATTATTATGTTTTGCTTCTTCCAGTACATTTGTTCTTTTGCTCTCTGCAGGGTTGGTTTATTTTTTGCATACTACTCTGTGTTACTCCAGCTCTACTGCTCCCATTTGCCAGTTCTCATGCCTAATTTTACACTTCTTGTTTGGGACTGCTGTGTGTTTACTGAGAATATTATGCAGATCTGAGCCTAAAGAGTAACAGTATTTTGGGATATTGGCATCGAAATGTCTTTCAGAAATTAGAAACTACTAAAATGACTTTGATAGAGTACTTGCAGATGCCCAATTACCAGTGGAGCTTGTAAAGATAGCCTTCATTCTACCTGTGTCCACATGCTTGGTACATCAGGTTGGCTGCCGACATGAGATATGGTGATTTAGAGAGAACTTCGACTATGTGCAGTCACACTGAATATTTAAATGGCCAGTTGGAGCTTTGTGCCTAGATTGTGTACCCATGAAACATGGGTTAGATTGCACTTGAATTTTCATGTACATCTTCAGATTTTTGCCCTGGGAAATACAACCCATGTTACAACTTTGTAATGACCTGTTAGCAGACAGCAGTGAATATGAGAGCTATCTATACCTATATATTTGAAAATGAGAGAGGTGATACAAGTTCTTGGCAGCAAGATCAGCCTTTCTCAGGACAACATAAGGTCACGTGTGTGTGGTATAGGTTACGGTGCAGTAAGTCCAGTGCTTTGATATCCAGGGTGATCGTTGCATCATGGGCCAGCAGAGAAGCTTTCGAAAGAGGAAGATTTCATCATGGTGCATTAAAGGGAGAAGTTTCACATCAGCTCTCACATCCAAAGTTTGTGAATGTGTGAACTCTGATTTCTTATGGTGAGTCTGTCTGTGGACCTTTTGATTTATTGCTAGTAAATAGTTTGAGATGGGTTTATTTTACTCCTTTTTCCCCTCTCCCCACATAACCATATATAAATAAATAGGTAAACTGTTATTTGAATAGCAGGTTTCTTTTGCATTTGTTAAAAATATTGCCATGTTTAAATACGTGTTTCACCTTCCTGAACAAATCCTGATGTTTTTCTCTATTGATCAAGGCTTGAAAAATGACCACTGGATTAATTTAAAAGGCAAACAAACCCTTTCTATTTGCAAATAAAAAAAAAAAAAAAGCAAGGAAATGTTTGGTCTGAGTGGCAAAGGAAACCTTTAAAAGATCTAAGGTACCATGGGAGTTAATTTTGCAGAACTGACAAAGTAATTACAACCAGTTTTTCCCTGAAGTGTACACAACTCCCACTGAAATTAGACTTAAAACAGAACTGGCTTCATCAACTTGTATGTTCATCTGGTAGAATAACACTATAAAAAATTATTTACTCTTAAAAATGTAGTCTCATCTACGCCAAATTAGACTGCTGAGTGAAGTGGGGATAGTAACACACTTGGTGTTGATGTTTTTCAGTGATTATGGGTTTGAGCGCTCTGCACTTCTGAAGTCGGAGACTAACAAATGCTTTGCTGACTTTTGGTTTAACCCAGAAGCACCGCCTGAAGACTGTGTGCTGGGGCAGGCATACACCAGCAGCACTGGGTAAGCTGGTTTTGTATTCAACTGGCTTGATGAGGCTTCCAAAGAGGGGGAGAATATTCCAACCAGAGGCCTCAAAAGTGGTTTGAAAGAAATTCACATTTCAATACCTAAGGGGAGCCTATAAGAGAGCTAGAGAGGGACTTTTTACAAGGGCATGTAGTGATAGGTCAAGTGGGAATGGCCTACAGATGAAGCAGGATAGGTTGAGATTAGATATTAGGAAGAAATTCTTTACTGAGAGGGTGGTGAGACACTGAACAACTTGTGCAGTTGTTCCCTGAAAGTGTGGAAGTCCTGGTTGGGTGAGACTTTGAGCAACTTGGTTTAGTGGAATATGTTCCTTGGGTGTTGGAACTAGAAGATCTTGAAGGTCCCTTCCAACCCAAACCAGTCTGTGATTCTATGAAATGTAAATAAGGCAAACTGTAAAACCTGGGAAATGCAAAAACTGTGACTGACTTAGTGCATGTGCAGAAGCTTCCTACAAATTAAGAGAAGATAATTGTTCCTTTGCATGTTGCCAGTGGTTGAAAAACTGTTCAAGAAGAGGGGAAACTGTCTTGTTTGCAGCATTTTAATTTTTTTTGGTAACATTCTGTAGCCATTTTTACACTTCTGATAGAAATATCCATTCAAAGCCTTTTCTTTTAGCTCATTGCTTAGGTCCAGAGCAATTTTCAGTTTGGATCTAATAAATTACTCTGAGGACCTGGTAACATCTCACAAAATTTCCCAGTCTCTCATTTTCATAAGAGTAAGTTCTGCGAAGAATAATTTTTTTTTCCTGACCATATGGGACACTCAGAATCAAAGGAAAGCGTTAGTAACTGTAAACAATACCACATAGGATATACACTACAATGTAGTCTGACGTCTGTGCTGAGAATAACTTGCAGCTGGCATCTATTCTGGCTTATCATAACACCATCTCAGTCAGTTGTAGAGATGAGAACCAAATGATGAAATGTCCAATCTGGCAATAGAATCACAGTCTCTGTGTATATTTGCCTTACCGAGGAAAATGATGCCTTTTGGGTTGCGGCTGACAGCTGTGATATACAGAGCGGGAATTCAAAAGAGTGGCATATGACTGATTTTAAAGGACGTTTAAAAATCGCATACCTGTGTGAAACTGATCTGTAAATAATTACTGTACGCGCCCAAGTATTTCATTATTAGCTCTTTAAAAGTGTTACTTCTTTCAATCTTTTATACTGTTATGTTACACAAATGTCACAAGTCTTTTAAGAAATTAATTGATTTTAGTGCAGCAGTTAAGCAGTTAGTTCTGGGTTAATGCAGAAGCTGCTTGGTCTAATTTCTTCCTGATCTTTGGGGTTTGAACCAAAACCTCTAGAGCAACGAAGACTGTTCAGAGTGCTAGGAAAGGGGATGGCAAGGAGGACAGAAGACTGTCTATCTCCTGGAGATAGTCAGGCACATTTCTAAGTTTGAAAAGACAGACTCTTCTAATGCATTCAAGTGAAATCCTCATCATGCTCCACACCACCCTTCTTCAATGGGTTTTCCTTAGTAAAGGCAGTGTCCCCAATCCAAGTACTTGCGTTGCGAGTTGGTTTTGATCATCTGCAATCTTGTCTGTGTACCCAAGGAAAATGCATTAGCTCAATCACACTTGCATTTGGTGTCTCTGATGGCATTCTTTTGCTTACCTCCAGTTCATTATGTTCACTGCTTACTGTTTTTGCAGGTACAGGAAAGTTGTCTCTAATGTGTGTGAAGGTGGCGTAGACCTGCAGCAGAATGTAGCACAGCATATGTGTCCATTGATCGCTCCCAAGGGACTTCAGATCAGCATCAGAGAAGAAAGCCTGGCTGTTAGGCCCGGGGAAGACATCACCTTCATTGTCAGACAAGAGCAGGTAGTAATAAACATTGGCTCCATGAAAGTTTAATTGCTGCTTTTAGGGTTAATTTCACTCCTACCTGCTTTGCTGCTGAATGAAGATTAATTTGTGCTTGAGACAAGGATTAATGGATTTGGAAATATTGAAACTTCTGTTTTCAAGTGAATCAGACAAGACAGTAAACTCAGTGAATCTCCAAGTTCTACCCACAGAACAGGATTTGTGTCCTCAGCAGCAAAGGCAATAGCTTCTTGGAAAATCAAAGCAACTGGATTACCAAAGTCTCCTTGGACTGAAAATCTCAGCTGTTGTATCAGAGAAGAACAGAAATGCAGAGAACATTTAATATTCGGGTTTAAGTGTTTTTGAGAGTCTGCCTTTCAGAAAGGAATGAGGCAAAGCTTTACAGAAATCAGCAAATAGCACAGCATAAGAATATTTATTATATATTAGTTGTGTTGCCAAAGATATGGGGAATTTTCTTTTTATTGAGAGAGGCAAAGCCCTAAGGCCCTGACCAACAGCAGTGAGTAACTGCTGGATGAATTGTTTGCCATGGGTATGTTTCCTCATGCTTGTTTTTTAGCATTAGGCTATAACTACTGTGCTCAGGTTACCAGAGTATTTGTACATCCTGGCTAACCCGACTGATTTGCAAGAATTTGAAGAAAATTCACACATTTTGGCAAACCTGTGCAATATAAATTGAACATTTGGGATTTATTTCTGTAATGGAATCAAGAAAGTTACGTGCAGAGCACTGGGCTGCTTAATGCTTCTCAGGCTCTGCATCCCAATGTGTGCAGTGCCCCAACAGTTTGTGTGGCAAGTTCTGCTGCCTCCTCTTTCTAGAATTTGTTTGGAAATGTTTATTGTAAGCCCAGAGCATTTGGTTGCAATTTGGATTCTAATGATTTTGATTGGCAGTTTGACTTTTTTCCTACTGAAGCTTTCATGAATCTCTGTGGCAATATGAAAACCATTTAAAGTTATTCACAAATCTTCAGAAGTGAGGGATCTTGAAGACAATCTCGTGCTGTATTTCCTGGTGAAGTCTGTGCTCTGTTCATCAAAGAGGAAGGCAGATTTAGAAGCACTGTAGCAGTTTGGTGCCCTCTATGGCTAAGAATAATATTTAAACTCAAATGTCCTGAGCGTTTCTTAGGATTTAATCTATATGACAAAATCCAATGAGGATTCATAACAATTAGTGAGTTTAAGAAACAGCTCTACTACAGTAAACCAAAACATACTACTTTCTCCAATGAACAAAATTAATTTACTAGTTTCTGGGAATGCAGAAATGCCAGACATCAGAGAGTAAAGAAAGCATGCTTCTGTTATGCTTGGGCAGTTTTCAAGTGTCCTTAGAAATAATAGCAATAATGATGATGATGATAATTTTTTTCCATAGTCTGTTGGCTGAATATATGAATAAATAATATCATGACCATCTCCTATTTTTTATGGAAGTGGAAGCCCCAACTTCTTATAAATTTAGCTGATTTATGTGACTCTTTTGTTTTCTGTCCACTGCTCTCTTTGTTTATTGGTCTGGAAAATAGAAATATCTTGTTGTTTTGAATACACCACTCTCATCCTTACACTAGGGAAGCTATTTAGAATAATATAGTAAGAGAAGCTTGCATATATTGGCTTTTAACACTGGTTTCTGTCTCATCTGGAAAAAACACACGTGTACTTGTTAGCATAAGAAAGAGAGAACAAGAAGTCTTTGCAAGCTAATGTCATCTAAAGAGATTCCACTTACACTGCTGGCAAGAACGTATCTCTTCTGCTTTAAACTGTAATAATATATTCTCTCTTCTACTAAATTCTACTATTCTGTTGTCAAAAGAAAGAAAAAACTATTCACAGTGAAGAGGCTTTTAAGGTCCTTTTTGTGTCTTGAAATATGGTGCTTAGGTATTTGATAATCCTACAGGTTCCTTATTATGGGTGTTCTTTTACATTGTAAGCAACGTTCTTTCATCTGATAAAACATGGAAGAAAATCAACCACACTGCCAAATAACAAAAGGAAGAAATAATAGTATGTTTCCCTTCCTTCTGTAATGCCAGAGAACATAAATTCTAGGCTTGGTACCTCCTTTGATTTTCAAAGAATCATAGAATTATAGACTGCCAGGTTGGAAGGGACCTCGATGATCATCTGGTCCAACCTGTCTTGGCAAAAGCACAGCCTAGACAAGATGGTCAGCACCTGTGCTGCTGAATCTGAAGTGTCCAACTGTGGAGAATCCACCAGTTTCCTGGGGAGATTATTCCAATGGCTGATTGTTGCCATTTTGAAAAAAATTACATTAATGCTTCCTTTTGAGATTAAATTTTGGAATAAACCTATTTCAGAGTGGCTTTTGGAGAAGTGGAGTGATTTTTGAATACTTCTATTGATGTCAATCCTTCTCTGCTCTGATGGCTTTTCCTGTCACTTGACCAGCACACGGGTGTATACATTCCTTTCCCAGAGGCAATGAAATTTTTTAAGTCAATACTGTGTTTTCACAACACAGAGGCTTTTCTATGAAGCCTGGCTCTGTAGACTGTCTTAATTGCATGGCTGTGATGGCAAACAAGCAGGAACATAAGTACTGCTGGAGATCAAGGAAGCAGGGCAGCTCACCAAGGCAGTGCTGCCAGTAGTATTGAGAAAGTATTACTGCTAACAGCTAAAATGAATTTTCCTTTCACTGCATCCAAATCTCTAGTCCATGTAGCACAGGCCTGATTTCTCTCCTGAGCAGCCACACCACGACAACATAAGTAATAGTCATGTTTGTCCTCTGACAGTATTATCAGCTTTACAGTCCTTTAGGCCTGAGTTTAGGAAGACGGTGTAATTTAAAGGAGCACTTGGCAGAAGTGCGAGGAATTATGGATTCAATGAGATGTTTGATATGACAGAATTATTTGGCTGGACTTTTAAACCCTTTCCCAAACCCAGCTTGGTAATCTGCTTCATTAAACATGCACTAATTTTGCACTAGAGCATGGTAGTTCTAGACATGCTTGGTGGCTCAGTATAATGCTGTACACCCCTGTGTGAAGATCCCAGCTTGGGTCTTAAAGGCCATGTAATTGACACTAAGAGGCTGTGCTTAGAAGGTGCTCTGAAGAATGCCTAAGCCAATTAATTTTGCTTTATAATTGGAAAGGCTAAAAGTTCACTGAATGAGTAGTAATTTGCTAAAATAACAATCTTCAGTGGCTTGCAATGATATGAGCATCGCACCATTATGTTAGTTAATGTCCACCTGCATTAAGACAAGAATGATAGTTTCTGTGCCATACAACTTGTTTAGTGGTCTGAGGTGTCTAATTTTAAGGTAGCACCTTACTGTGGAAATTTGGTATTATCTCTATTAATGCACACAGCATCTGTTGCACTAACATCGTTGCCATGGGTTGTAGTGGTTTTACTGCAGCTATTGCAATTGAGTCAAAATGTCTGGCAGGGGCTGAAAATGCTGCTGTGATTCAGTAAAGGGTTATAAACATGTGTCCTGTCTGTTTTGGTTCTGGCCATTTAAAATGTTTTTGATATATTTTCCTTTTAGGGTGATATATTGAGTACCAAATACCAGGTAGATCTTGGAGATGGCTTTAAGGCGATATATGTGAACCTTACGATGACTGGAGAACCCATCCGTCACCGCTATGAGAATCCTGGGATTTACCGTGTGTCAGTGAAGGCTGAGAATGTGGCTGGGCATGATGAGGCTGTGGTGTTCATCCAAGTCAACTGTAAATCATCTCTTTGCTTTTCTTACTTCTACCACTGTGTAAAAACCTCATGACAGCTATGAAGTAGTAAAGAAAATTACTAGTCGCAATTAGGAAAAGGCATATTTTTTCAACACCCTCATGCAACCTTGCAGTGTTGTATGTTTTGAATTCAGAGGCTTGTAAACCTAATGTAATAGGAGATCAGAATTAGTTTTGTTCCAATTTGGCAGAAGGATGGTTTAATCTTTTAAATAACAAGTATGCCTCAGTTCAAATCTCAGGTTTTATCCATCTTCCTGATGCAAGACCCTGTTCGCAGCCTTAGCAGCCAAAATTTAACACTATATCTTTTTAAAGCTTCTAGGTGTAATGTAAAGCAAGTGAACAGGTGTGTTGAGAAACATATGAGCTTTTGTATGATTTTGAAAAATACTAAAAATCTCAGTGTTTCTAAATCTAGATTTTAGTTAGTTAATTCTCATAGAATTTTAAATAGTACTTGGATATATCTTTGTGTTGGCAGGAAGTATCCCTTGGCTTAGACTGCTCTCCCTCTCCTTAATTAAGACCTAAAATACCCAATCAAACAGATATAAAATAAAGAATATCATGGCACAGGGAATGTCATGCACCATTGCAAGTTTAATGTACCTCAGTCATCTCATAACTGAAATGAAGAGGGAAACTCAAAACTGGAACTGAATATTCCTCTTTCTTTGAGATTCAAGGCAGCTATTGCTTCACCTGTTTTCAGATGTGTCAAAAATTCAGAAGCGAGTAACATCAAAGGAAAAGATACTCATCTTGCATTCTCCAGGTGTCTGTTTCCCGTCTGTTCTGAGTGGTGTGTCTTCCATCCTAATCCCAAAGCAATGGAAATCACTGGAGCCATATACACGGATGTGCACAGATCCATGTGCTTTATGTCAGCTTGATATTTATGTATTTTGCTGGTCAGTGTCCTTGAGTCCAGAGTTTCCAGTTCTACTTTGATTGACAGGTGGGGCCCATTCATACTAATGGCCAATCTTCTAATAAAATCAAACAGAAAGGATCACAGTCAAATTCTCAGCTTCAGTTTCATTATCTGTTTCTTTGTTGTGTTTATTTTTTAAATCATTTGACAACCCCAGAGAGCTCAGGTAAATTACTTAGGACTTCACTGTTACTGTTTAGAAGCTTCTAGCTGCTGAGGAGTAGATTAACCAGAGAAACAGTCTGTACAGGCAATGAAGAGGAAAAAAACTCGGTGTGACATCCTTCTCTTTGAGAATAACTTCTAACCCTTCAGAGAATGATGAGTAGTAGCAAGCCCTGATGGAAAGTGGAACAAACACTTTCTCAAAATGTGCTTTTAGTGTGACCTGTATTAGGATAAACAGTAAAAATAAAAGATGTCGATTTTGTTTTATGCAGTGGATTTTCAAATTGCAGAAGCCAGAGTTACTTTCTACAAGTAAATGACTGGTCAATTAAAGGAGTTTTGGTGCTGAAGTACAGAGGCAGCAGAGCACTGAGGCAGATGTGATCTCATCCTGAGCTTGTCCGTGGTTGCTGCACAGGGACTAGAAGGCTCATGGAAGTGTGTTACCCAGCCTTCTTGAATAAATGCTTTCTATGTGATTTGCTCTCTTTAATTAGTGCCAACAAATTTACTTGAATCTTCTAATTTACCTAAAAAATTGTACTGCAATTTCTATGTTCTAGTGAAGCACTAATAGCCATTAAGGAACATTTTCACTGTGGAATACCATGAAAGCAGAAATGTCCACAGAGTCCTGCTTTCACTCTATCTCTGGCTGATGTATTATTCTCAGGGAATTTTTTCAGAGGCAAATATTAAAGGGAATATTTTTCACTTCAGAGTTCTGTTGCTATGGGATGCAGGACAATTATATAAATTTTGGCTTTTCATCCAAATCATGCTTTCTGATCCAGATCACACAATCTACAACTTTCTAATGAACTGTAAGAGAAATGAAGTCCGATAGCATAAATGTGAGTAGGCAACTCATAATAAAAAGACCCGAAGAAGAGCTACATACATTGCTATATACACTGCACACATTTTGGTTTTTATGAAACTGTGATCTTTATAGTAAGTGAATAATAAGGGAACTTGGAAAAATGTATGGAAACTATATGGAAATTATAACTTTGTTAAATAATCAAAAATAATTTAAGTCAATTAATTCCTCATATTACACATTTAAGGGTGCTATGAGGCTTGTTCCCATGCATTATGGACTTGTGTGCCAGACACAAGCAGGAGGACTTGCAATAATTATTCTCAGCTCTTTAATATATAGGAGCAGTAAGACTGAAATAGCAGTCATCACTCAAGTACCAAACAACTTACTCTTAAAAATTTTGGAAAAGAAAGCAACCTTCTTCAGGAGCAAAAACATATCTCAAAATGATCAGTTTCCTCTGGGAAAATGCAAATTTATGGCAAAATCAAAACAGTTTCACAGATCCCTCCAGACTTCTTTATTTTACCTCATCAGAAGGAAATTCTGTTTCTACAAGGAACAAATTTAGTGAAATTACTAAAATTTCTGAATTTTCTTCAAGATACCAGCAACAGGGAGAAACATTTTAACTCCTCTGGAAGCTAGTGAAGAAATCATTTGTTTAAGCACCCAACATGGCTTGAATTCATGTAGGTGATTTAAGAGTCATTGTAGAAAATACAGAGTGAAAGTAGAGTCTTACATTGTGATGAAGGAGCACACAGACTATGTGAAGTGAGGTGGAAAAGGAGGTCAGACAACTTGTTTTCAGAGAATTTCAATCAGTTTAATCAAAGTGAATTAGCAGTGATTCAGCTCCTGACACAGAGCAAGAGAGATACTTTAGACCAGTGTTAACTACCTGTAAGTTTGCACTGAGATGAAAAATCTTTGACTGAGTTAAAAAATACGTAGAATGGAACAAAAATGGATGGGTTAATATTCATTCTGTGTAATGAATGAATGTTGGACCATATAGCGTTTTAGTATCCTGGGTAGATGGTGCAGGTGGAGTTAAAAAATTCTAGTTATAACATTATACTGTTATAGAGCTTTTACCTTAATGCATTCTGAAAAAGATATACTCAAAAACCTCTGAGGGAAAGGGTTTTTTTAATACAGTTACTGTACTGTGAAGCAGCACAACACTAATAAACACAACACTTAGAAGCAGATAAAACCACCATAATGATGCGTTTCTTTTATACAAATAATAGTGCTTACAGCCTTCATAGGCAAAAGTTCAGAAAGGAATAAACTTACTCTAAGGCACATTTTGGAGTACAGAGGTTATCCTATTTTGATTTGCAAATAAATGCTCCCCTGATATACACATCTATTTTAAAGCATGCATTAATGAGAGTTTCTGTGTGGTGTGAGCCTAACAGCTGATTTTTTATAATGAAAATGAGTAGTCAGCAGCATTCTTTTTTAGTTTTCTGCTTTTCCCTTAGCAATTTGAGATTTGTTAGATTTCTATTCATTTGATCTTTTTTTACTAAAAAAAAAAAAAAACCAAGCTGAGATTGCCTTTTCCACTTTTTAACTGAGTATCTGCTTATGTGTTCTAGGATTGGAAATGCACAAAAAAAACATGCATCAGAGAAGTGCATTTGGTTGATCCGTCTCATTGCTTAAGATTTTGTTTCTGAGATTTTGAGATGATTTGGGGGATATTTTTTTGTTGAAATGAGGTCCTTCCAATTATGTCCATATCTTTTGACATGGATGTAAAAGCAGAAGGGAGGGGAAAAAAAAATTCAGGACCTGATGATGTGCAGGTGAGAGGCTTTTGGGGAAACAGGCATTAATAAACTGATGGATTCTTGTTCAGTGATATTCTGGGAACTTTGTTCAGCTCCACTCCAGGCTTTAAACTTAGAAGTGGTTCCAGTCATTGGAAGAAACCAGGAGGTGAACCTGACAGCCATCATACTGCCTAAGAACCCTAATTTGACAGTTTTCTACTGGTGGATAGGAAACAATCTTCAGGTACACAAATGGTTTTGACTGAGATTATTTTCAATCTCTTTCCAATAAAGGTTGTTCCTTTCTTTCAATTTCTAAACTATTTTCTCGGGGGGACACACAAAAATTTATTGTATTTGATTACTTGTGAAAAAAACAACTTGTAGACGGGGATGGATTTGGGATCATGACATTGGTGCTTGATGAAACTTGGATTTATACGCTTCTAAATTGATAATGTGAGTACTGTAAATTAAAGTACTGTACAGAAATATATATATTCATTGTATAGATAAATATTTTCTGTGAGTCTAAAATAAACTGGCATATTAAAAAAATGGGATATCTTAAAGGATATCAAAACATTGAGAGCACTCAAACAATTTTGTGATATTCATTTGGGGATCAAGGTCTAGATAAACGTGTCCTAGAGCAATAAATATCCCAGTATTTCTATTGGCAATATTTATTGTCTAACTAGGTTAATTTCTTTTAAGGTAATTCTTTCAATAACAGATAAGCAAAATATTTTCTTTATGAGGCAGAGGAATGCTTCAAATAGGTGCAGTGAACTTTCTTCTTGTAAGTGTGCTGTCTACCATAAAACCAGCCTGTATCTGTTCATTTTTATTGACTTTGCCATTGCTAGAACAGGTACTGTAGGTCCACGTAATCTTGTGAAAGGTTTTGTAATTCATATGGATGTGGTCAGGGAGCAGAGTACCTCAGCTCTGCCTTGGAGCTTAGTGTGGACTGGTACTCTAAGTTGACAGTGTTAATCCTTTTGACCCTGATGTACCCCACATTTTTTTGAGGCAACTGACTTGCTTCATATAATCTTGTGGAGTTTGTTGAATCTGCCTCAAAATCCTTTTGTTTTGGTGGATCTGGCTGAAACCCTAATACTCTACCGATTATTCTAGAAGAAATATTTGCCCCATCTGGCTGCTTTTCTGTTTATAAAAGATCCATTTAGGGAAAGAAACATCCTGTATTGAAAATTTTTGTTGAACAATTTGATAAAATATTGATTAATTGAAAATTGATGTGAAAACTTTTTGCTGATATTTTAGTTACAACCTCTTCAGACACTGTTCTTGTGGCTCTTGCTCAAATTATGTTTTCAAATTTTCTTTGTTTTTTAAAGCCACTGCTTACATTGGAGAGTTTTCTGGTGACCAAGTTTGCTGAGACAGGTGATGTCCGAGTTACAGTGCAAGTTTCCTGTGGGAGCTCCATGCTTCAGGACTCAAAAGTTGTCCATGTTTTTGGTGAGTCATTAGTCTTTTTCATTTTTTTTGTTTCATATGTACTTGTTATTGTACATCTTAAACCAGTCCTGGTACAACTGAACCTGTTGTAAAATTACATCTAATGCCACATTTAACTCTTAAAATTATAGGGATGAACTGCCACAAGGTAACTCCATGAAGTGAACAGTGGGATTGTGTGGAAGGGTTTAATCTGAAACATTTTGTTTCCTCTTCTTATTTTAAATGGTACTGTGGTTCTCAAATGCTATAAATGGCAACAGTGTTTAAGTAGTATTTTGGCCTAAAACAAGAAACTTTCCCAGAATTTCTAAATAAATTAGTTTAAATGCCTCTGAAAAAAATGAAAATTTAGTTGAGTATGTGCTCTCAGCATTGAAAACAATGTCAAATAATTGCCTTTTATCACAATATGTCACTGTACCTTTGATGTTTATCTGAGAGTTTGGATCAAGAATAGCTCTGCTGTAAGTATTGAATAACCCTTCAGTTCTTGTTCCACACTGTGCCCTGGTGGTTTTTTTTGTCTTATAATGTGGTGACAAGGCATAATATACTGTCGAAAATGTAGAGCTGGCAAATTATTTACATTTGTATTTGTGTTGTCGCATGTGGGAATTGCGATAAGTATAAAAACTTCTTCTGAATGCAGAGCTAGAAACCTTCTGATATCATGCAATACACAACATCTCTATTGTCTGGAGAAGATTCTGTTATTTTTGCTTTTAGTATGCTTATTAATTTAAAATAATGTTAAAAACCACACTTATGCTAAATGGAGCTTTTATGAATCTTCTCCTTTTCTAAGATAAATGGTTTTAACATTTATGCCACCACTTATGTATAAGTGCATCAGCTTTTTTTGTAATCTTTAGAAGTATAACCCTCTTAGTGTGACTACATCAATGACTTTGGCTTTCCAGCACTCCTTTTGCTCTTACTATTGACCAGTCCTGATATCAGGAGCACAAAAGTACTGACCATGACAGAAATAAAGAAACTTTTGGAAAAGAAAGCCACACTAAAATATAATTCTGTTGAAGTATTGGGGGAGGCAGGTTTGACTCCTCCATTCCAGTCTATCTCTATTTCTTCTTTGCATTAAGTTCCCCAAGTGTTTATCCAAGGAACACGTAGGGAGAAAGGGAAGGTTTTAAGAGACTGTTTTCTGAGGATCAACCCATTTCTAGTATTTCAGATATTTTTGACAATATCCAGAGAAATGTTGTGGATGTACCATGGTTTTATTTTTTCAAAGAGGGCAGTGGTTAGCATTTGTAATATAATTTCTGTTCTTATTTTCATATCTAGTTTATGCAGTATGTGAGGTATTCATTTTGTATGGAAAACAGGAACATGTAATGGGCAAAATCCCACATATTTATGATTTGGTAAGAATACTACCCATTGGCACATTCTCATTTCAAATAAAAGAAACCAATCACTTCTGTGTGACTTATTGACCTAAGGGAAAATTACTGGGAACAATATGACCCCAGAGCATGTATGTAAATCTCCTTTGTTTATTTCTTTTTCTTACTGCTTTTTAATCTTTAGGCATAAATTTGATCATGTTGATGAAAATACAGAGAGAAATTGAGTGCCTGACAACATAGAGCAGTGGGGGTCCTAGATAATGCAGTGCTGCACAGCAAAAAACGCTAAATATAGATTTTCAGCTTTTAGTTCTACAAAACCCTTTTTGCAACTTGGTTTATTACTTCTACAAAATGTTTCTTTTTTTTTTTTCTAGATCATTTTCATGTTCTTCCTTTGAAGTTTACTAAACACCTGGACATGTACAACCCCGACATACCAGAGTGGAGGGAAGACATAGGGCGGGTAGTAACACGACTTCTTGCAAAGGTGCTCTTTCAGATTGCTCGTAAAATGTTCCCTCACCAGTCGTAAAGCTTGAAGGTTAAGTTAATACCTTCTCATTTAGAAAAAAGGAGGCAGAGCAAAATAATAAAGTGAACCTCATGAGCCACATTTCAAGCAAGTTTGAACCTAGTGTCACTTTTACGTGCAGGCTGTAGACAATGATATTGTAACGTAGACAGTTTAGGTCTAACACAGCCTAATTGGCAATTAATGCTAAATATTGCTCTCTGGGATTAGGAATAGACATATTGGCAAATACTGCTGACTCCAAAACAAGAAGAGTAGCTTAAATGTGAGAGATTTAGAAGCTAAGCAAAGGATGCTTTGTAACATAAAAGACATTGTGTAAAAACAAAGCACAGAGGAACAATTTATTATGCTAGTTGTGTAACTATGAAAATTACATATAATATATAGGCACACAGTTTGTACAGCTGATTTTTTAGATCATGTTCACAAAAGATGTGTGGATTGGGAATAGCTGAATCCTGTAGGTTAAATCAAATACAAAGCTCTGCAGTAGTACTGTGAGATAAGTAAAGAGCACCTCATGAGAACTTTGAACTTGAGAGCTGTGCTCTTCACATACGCACCCTGCCAGCAACTGAGGGTGCACACGCTGGCTTTTGTGAAGGCAGTAGCATTGAGGTACAGATTGATATTGTTTATAAAATATATGCATTTTAAATCACTTTATTTTTCCTGGATTTGCAGTAGTGCAAGTCAGGTTCTAAATTTTTGACTTTATACAGTTTCCTGCCTTTTTTTATAGGCTCATATCAAACATCAAATTAATTTCTCACTTTTATCAACTTAAACTCATTCCATAACCAGTGTCAGTCAAAAATATATTTTACTCCCTTATAAAATAGTCCTTGCATTTTAAGAATTACTAAGACATTTGCCAAAGCATATGGAAAATTTAATGGAATTTCTGAGTCTGTTTGAGGAAGGCTATGGCAAGTGCCCAGAGTGTTGTCATTAGATTTGTGTGGCTGTATTGTACAACATGTGGAGGAACTTGGGACTAAAACCAAATTTGGACAAAATATTTTGAAAAGTGATGCATCTGACTTCCAATGGGGAAATGATGGTATTTGTTACCATTTCAGGAACTGAACCTAGGTGCTCCTAGTCTCACATTCGAAGACTTCTCTCTGCCCCTAAAACACAGATGGAAAAGTAACCTTTCTAGGCTAGAGTTAGCTGTAATATGCCCTTCTAAGTCTACGCTGTATCTGAATGGCCCGCAAAGAATCCTAAATCACTTAGGATTTTTGTTTTATCTTACTCTAGAAATGCTTAGCCATTGCAGAGTTTTGATAAAACCTGCATACCTCTTCATTTTGCTTCTTTTCTTGATGCCACTGAATTACTTTAATGTGAAAACAACACTTAGCTCTTCCAGTCTTCAAAGAGCAGCTCTCATTTCAGTACACTTATGCTTCACTTTGTTCATGCTTTAGCTTCTAGTGGAATCCCTTCCAAGTATTAGGGATCTGAACACCAAATTTAAAAGCCACATGTGAAGTTACTTATGTGTTTTATATAAAACACGAAGTGTGCTGTCCTGTAATTTGTCATATGCCTTTGTTGTCTTCACAGGAAACCAATATACCTGAAGAAACACTCATGACAGTTGTGAAACCTGGTCTGCCCACAGCTGCTGACTTGCATGTGCTACTACCAGCAAACCAACCAAAAAAGAAGAGAAGTTTAACTAGTGATAAGGTAAACAGGGCAATGCATGTCTGTTTGGGACAGTCTTAATCCTGTTTTGCAATAAATGCCTGTACTCTCATTGTCTTTACATGAAATTGAGAGGTGTTCTCTACCTATGTAAAGATCTCACTCCCAACTGACAAGATACATGTAGAAGCTCACATGAAGCTACATCTGCTGTGTTTGTCACTGTAAAGATCAGCATAATCTAGTGCTTACTAGTATTAGTGTATTTCTCAAGAATATTTAATATTGATCTGATTTTCTAAACAGAAACAGCGACGATGCATGTCATCCTGTGAAAGACCAGTAAAGCAAAGGGTGTGTTTAGAACACTGATACTTCTAAGGAGGGATGAACCATCTCTGCGCTGTCTTCAGAAGCAAATTAGATTTCAGGTCAAAACTGAACCAGAACCTTAGTAATTGACCCATAATGTGAAGAGCATCAAGCAAGTATTTTCTACATTTGTGAACAAATGTCCTTTTCAATTGGCAAGAAACAAATATAGTGAACACTGGAATGAAAATCAGACGTTGTTTTCTCCCTATTTATTTCCAAACCATGTTTCTTTCATAATGAAGGACCTTATGCCAGTTGAAAACCAGAAGAGTCTGTGGTGCTTATAATCTATTATATTTGTCCTTTACTGTGATAGAGAAGGAACAGATCCCAGCTCTGTGTCTGTATCTTGGATTTCAAGTCCTGCCAGTTACAAAGAATCAGTGTAAGGTATCATTAATTTTGAAGGGCATTTTACAGCTTTTTAAGACAAGGTCACAGGATCTAAAGAGCTGGAGAAGTAGGCAAAACGAAGCTCTTCATATTAATACAAACCCAGTAGATTGTGTTTGGAGTTGATGAGATACACTTTGAAAGGTCCAAAGGAGTATGTTGAAGTTGTCCAAGTACTTGAACAGGTGTCTATATTTAAGATGCACAGACTACAGTGAGAGTGCACAAAGTTTTCTGCTTTTTTGGCATTCCCAAACCCTTACCATTCTTCCCTGTAATCACGGTGAGAATACCCAGGAGTCTGAGTTCCTGGTTATGTTGCAGAAAATAGTTAATTTTAACAAATTGTTTCTTTTGTTGAGAGTGACTCACGAACTAATGGTTTCAACCAGGGGAATATTGCCACTTCAAAATTATTTGCAACTCTCCATTTCTTGAAGAAGCAAAGTGCAGCTTCTAAAAGAAAAATCTTTATTTTGAATGCATGTGGAATGGGGGTCTTTAATAATGTAAGGAAACTAATGGTGATAGATTCTTCTGTTGTACAAACATTTTATTTCAGTGCAAAGTGTTACGCATATTAGTTTTACCTTTAGATCCCAATTTCTATATTGGTGCTATGCTTCAAGGCAGCTTAAAGAATATCATCAATTGTAATCAGTGCTGCCTCAAGGTTTTTCTTTATGTTTGTATATGAAACATCAAGTGAATTGGCCTAAAGCATAAAGAAGAACAATCACATGTTGCAAATGATTTGGAAAAGCTTCTATTCAATGGGGCTGTAGGGATATTACAGTAGTTTAACAGGGCATGATTTTGTGATAAGTTGTCCTCCAGTAAGATCTTACGAAGTTTTTCTGAAAGTAGAGGAGCACTGAAAGGGGAAAGTAGTTGTGTAATCTGGAGAATAGATATGCTTTTCTGACATTGTTAGGATGAATGGGGCCAGATGATGCCTGGGGCTGGAGCAGGAACAAGGGAGACAGGAGCAATTACAGAGTCCTATGCTATCCAATGATAAAAAGTCATGTGCACTAATATCACATTTCAACACAGATTGTTTTATACAGTACAGTGCTGTAGAGCCAGTCTTCTAGTGCCAGCTGCCTACATTTCTATTTTTATATTATTACTAACGGACACTACTTTAGCTATTGATATGTGCATATAAATTTTGTTGATTTAGACTTGAATGGCACAAATTTTGATAAAATGTGTTGTATCAGAATCTATTGTGACTTGAGAAATATTATGAAATATACCCTATGTGAATAAACTTAGAAGCAGTAACTGGTTAAGTCAACAGGAAAATACTTCTGTTGTCACTTGTTTAAAGATTTCTTACATTCTCTTCTGTTACCAGAAGAGAATCTTGACGATCTTTATTATGTGTCACTGGAAGGATGTGTTTTGTCACACTGCTGGGGTGTGTTGTGATACTACTGAGAAGACTCACCAATGCAGAATGGTTTTTGCCCATTTGAAGGAGGTGTCCCCGAAATCCTTAACTTAGTTATGAAATGTCTTCCCTTAAAGAGAACCTATTGGTTCTTGGCTGAAAACCTTTTAGATTTGGAAATATTACATTATTTCAGAAAGATTGTTAAAGGCAATAATTTCTTGGTCAGGCAGAGAAAACCTTCTTACTGGAGTTTATACTAGTGTTTTACATGGAGTGTTGGGATGTGATGCTATCTAGAATAGGAGTCATTATTGATAAAAGTAGCCATCAATAACAAAGATGATAAGTAAACTGTCAGTGTAGTAGTAGGAGCCCTTTGGAAAAATTCTGAAATTTGGTTCCAATCTGACAGAAGCCCTTTTTGTTTAAAATTTATGCATGGAGCTGACTGATTTAACCTGCTTTCAGGAAGACAGCAGTTTCAAAAGTATTCAGTTCTAATCATTGACTCTAGAGAAGACTTGGTTGCTTAATTTATGCACATCTATTACATGTCTAATGTCAGGTGGGATGAGTCCAGTGGAAAGAGTCAATTAAAGTGCAATTAAACTATAATCTGAAAGGCAGGGGCTCTGAGGAAGAGTTGGGACTCTATCCAGACAAACTACTGCATGAAAATTACCAGAGAGTTGCTTTGGCTAAAAGGGAAAGTCAGAACCCCAGATGTATAAGTAAGTGGGTAAGGGTTTGAATGGTGCCATTATTTTTGCATTCTTATAGTGCAGGAGATGTTGTGTTCCCATGTACAAATATTATCATCAGAAAGGATGTAAAAAAAGAAGATGGAAAATTCAAATGCTGGTATAAGAACCTTGACTTAGAAAGTCTAGAGAGGAGCTCCAAACACTGTATTTGTTAAAAAATTGAAGAGGCGGCAGCACCATGCTCAGTAAATACCGCAAAGCAGAAAAAAAACCCCCATGGATACCAAAAAAACCCATCAGTCTAACAGTGAAATAAATAAGCCAGAGCCTTTGGCTGGACTCACATGAGATTCAAAGTTTTGACCTGTGGAGCTGCAGTTCACATAGACTTGCGTGGGAGCTCAGTGGTGGGGAGAGGAATAACGAACAAATATTAATCACTTAGGCAAAAACCAAAGCATATGTTGGGTTCCTCAAGCACCTGCCAGGAAAATATAAGGTATCCAAAATTATGGAACTCAGTAATTTCGGTTATTGGCTGTAAGTCAGATTAACCTAAAGTAGTGGTCCCTCTGGCACTGTACACCATGAACACATGAATGAACCTGGATTGGTATGAAGCAACTCTATTTCAGCATCAGTTTGAAGCCTGCTACACAGTGAAGTTCTCGTATCCATTGTCTTTTCAGACTTTGGGCAACTCAGGAGCTATCTGGTGTAATTGTCTTGTAAAATAACTGAAGCCATGCTCACATCACCCTTATGCTGAGTCATTCCCATACAAAAATAATGTAATAAAGTCAGTGAAATGGCTTCAGAAGTTAAAATTCCTCAATAAGAATGAAGATATTTGAACTTTTGTACAGTCTCTGTCCAGAATATAAGAGACACTACAGGGATTTCTGTCTATTATACTGCAAAGGCTTGTCAAAGATGAGCATCATAATTGATAATATCATAAAAGAAGTTACTCGTGAAGGTTTCATGGATATAAAGCATATTTCTAATTTGGCATCCTCTGGGAAGTCATACCCCAAATTATAAGGCATAGAGTATAAAACTAGATTTGATCTTTTAGAAAATTGCCCATGTTGAAGACACAAGCAAGTAGAAGGGATAATTCAGACAATTTGTCATCTGGGGTTAGGATATGATGGTATTTAATGGTTCTGCTCCATAAAAATAGTAGAGACCATATTTTACTATACTCTATCCACTGGAGGAAAATGGGAGGAATACCAATTTTTTTTCCACATGGATGGATGTTTATATTGCTACAGAGTATTCTTAAAAATTAGATATAGGTGGAATTCATCCCATTATAGGTAAGGAGTTAAGGTAAATTATGACATGCAGTTCATTATTAAATAGCAGTTACTTTTCATAGAAAGAAATCCAAAGTGACATCACAGGTGTTCTTCTGATAGGTTAGAGGAACGGAGAGTTTTTAATATGGTTTATTCACTGTGTGAGTTATGACCTGGATAAACTCAATAGTGCATGCAAATAACTTGATGTCACCTCTTGGGTAAAAGTAAAGACTTTGGTAATCAGAAAGAAAGAATTGACTATAAACTTTTGACATTTTCAGCTTTTATTTCTTGGGGAGTTTTGCATGATTTTTAAATATGGGATTTCTTTAAGATTTCAGCTCATTGACAAATGCTTTCTGAGTTTCTCACCATTTAATGAGCCAGAGGTTTTCATTTTTAGAGTGTTGGGTGTCTCAAAGTGGAACAGAGCACGAGACGTCTGACATTCTCTCTGTTGTATTTTCAGAGAATAGCAGCTATAAAGCAGGCCCTGAATGCACACAACATCAGTTTCTTTCTGAGGGGAGGATACTGGGTCTTGGTGACTTTAGCTGACTCCAGTTCAGGTAAATATGTAAACAAAGCTCCCAACAGACCAATTTTGGATGCCAGTTTGAGTTCTGATAAGTTAAGGAAAAAATCTTTGTATCAATATATATGTATACATATAACGTGTATATACTAACTTGGTACTTGCTACATATGAATAAATATATATATGTTAATATATATACACGTATGTGTACATACATATATATGTACACATTTTCATTTGATAATTAATAAGAATCACAACCGAATAAATATTTCTTAGGTATTTCCATTTTGTCATAGTTCATGATTTGTATCACAAGCTTCTTGCTTTTTCTGTGTAACCACAACATTAAGTAAATACCTCTATTGCACAAAATAGTACCCTGAAGAAAGAGGCAACCAGGCTTCAAAAAACTCCATCTGGTGATCTAAAGACATTTTGGTTGCACTGGCTGCCGAGAAAACAGAACTTCTTTACCCTTATCTCAACCATTAGCTCTACTGCTCTAACTACATGAGTCAGAGACACAGACTTGCTTCTCTGCCATGTATCTCTGATCTTCAACTCAACTAATGTGAGGATTGCTGTAGGGTCTCCACATTGCTAATCCTGTCCTGAGATAAATTTTGGTTTTACTCTTTTTAAAACAAGTGGATACAGGGGATTTTTATACATGCATTTCCTGCCTCTCTGGATTCACTGTGTTGATGGAAACTGGTTGAAGAGAGTATATGTGCATAAGTGTGTGTATTTTTAACAGGGAGACGTTAAAATTATGTTTTAACCAGAAAGTTCAGCTTTGACTTGAATCTTCTATTGGAATGTCCTGTAATTTTTTGTGTATTATCTCCCATAATATATCCTTCTTTCGTATTTCAGTGTGTTGTGGGAGAACAGCTTTAGCTGACCACAATCAATTTGTGTAAATGCTAGTGGTATTTTATCTGTCAGCTCTCTGTAGAAGACAAAACTCTTTTATCTGTAGAGCTGTGCTACAGTCTCACTGTGGTACCTCATCTGGTTTAAAGGGTTGACATTCGTTAGCCACCACAAAAGGCTGGGATTGAAAGAAGCCCATGTTCATTCCAGCCTTTACTGATGTATGACCTTGATGAGTTCATTTGTTGTTCAGAGCCTTAGTTTCTCCATCTGCTAAATTAATACAGCCCTATTTTTGTGAGGCACATGTACTTAGGGTGTGTGATCATTTACTATGAAAACTTTAGATTCCCAGGAAAAAACCAACCACTGAGTATGTGAATAATTAAATCTCCAGGGTCTTGGGGTTTGTTGTTGGTTGGTTTTTTTTTAATTGGCCCTCTGTCCTTCAGTCACAAGTCACCAATTAATTCTGTGTTTTTGTCTTTTTGAAGAAGCCACAGATGGAGGGAAAAGAAGAGGTTGCACAAATACCAACAAATGTTTTTGACTTGACAATTAAATAGAAAAAAAGGCTCAACAATGTGACTGATGTGAAAGAGGACATGCTATACTGTTCTTTTATTTTGTATTTCAGACTCTCAGAGGATTGGAGGAGGCAGTGGCTACTGGGCTATTGTGGTTCTCTTTGTTATCTGTCTAGTTGCAGTCGGGGCTTTCATCCTCTACAAGTTCAAAAGGCAAGTAAACCTTAATCAACACACACATTTTAAGCATTAGATTTACCCACAGACTAGCAAAGCAGAGGTTGTAATTTGAAAAGGAGATTTCTTGAAGAATTGCAAGAAGCACATCACTTTGAAAACCATGTTTTTCTGAACTATTCAGACCTCAAGGTACTGCACTGATGCTTGTTTCACTTGCTACATTCCAAGATAAATATCAACAATATGGGAACTATGGAGAGTTTCTTCAGTTTGTCTGATATCATCAAGAATCAGAACTGAACTAAAATATTATTCCTGATTAATTCCCTCCTCATTACTCATAACAGTTACGAATAAACTAAAGCTATCAGGACAAGGAATGCATCTGCAATGCTGATTTGCTTAAAAAAGTAGTTTTATCGAAGCGCATAATGCTCTGGGGTTTCTTTTTGCACACATTAAATTTTAATTGCTGAGGCAATGCCATGGAGAATGACTGACAGAAAGAGATTAGTGTTAATTTGACTCTAGAGTGTGTGGAGGGAAGAAATATTTCTGGAAGTGGCCTTTATGTGAGGCATATTCTCAAAATTGAGCCATGCCAACCTTAGACAGTCCAATATATCTTTAGTCTGCAATTGATTTTAAGCAGAGCTGCTAGGGTGCTGTGCAATTTAAATAATTTGTTCTTGTTCGTGGGATATGTTATCATTGACTAACCTCTTGGTATTTCTTTATCTCTGGGGACTTCAGAAGCTCTTGGGTTTGAACATACTGGAAACAAGCCTTCATCATCATCATCAAATCGTGTTGTCCTTACTTAGTGAAGATTGATATTGATTTGATGAATTTTTGAAAGATTGATTTTTATTTGAAATAAATTTAGGTTTCTAGAACTAGGTGCAGCATTAAGTTTGTGAGAGCAGTACGTGTAGCTAGCATTGAAGTATGAGTTTGTTTAGCTAAAGAATTTTTATGTCAATAGAGAAAAGCCCCTTTTCTTCAAGAATCTCTTAACTTTCTCACTGCACCACCTAAGTTTCTTAGAGTTCATAGTGAGTGATTGCTCAAAAGTGCAAAGCACAGAATACTGTATCAGACTGTCTACAATGGAATAAAAATCCATTTTGCTATGTTAGGTGCCTGCAGCAAGGAAAAGCGTAAAAGTGGTCGATGTGATGTAATTATGTTATTTCAACACATGGAGGATTTGGTGTTTGTAGTTTGGGATCATAAAACTTCCTTGTGATATCTTTCAAAAGCTCTGTGATTTATATCTTTTATTAGCTTTTAAATGAGAGCAGTTAAATAACAGACACAATTACTGCCTGGTAGAAGAAGTATAAAATATTCAATAAAGGAATAAAAAAATTATCTTCCTTAAGTTCTTTCTAAAATGCCCCAATGAACCATTGCTTTATAAATAGAGCTTTTATTAAAAAGGAAACTGTAGTACAATTTCCAAACTGTGAGCTTTAATGTCTCTTACACTTCTGTATATAATTTGTGAAAAATCATTACATTTACCTTTTGGGGGAGTAATCTAAGTGTGATTGAGGAGAATTTTGAGTTATATTCAAATGTTTGTCAGTAGCCTGAAAATGGCTGTTGTCATTGATGAATGACCAAGCAGTAGTATTCAATTTTAGTCTGTATCTTATCTGTTTCAGAGATGTTTGACAGAATTATTTTTTAATATTCCTGATAAGCTTTTCAAATATGACATTTTTTTGTTACATCCTTCATTTGCAATCATCTTCAAAGAATATTGAGTACCCAATCAGTGCTATGTTTGAAAAATTGCTTTTTTCTTGAGCACTCAAATCTTTAATCCCTTTTAAAAAGTCTTTCCTGTGTTTATGAAGATGGATGGTGAATTTCTGGATCCCCATGGAGTACTTAGTTGGGAGTACAGTCCCTTAAAGTCAATACAGTGAGTATGGAAGTTCACAAACTGGTCCACAGGGACCGAGGCTATGAAACTGAGTGTCCTTTATGGATATAAAAGTTGAAAGTTGTAATGCACAAAGGCAGCTTGTCGATATTATATGCCTGTGTTTTAAAAATTAATTTGCTAAAAGAATGCCATAGGCAACAAAAAATGTTCAATTTTAGGTGACAATTTCAAAAGACTAACACTTACTGTGTCCTATGGTAACTCAGATTACCCAGGCAAATAAAAATATTATTTATTTCCACTTAGAAATTACAGACATGTATAAAGTTTTGAAATGTTAATACTGTCCATAATTCTGATGTATGATCCACAAAATTAGGGAGGAGATGAAGGACATTCCATGATGCTTTTCTTTCATTCAATGTAGGTTAATAGTCCGATACTCCCTTCACAAAAGGTTAAAACTCCTTTTTTCCCCACATCAGAGACATTTTTATTAATCCTAGTTTTATCACTACACTAATTGGGTCTACAGGACTTGCAGTTGGCATTAGAGCACAGGCAGAGCAGGTGGTATGCAAGAGAATGCATGGACATGCCTTGGACTGCTCTCTTTCTCTCTCTTTGCTGTCCCAAAGGACTGTTAACATAAGGTTGATACCTGGAAAGATGCAAAGAAGGAAAACTTGGCTTGCAAATAAGATGGTGACTGGATTGGCAGTGAAGTTACAGCTTCATACATGAGAACATTTCATCTATTTGCAATGAGTTCAAAACTTGTGATGAAAATTAAAGACAAACTACTGGCTTCTGTGTAGACCTACAGTTTTGATAGAAAATGGAGAAACCTGCCCAAACCACTCCAAGGTTCCTGAGTGTTGAGGCTCCTTGTCCCCAAGCATGCTCACCTGCCCAGATTATTTCTGCAGTTCATGTCATAAGAACTTGGGTCTCAATTTACACTAATTTTTGTCAGACTGAACTGGGAGATGAAAGATGGTATTGACAAGACATCAGAGACTAATACCTCTTTTTTATTAACCTTTTATAAGCAATGATGACACTTGCTGCTCCTGTTTAATTTCCCATTTTTTTGAAAACTGCAGTATTTGGTGCTTAAGATTGGTGTCTCTTGCAAGAAGTAAATCTCACAAAATTAGTTTGGGGGAGAGCAGTAATCTAAAAATAACAATTCTGCATAAGATTCTTTGTCAGATGCCTCATATGGAGAAAATGAAGAGAGTATTTCATCTAATTAGGTAGGGGGACAGGGGAAAAACAGAGGCAGATTCACACAGAAGTAGTGGGATTTTGGCTGATTAGTGATGTGCATAGTAAAAACCAATGCCATTTCATAGCTCCTCAAGGAATTCCCATTAAATAGGAAAGATGTAAGTTGTATAATTTCCCTCTAATCAAATCTAACATTTTAGGATCTGCTGGATAACAAGAGCTGTCATGGCTGTCTAGCTACTGATTAGGTGACTGTAGGTCACATCTGTTCTCATATGCCCTAATCCCAAATACTTAAGCATTGACTAGGAAAACTGCTGCCCTCTGTTCCTATATGCTGTAAAATTGCAATCATTTATCGTTTCATCTCCTCATTCCTGAACCTCCCCAAACCTCCCCTCTGTATCTGATGGCTCCTTTGTGCATCCAACCACTTCTTGCCACATGTGCTTGAAAAACTGGTGCTGGAGTCCCCAGAGCTCATGAAGTGACTCCTGGCAATCCTGAGCCTGGTTAGTTGCTTCAGGGGAAAACCAAAAAAAAAACCAAAAGCCAAAAAGTCTTGAGAAACACAAGGGTTTCCTTTGTGATCTGAGTAGATAAGGACATCGGATTAGGGCTATTTTTACACCATAAATGAAAAGTAAATTTTAAATTATAGCTGTGATGGTTTTAAAAACTAATTCGAATTGTTTCCAGCAAATGAGATGAGCCATTTGGTATAGTTGAGTTATTGGTTTAGATAGTTTGGGGGGGGGGGGGGATTTTGAGCATGGCAGCAAGGAGCAATAGGTCATACCTGGCTGGTAAGTGTGCCCATGATTGTGGAGCAAGAGGCTGTGCGGCCAGCAAACGTGGATGGTGGGCAAGCCATGAGCAACACGCCTTTTCCTTGCCCTTACTTTCTGAGCATGGAAAGCATTGATCGGATGCCTCAAGCAAACAATATGTTGTAATACTCACTAGTATGCTTCAGTTGTTTAAACATCCAGGTAAAATGGACTGCAGCTGCTTCTTTTGACCACAAAAGCATGAAGCAGCTGGAAAATATTTTTTTGAGAAATGAGGACTATTTTTTAATGCAGATCTGGGACCTGCATATATTTTTTATATATCATACCATCTTTACTAGATTTGGTTCAGTAAGAACACATTTCTTCCATTCCCTTTGGAACAATGTTTGTATTTTTTTGTGGGTTTCAAATTGCTTTCCAGAAAAGATTTTTTTTTCGTCTCAGAAAAAGCTTTATGGTGTGGGGTCCCGGGCAACAGAATAGAGAAGGGAAATAGCACTGTCTGCACAAGGAAAAGTGGAGGAAAGGAAAATTATATTTTAGCCACATCAAAGCTGCCATTTAATCATCATGTTACTAGCGGAAGATCTGAAATCATCTTTTCTCATTTTTCATTTCTGTATAACAGCAGGATATTAGAGTAGCCAAACCAGAGCAAATATTTGGCTTTTCTGCTTATGTATTTTACCTGGTTAATTGTAATTCAATTCTCTGAAAGAGTATGAAAATCTTTGTCTTTTAATTTGTATGCAAACTACTTGCAGTGTACTTAAAGCTGCATACATCATTTTCACAAATCAAGGTGAATCCTCTTTGCCCAGATTTATACCTTTCTGTGTGTATTCCTTTTCCCCCTGCTAATATCAAGTGCCACTTTTGGTAAATGAACCCCCTCCTGGGTCATTTCTACAATCTGGAGCAGAACTCTGTTATCTTTCTGCCTCATTGACTTACTGTCTCATTTTCAGTCTCTGAAGAAAAGCTATCTTTTTTCCCCACCTTGCTTATACTACTTTTATGTTCCATGAGAGCAAGCTTAGTCCCAGTCTGTGCCTTTTAGTGATAAAAAAAACAGGCACTAATTTAATGATCCATAATATTTCGTAAAAACTTCCTCAGAAATCAAAGTAATGGCATGCTAAAAAGATTTCTGAAATGAAAGAGGCAAGTATATCAGGAGTGTCTTAAAGCACAAAGAAGTCAGTCATCTGAACATAAATCCAAACATGATAAAGTCAACACCACAATAAAGTATTCTATTTAATGGATTATTATTGTTGTTAGTTTTCTTTAAGTTCCAAGAGAATGCTACATTATTCTGTATCCTTTGCCATGTGAATATGTTCCTATTTTTTATATTAAACAGAATTTTAATCAAGCCTCTGGAAAACAAATGAAGTTGCATAAAGGCCAATGAATATTTGCTCCGCAAGGAAGGAATTCAAAAGCAAATAAACTAGAGTTTAAATGAGTGGGAATCAATATCTCATCCCCTCCTGCTTTCCTTCCTGATGAACATTTTTAAGTACAGTTTTGGGTATGAACTGATTAGAATTTGTGAATATAGGAAGAAAAATATACCTTCTGGAATAGCTTCTAAAAGGTGTAGGACTTGAAAAGCATGGTGAAAACCATGTGCTGTGATGTTCTTTAGTAGTACTGTGCAGAATTATGTCTCTAGCCTCATATTTTTATGGTTCTCAAAGCAGACATGAATATTTCTTCTTCTTCATGATTGAAAAAAAATGCTACAGGGAAAACAAAAGGAACTAAATATGTAAACCATGGGGTGCTGCTGAGCAGAGGTAATTGTCTGCAGTGATGGATGTGAAGCACATGCACTTTGCAGATGAAGAGTAGACCCCCAAAAGAAAGTATTGCATAATCTTTTAGTCTGTTCTTCTAAATGTGCTTTCAATTTCCATACTTCTGATATAAATCTCTTGGGTCGAATTTCGTGCCTTGTCATGTTTTCACAGTTGTCTTTTATGTACACCCAAGCATTTCAGCTCTGCCTACTTCAAACACTTACATTGGACTCAATTGCTTCTTGAAGAAGAGCAAAGCACATCATGGTACACTAGAGTTTTTCTCTGTATAATTAGGGGTAGTAGCTTCCTTCCTATCTGTTAGAGCAGCAAGGAGCAACTGGAAAATTGTCACTATCAAGGCCATCTTAGCAAGGATTCAGTATCCACATCCTGTTTCATCTCTTGTGGTTGTCCCTTGTAAACAGAACATCTGGCACATGTGTTAAAAGTGCCTCTTGAAAAGGATTGGACTATCATTTCATTTGGTGTGGTTGAGTCTCTTCCTTGTAAAAATGAACCAATATGAAACACGTAGAGATCTCTGTAGTGTATAAAAGGTCTAATGCCTACAGTATGTGTCTTCTCAAGAGCTGTAATACTCTCCTTCCTCCAGTCCATGCTCAGTGTTACAGTCTAAGGTGCTTTCCTCTGTCAGGTTGAGGAGCAAAGGAAAGTATGGAAGTACTGAGTACCTCAGCTTTGTAGCTTCCATGATGGATCTGTACTTAGCAGGACAGGGCAGGGTTAGATGAGTGAGAAATAACATCTCACACCTTTTCTCCCTTTATTCTTAGCCCATAAAGAAATGGGATAACCATACATTTAATGGTTATTTGTGAACTTGAGAGGTTCATTCATTTAGGAAGAGTGAAGAAATGTTCATATTTTTAATAGTAGGTGTTGTGATCGTGGTTATCTCTAACTAGTAAATCTTACAGGAGACACGAGTTGAAGCCTCAGGATTTACACTAGAGGACATACCTCCTTGACCTGGTTTCACACTGGTCCTTCAGTCTGGGCAGACAGTAGTCAGAATAGCAGCTCTTCTCCTTTTACTTAACTGCAAAGGTCTGATGGGCCATATGGGTTTGAGACGTTTAACATTTTTATTATGTCAAAATTGTTTGGATAATACCATTGATACTTCTAAAATCTGTCAGAAATAGTTTTGAGAAGGTCCCCTAATTATTGCAGAAACATATGTGCTTATTCTGCAGATGTGTTACAAAGACATTCTTCTGGGATTTGTCTCCCTTAGGCATTTGCTGGTGGACTGAAAGTGAGCAATTTGACAGGTTTGATGCAGGTCTGATTGAGAGAATATTGTTTTCCACATGACTAGTTTCATTACCAGACACATTAAAAACAGTCTGGAGTTACTGGCCCTGGAGAAAAAAAAATCAAAATTAATTACCTAATGTATTTGTTTTGGTAATGAGAAATGTCCTTCCCTCTTTAAACATGGGGTTTTTTTATCCATGTAATGGAAGGAGAATGATGCAGGACTTGGCTTTATGTGTATGTTTGTGTCGGACCTGTTGTAGTTATCATAATAGCAGAACATTGTGTCATCAGACCATCTTTACAACTTTGTCCTTTGGCTAGTCCTGTGCTTTATCTACCCCATCTTCACTGAGATACAGAAAAGAGTAAGAACAATCAGATTTCTTTCTTTGTACTGCTTATAAATAATGGGATAAAATGCCTAATTTATATATCTATATATAATTTTGTGTGTGTGTGTAGGTATATAGGATGCAATTCATCTTTTGGATTGTTCAAATTAAAGAGAGGAGATTGTCTTCAGTCATCTTTCATTGTTTAGCAATTTCCATTTATTTTAATTACTTTGACACAATGGAAGGTGCTGTTTAGAATAGCTTGCTGCAGTAACTTTTATCTCAAACTAAGATGGTGCCATCTGGTAAAGACACCTTCTTTTGAAATTACATCTAAAGACAGGTCATCTTCAAAAGCCTAGAGAAAACAGAGCAATCTGTTTATGCAGCTTTCAAACTTCTCAACTGCCGGAATATAGAACAGCTGATGGTTGTTTTTAGAGAGAAACCTAAAAATTAGTGTCACTTTTTCTGTTTTCTCACTGTCTAAAGGAGCTCAACAGAAACTGCAGCTTAACCTCAGCACTTCAACCCTGTTTTCTCTTTTCTTCTCATTGTCTGCCCATTGCAATAATCTGTGTTTAAGCACAGGCTTTGACAGCCATGATCTACTGTCATGCTGATCAAGCTGTCAAGCTGCTTCTTGCACTATAGGAAACAGAGTTTATAGCCTGCAACTCCCAAATCTGAAGTGTCTGGTTGGTGCCTAGGAAAGGATGTCCTTATGTGCCCAGGCAGATTGCAGGTGAGCACAGCTGCAGCACAAAGGGTGTGACTCTTGAGAAATGTTTAAACCATAAATTGTGTTGCAAAATTAGAAGTCCCTAATTTTTCCCTTTGATATTACGAAATCTAATTTAAATTAATCTGGTTAAGAACTTTTTATCAATACTAAGTCATAAGCCTCCCGATCTCAGCCATGGTGCTAATTGTTCATTAGAGTCATTTAATAACATGCTTTTTGTTTCTCTAGATTACAGTCAGAATGAGTGAATTTAGTGTTGTCTCGTATAGAGAGTTTTGTCTAATTCATTAGTTCCCAGTCCAAGCTTTACACTCTATCTCCTTCAGTGCTGCCTGCTTAACTTCACCAACCTCCCCTGTCTTGTGCCATTATTGATGCCTGTTTACCTTCTTACTCCTTACCACTTGGTCTTGGCCTCCCGGTTCTTCACTCTCTTTCCACTCTCTGTCTCCTGGACTTCTCCTGCTTTTTTCTCTGCCATCCTGATGACTACTAGTGCCATTTGATGCTATCACACTTTAATGTCAGCCCACGTCACCAGGGAGATGTGATGATGATTGCAATCCAGCCTAATGTTTGTAAAGACACCTGGGACCAGGAATGAATGCTTATTGAGCCTTTTTGTTGCTTGAATTCTTAAAACAGTTTTTCTGTGCCTTTAGTATTTTTTTCAGCATTGTTCATTGTCTGTCAGTCTTGGTGATAAATTGATGCTTAATTATTATGTTGGTATGAACATCGTGATAAGGTGATTAAAAAGAGCTGTAACCCAGAATAAGGAGTTGATAAGTTTAGGTCATGATCACAAAATTAAGGAAAGGAGGGAGTGGTAATGGTTTTGATTCTGGAATGACTTTGACCTGCTGGAGCTCTACTCTGATGCCAGTGTGTGTGTGACACAAAAGAACTCCATCACAAAATTTTTTCTCCTTGTCCGATTTAGGAAACTGCCAGGCAGAAATGTCTACGCCCAGATGCACAATGAAAAAGAGCAGGAGATGACAAGCCCTGTTAATCACAGTGAGGACACCCAGAACATCATCCAGGGTGAGGAGTTTATTGATGATGATCTGGACTCTCAAACACTAGGTAACGCAAGAGGTAACTTCGTTTTTAGTTTATAAATTTTCATAAGTAATTGTTTGTTTTCCTTTTAGCTCTTTTTCATTTTCTGTTCAGTCTCAGGAAGACACAAATGGTAACACCACTGACAAGGGATTATCTCAGTCACCTTCTTTTGGCTTGCTTGATATACAAACTAATGTATGGATGATATGCTATATAGAGCATGAGTACAGAGATAGTAGTTTAATATCAGGAGACTGACTTGGACAATTTTAGAGATAAATTATATTTGAGAGAATAGGATATAATCTGCAACAGTTGAATTCACTCAATAATTTCCAGAATTAGTAGAAAATTGAGTTTAGGCCAGAAGGATTTGTAGAGTCAATGCTTCTATGATTTCAGATGGATTGAATGGAGATCCATTGCTATATTTGCCTTCATATTCCAGTGGCATTTAAGGTTTTTGTGATTAGAAACATTAAATTTATTCATGTATAAAAAGTATCATAAGTCTTCCTTAATTTAGCTATTGACTTTCTTAGTATTCATGAGGTGGTTGTAAGGGAACCACAAGGGAAACTTTCTGTGAGTATCTCTCAGATATGATTTCAATGTCAGGTGGAAGTGTCTATCTTGGCATCCTGTGGGTAGTTTTAATGTAAGACGGGGTGCTGATCTATAAAGTTCATTTATTGTAAAATTTACATTTTGTTCAGACTGCTTTCAGGTCACAGTCTGAAAAATGTAGGACAATGTAAAAAACACCCAGTTCCATTTCTGCACATTTTGTGAAAATAAATCAGATAACCCAAAGCCTTTCGGATTTGTAGCAGTAGATTCATGGTGTGGAAGGCAACTGTAATGTCTTCATGAACTCCATGGAAGATGTGTTTTAGCTGCACCAGAGGTAGCCTGGGGAAGACAGAACCTGGTCAGAGGAGAGATTTCTTTATCTTGGGTTTCACCTTTATTGTTTGTTGTTGATGTCTTTATTTTCACTTGCTGAACTATGCACCACTTCTCAGTTCTTGAAGGTGTTAGCTTTGAACACAAGGGAAGAATCCAGCCTCTTGCTTTGCTTTGTGTATTTCTATCTCCTCTTTGACAACCTTTGTGTATGAGTGTCACTGTGTTTTCATTCTGATTTTGCAAGTCAACCTTGGTTGCCCTCCTGACTTTATTGGAGTTAGTCCGAAAAATAGCCCTGAAAAACAGAGTCTGTGTTAAAATTGTTTGATGAGATCATCTTCAGGGTCTTTAGAAGAGAAGCTGAATGCTAATAAAGTCCTTGCAGACATGCCTATTAAAGTGGAGCATTCAAACACCTCTAGTAATGTACAAAACCATAACTTTTAATGGTAGAAAATCTCTTATGACCTATTAAAAAAACCAGGCAGCTTGGGATGCTGGAATAAAGAAATGCTACCCTGATTTGTAACATATTCAGACTTAATCTCTGCTTGCCCTGCACTCATTACTCAGAGAAAACAAAAATCTTCTATCTGGGCAGAGCATTATTTTAGGGTTAAAGAGTACAAGATCATGATGTTTTGATGACATAAGACAGTTAGCAAATGCATAGCTCGAGGTGATTTGTGCTTCTGCCAGGATGTCAGCACCAGCAGCCTTTCTAGGAGAGTGTAAAGAGCTCATTTCTGTGGATCATAATCATCCATATTTGTCACCTACTGTACAGCTTTTAGACAGAATATGTTATTTAAGACATAAAACTATACTCCCTCTCGCCCTACTGTTTGGTTATTTGCAATACTTTCCACTAGCTCTAGTATTGCTCAGTTCTGCCAGGAAAATAGTCCTGTTAATGATACTCTATTTTATCTGGCCAGAGTATGTAACATGTTTTAATCCCTGCTTTATATTAAACTGTGGTGTACGACATGATTTGCAGAAGGTTCCTATGCTATGGAGATCCCTTCTAGTTCTGGTGAGCTTTCTCCCCCCCTGTTGGGAGATGTCAGTAGCCGCCTCCACTCCATGCACAGGAGGGAGTTACAGGCCTGGGTTTCTGTTTGTTCTCTCTCTTCTCGTAACTTTTGAATTTCCACAGTACAGTATTTCCAGACTCACCCATCCACTTTTTTTGTTTTCTATATATTTTATGTTGCCTACTTTATCGCAACCCCCACCTTGGGACTCCTCAACACCATTACCTTGCAGTGACTCCTTCTGGGAGAAGTGGCAGCTTGAACAGCTACAGAGTTCCCTTATTGCTGATGCCGGTCAGTGTCCAGTCCCAGGTCAGTGGCATGTCGAATGGACGCCTCAGGTTCCATTCTCCTCCCTCACCTGCACCCCTCGAGACAACTACACCTTAATAAGCCACACAGAGAACCAACTTATGCTGTCACTGGGATAGAAACCCTAGGAATTCACCACAAATCCACCATCATGAGCAAAAGCTTTGCGCAAAAGTGTGCTGTAGGTACATGGAGCTGTTGCACCAACTTTCACCTGACCTGTTGTTTGATAAAGCCACTCTCTTATGCAATTGACTTGTCCCTGCAATAAAAGGGGGATTTATTGTGGAGTACCTGAAATACACTAATGTTGGCCTTTTTTTTCTATATTTTCATAGGCAATCACTCAGGCGTGGTTTTGAGCATCAACTCCAGAGAGATGCACAGTTACCTGGTTAGCTGATATTTGCAGCTGAACACAAAACCCGAAAGACTTCTCTGTACCATTTTATTTTTCCCTGGTGATGTCACAAAATTGCAAATATGGCTGTAAATGCTGATGGAGAGGAGATTTCATACCAGTCCTGTGGAAAAAAGCATCCATCTTCAGTTACCAAGGGCGAAGGCTATGTCGTATTCACTCTATGGCCTGGGAACTCATCACGATTGAAACTCAAACTATGGTAGCAAATTTGTAGCCCTAGGCACCTTCAATGCCACCTTATTTCTTTTCTGTCTGTGCTCTGTTTCTTTATGTTTATTTTTAGAATGATTGACTGTAACTTTTTAATTATATTTTTAATTGAGGTATTCAGCAGAAGGCTGGGACTCTTCATCCTGGTAAGGTGATTTTTACACAAGTGACTAGACCAGAACAGATGGTTGGTTGATCACAATGACAATTTTTTTAGGAGGTCAAGTGTTTCTGTGCTGGGAAAGGACTGAGTGAGAGACAAATGCACTCCTAGTTGAGACAAGCTCTTAACTTAAACATGTGTGAGACAATCTAATGAATTTAGGCTTAGGTCCTTCTGTGGATTAAAGGAAGTAAAATGTTAATTAGGATATCTCATAATATATGATCATGCTCTTGTAAGTGTAGCAAGTCCTGACAAACTATCAGCACCAGTATCTTCCCCAGTCCCACCCTGGGTGAAAGAAAAACACCAGCTTGATGCTATTTCCAGACCAGGTGCCTTCACTTGCAGACAGTCATTTCAGTTCCTCTCTCCTTTCTCCTGAGTGAGCACCTCCAGGATGATGGCAGGTGCCAGATGAGTTATCCTGTAAAACCCTGTGCTAGTGGCCTGTCTCTTTTTAAATTTCCAGAGAGTGTAAATACTTCTTTTAAGTCACTTTCTTTGTATGATTATTTTTTTTTTAATTTCCTATTCGGGCAGATGTGCCAGATAGGTCAGAGCTCTCCTCCGGGAATGGCTGGGTAGCACCACCATCTCCTTCCCACTGCATCCCCGTTTGAGATTTCCTCTGGATCTTTGCCCTTGCAGGTTGGAGTGGGCAAACTCTGACCTTTTCCACTAGGGTTAGTTTGACAATCTGAAGTGTCATGGGGAGGATGGGATGGGATTTAGGGGTTCATATTTCCTTCCCATCACCACAGGGTGTCACTCAGTCCCTACCACCACTGACCCCTATTCCTGCAGGGAGGGCAAGAGAGGGAGGGAGGGGCTTCTGGAGGAGCTGCCTGCAGAAAGGCTGGTGAGTCAGGTCAGTGTTTCCTAATCCCAATTTTGTGAGCTGGGTCAGAGTTTCCTAGTCTTGACTTCTACATCCCCAGGGAACAGCAGCACAGTGAATCCACACCCCTCTTGTCTTTTCTCTGCCCTTAATGTCACCTTGTAGGAAACTGAGTGTGGTGTGATGAGCTTAAGGGGTGTGCGTGTGTGTGCCACATTGCCTGGAATTAGGATGCTTCTCTCAGAAATCTGTATAATCTCTTTACTTCTTGCCTTTAGAGAATAAATAACTCTGTACTCACTGAATGTCATACTGATGCTAGGGACGAGCTCGCACACCACCTTGTTTAAGAAGTATACAGATAGCTAATTACATCATCCAGAATAAGCAAACAGAAAATAATGAATGCTAGTAAAATAGGAAAGAACTGTCTTAAAATTATTGTATGCATTGGAGTCATTCTTCCATGTAGCTGTGGATATCCTAGAGCATATTGTCATCAAATGCAAGAGACTGGGGTGTAATAATTCAGTGTAGTACTGTAGGCTCTCACAAACCCCATAAGATGTATGTGTAAAGCACAAGAAAATCTTGCTTATAAACTTACTGTAAGGAACTAAGTGGAAAAGTTAGAGTGAAGATTCTGAAAAGCACTTGCAAACTGCTCAGGAAAATAATTTCAAAAATTGTTCTAAAATTTCTACCTATTTAGTTGTATAGTGCCATGTAAATTTATTAACAGAGAAATACTGCTGCATTTGACTGTTGTATGCCAGACTGTGTGGAAATCCAAGGTCTTAAAGGTATCTGAGTCTGAGTTTCTTGAAGAGAAGTGCAAATACAAAATGTGCTGTGCATTGGAAACTCTCAGGATTGTTGCAGCAGGGGCTTCCCCACCTCACCAGCTCTCCTTGTTTTTTCTAGTGGAATGAGCTGGAGCAGAGAATAAAATAGTATTACAAACATCTTACTTGTTCCTGTGAAATAAAATCTGAAGTGGGTTATTTGTATAGGGCAGGTGAGTGGCAAACCACCCTCACAGAAAGGGGTGGGATGGAAGTTCTATCTTGGGATTGTTCTACATGGTTAGTCTGATTGGCAAAGGACTCTATTGCAACTAGGTCACACATCTAATTTATGCTTTAACAGCTACTTTTATACATTTAATTCAGGCTGATTTGTGTCTCTGATCACAGGAGTCTTTTGGAACACAGTAGAATATTGCTTGGTACTCTAATTAACACTTAGCACAATATAGTGCCTGTAATAATGTTTTTCGATGCTAATTAATTTGATTCATGCACTACTCCTGTGAGGTTGGTTTGTCATGTCTCAAAAACACTGTTTTCTAAAGAGATATTGGTATTGCTGTAACTTTATTAATAATACCCAGCAGATAATAAAGGAAGCCCTTGATTTCCCTGCAAGAATAACTTTAAAACAATTTTAAAACTGAGAAAATACTATTACCATTTTCTAGTGCTAGATTTCAAATCTCTTGAACTACATCCATGATATCTTACTATTTTATCCTTTAAATGAATCTAAAATCCTGATACATGTGTATTCAGAAACAAGTTGCTTCTATGCACAAGTACTAGTTACACATGCATGCACACACACATGCAGTATTTTTACATGTTAATCAAATTTATTAGTAAAGACTTTGGGCAAGTTATTTAACCTGTACATGCCTCAGTTTCCCCACCTATAAAATGGGGCTGATAGTAATTACCTATCTCACAGGGATATTGTGAGGCTAAATTAATTACTGTTAGTTCAGGATCATCACAGTCAAAGAATTTTGTGAGCATAAAGTATTAATGGTTTCACTTTCTTTGTTTTACTTGTAATTATTACTGTTCTTAAAAGTAGTCCACTGAAACCAGCTGCAATTATGTATAAATTAAAAAAAAAATGCATAATCCAAAAAAGGTACATCACTGGTAAAAAAAAGGTAATTTTATTTAAACACTGTTATTGGAACATGGTTATGTGGTAGCATATAAAAAAACATATAAAAATGGGTACAGTGGTATTTATTAGCACTGGTATTGAACTATACTGAAACCAACAAAACTGGCAGTGCACAGGCCTCATTTGCATCTTTGACCTTAAACTCTGATGTATTTGCAATTTCAAAAACACCCTGTACTTTTCAGAGTGCTCCAAACAGTATGATCTGAAGGATTCTAACAGATCTGTCAAGATTTACAGCTGTTACCTTTGCTTTCCCTTTTGACATTGAATGTTTTATATGGCTTTTGAATGGTCCATCCATATAAAGTACTCAGAAATGCTCAAAGGACATTTAAGGAAAGTCCACACAATTAATTTCTCAAAAGTAAAGCAATATAAACCAGTGTATTTTTGTACTCTGTAGAAGAGGGTGGTGGAAATGGCTGTGAAGAAATAGAAGGTACCAGCCTGAGGCAAGATGTTGTTATCTCCAATTCAAATCCAATTTCTTGGAATTATTTTATGATATTCTTATTGAATTATATGCCTCTTGATGAGTGTTCTTCTTTCAATGACTGGTGTAAAGAGGAGTAAACTGTTTATTCATGTAAAGTAGATGATTGGTTAAGTTACTGTCCTCTAGACAAATACAAATCAGTGCTTTGCCATTGGTAGTTCCTAGTGCAAAGCAGGTTTCATATGACATGATTATCCTGGTTAGCTGTGTTTTAGGTCCTTAGTGGAAATGCTGTACCTACTGTATGCTGTATCTTTAATAGAGGTCAATAGAATGGATCTGCAGTAGTTTCCGTCCTCCTTACACAAACACATGCTCAAAGAAATGTTTGGGAAAAAGAAAAGAAGAAAATATTTATAAGAAATTAAATACATGCATTGTTTGCAGTAACTTTTTGATGATGAACCAGTGGTTCTGATAAACTTTGAATTTCTAGTGTTATTTCAAGTCAAATACAATGTTGCTAACTTGATAGAATCGATGACAATTTCAGTCATAGATTTTTCCTATGTTTCCTATAAAAGAGGTTTTGTAATTTTTCACTAATGAGACTTTGGAGGTGTGGGGGGGAGAGAAACTAAGAATTTTATTTCATTGCATGGTCCCTGTCAGTTGAAGTTATTATAGTTGTTTTATTGTATATTGATTGATACCACTGTATTGTTTCCACCTTCATTTTTTATTTCAGCTTTTTAGGTGAAAGTAAGTTCTCATTTCTCTCAAAATATTGGCTTTCCACCAGAAAGAAATTTATAAGCATTTACGTTTATAAACATTGATTTTTAAGATGCAAAAATTTGTTGTGTCTTATAAGTCCATCCAAAAAGCTGCTTCCTGGCTCATTTTCTCTGTTCTAGTCCCAGTTGCACATTGCTTCTACAACTTTCTTCAAGAGAGTGGCATATAGCCAAATCATACTAGTCTGAGAAAGTATTTTTAAAACTTTCATTAGAATGTCATTTGATTGACTGTAAGTAGGTCTGCTCAGATCGTTTTCTTAATGTCAAGTTTGTATTTTCATGTTCCTTATTTCCTTTCAGTATCTCAGTATTAACCCTTTCAGTGCCATTTAAATTCATGTTTATTCCTGTGATGTTTTCACTTTTTTTTAGTCTATAATCAGTGAAGTGACAAATAACTTAGACCCTCAGTTAGCTTTTACAATTTATAGCCTAACCCTGCAGTCTTTGGGAAATGTCAAGCTGTACACTCTTAATTTTTTAATCTTCTATCCCAAGTTAGCCCTTCTACCTGATTGATCACCTTGGCAGCATTGCCTCCAATTCTCTGTGTAACCTCAAGCTGGAGGGGGTGCAGAAGGGTTTCTCAGTGTCGAGGTGGACTAGAACAGTTTGTTTCCCATGTCTGAATGGGAACATCATGCAGACAAAGTTTTTATTTTTCCCCTCTTTTCAAATATGTTGCATAAGCAGAGAGGATACTTACCAACAGGGAAAGAAGAACCTGTAATGGTACTTCAGGCTGCTCTGAAGGCTAAAGAATGCATTCCTCTTCGAATGTTTTTCCACTGAAATTGATACATACGGCAAGTTAGTTATATGATTTTTAATAAGTGAGATCTCATTTCCACAAGTCTTGAGTACCATCCTTTTTCCTCCTGTTAAATGGAGTAGCAGATTACTTACAATATGAATTGTGGAGCCATGTATGACTTTCATTCTTTTGATTCCTTTTTTTTCCTTATGTGAAGCTTGTCATCATTAAAGTTTTCAGGTAGTTTATGTGCTGGTAGCTGAGGTGATCTTCTATAAGACAGTATCTAACACAAGAAATGCTGGAAGGCTTAGAAATATGTACTCTGAAATGATATATGACATAGCTGTGTGAACAAAATCCTTATCAAAGAGCTGTTATGTTTTGTATTAAATACTTTTTAATAGTATCTCTAAAAATACACGTTCTTAATTGCAAACTCTTTGTCTCTCTGTCCTTCCAGATTGATTTTCTTTTAGAAGTGACATTTACTAGCCCTGACAATAAGTAGATTCTTCCTTTACACAAGTATTTTTGCTTAATATTATTTCCTTGCAACACCTGAAGGCATTACACAAACTTCAGCTTTATTGATCAGACTTGATTTCTGAGTTTCTGTAGAATTTGCATCTTTACAATGATTACTTGCAATACAGTAGACATAAAGCCCTGTTGAGCAGCAATAAGACACAGCAGTACATGGCACTATTTAAATAATATGCCTTTTTTGCACATACTTTTAATGGCATAATGAATATATTAATCACCAGGAAGGCCAGGCGTTCCAAATAACTTTCTTAGCATGTCTTATATTTCTATGTTATTTGTTGCTAATTTTAACCAGCTTTTGATACTTATATTTAGTTCTTACTGACAGTGTCTGCTCTTGCAGATCAAAGCGCATGAATTGGCTTATTCGCTTTTGCTTTAAAAAAGAAGTATTAATTCACACTGCTTATTGATTAAAACAGTTTATAAAAGGAAATCTTTCTGAAACTGTGAAACAGATATTTTTAACAGGGACAGCTCATACAGAAAAACAGCTGGCTTATATCCATGTGGCTTTTGAGATATTCTTGTTATGGATTAAGAATAGACTGTGCAGAAGAAGTTCTGGGCCCCTCAGTTCAGAAAGGATATTGAGGTGCTGGAGCGGGTCCAGAGAAGAGCAACAAGGCTGGTGAAGGGACTGGAGCATAAGTCCTATGGGGAGAGGCTGAGGGAGCTGGGGTTGTTTAGCCTGGAGAAGAGGAGGCTCAGAGGTGACCTCATCACCGTCTATAACTACCTGAAGGGAAGTTCTAGCCAGGTGGGGGTTGGTCTCTTCTCTCAGGCACTCAGCAATAGGACAAGGGGGCACGGGCTTAAGCTCCGCCAGAGGAAATTTAAGTTGGATATCAGGAGAAAATTCTTTACAGAGAGAGTAATCAGGCATTGGAATGGGCTGCCCAGAGAGGTGGTGGATTCACCATCCCTGGAGATTTTTAAATGCAGATTGGACGTGGCACTGAGTGCCATGATCTAGTAAATGGACTGGATTTGGACCAAGGGTTGGACTCGATGATCTCAGAGGTCTTTTCCAACCCAATCGATTCTATGATTCTATTCTATGATTCTAAGAAGACGTGTAACCCCAAACATCAGTAACATGCACATGGGCCGTTTTCAAATGGTAAAACTAGACTAAAGGGGAATATTATAATAGACCACCTATAAGTCCCAGATTCTCAGCAGAGCGTTTAAATGGCTAATATTACAGAATATCTTCACAAACAAGATAGTAAGGCAATTGCACAATTCACTGGCTCCATTTGATTGTGAATACACTCCTCTCTTTGGGGTTAATCTTTTGAGATGCTGAACTCTTCAGAGAAGTCCCTTGCATTGTTTAATTCTTCCAATTCTTTGCTAAGTAACTGGTGACACTTTATAGAAAAAAAAATTCACTCTCTTCTGTTTCTCCTCCTTTCTTCCCCCTCCTTTTGTAGTCCTTTTGTTCTTTTTCATTATTGCTGCTGTCTTTTGTTCTGCCTTGCCTGCCTTCTCTTCCTGATCAGTTCTCTACAGTCCACCTTTTCTTCCTTGCTTTTTGTTTTGCTTTATGTTCTATTTCTGTCTGTGTTTTTATTTGGATATGCACCTTACTGTATCCTGAGTGATAGCAAGAAGAATCATGATCTCTTCCCCCTTCTTGACTTTCCTCTGAGCTCTGCTGTATTACCTGGGTTGATGAGGTTCCCTATGATTTGTCTCACTGCAGTCCATCCTTCCTCTTTCTTTCCCACTTTGGTATCTTTTAATCCTTTCAGTTTTAATTTTGGCTCTCATTTTCTCTAAATCTTTCTGGATCTCTTATCCTTTGCCTTTCCAGAACTTCTCTCAGATGTTTGTCCCAGAGAGCACATGCTTCTAGTTTGAGATGTGGATGAGTATTGTACTCCCTGAAAGAATAAATAACTAGTATTTCCTATCTCATCAGTGTATATATTAACCTTGCCACTGGTCTATAGTGAAATTATATATTTAATTGGCAGACAGCTACATCTGTTATCTCCAAAATGCCTTTTTCTTCCTCCTTTTGGGTTATGGGGATGAGACATGGTGTTCAGAAGAGTTTTCTGGCTGGCTTTGCCAGCCCTGTGATCTGGCAGGTACAGAATTGCAGGAAGGTTGGGCAGAGACACCTTGCCAGACCATTGGGCTGCATTTGTATTTCAGTATGGGAGATGCTGAGACCCAAGTACATGCACAGCCTTTTAGAGAAATTGTTACAACCTCAAGCTGAAGAAAAGGTGAGGTAAAGAGGGTCCTTTGCTAATAGACGGTTGGGAGCAATTTGACTCGACAGGCTGTGGAACAGGTCTGTATGCAACCTTTCCTAGACGCAGGGACAAATGGCTTGCTTTCAAGTTCCATAAAATACAAATTTAAGCGAAGTCATCTAGTAGATTTGGCAGAATCATCTTATTGGAGGAGCTTGGAGAAGTTAATGGGAATAAGATAATAGAAAAACTCAGCAGTATCTTTGAAGGATAGGGTCTGTGTTAGAGAGGGAGTGTGTGTGAGAGAGATGGGGGAGGGAGGGAGGGGAGCACCGGACTAAATAAGACAAGGAAAAGCAGGGAGAAAGTGTTACCAGAGTGTATGATTTTACCACGAGTTTTTGGGTTTGTTTTGTGCAAGCCTTGAAGCTTACTTTAATTTGTAATGGCAACTGTTTTCAGGTTCTTTTTGATGCATAGAGACTTTAAAACATGAGTATAAATTGATGCAGTGCTAGGAATATGTGAAATTATCACCACTTCTACCTGTAGTTTAAGACAGATCTGACTCACAGCAACATCTCTCCTGGGGTGCATGGAAAAGAGGTTGCTTCCCAGGAGCCAGGTTGCGTGTATGTTCTCCAGAGGTAGCTCCAATGTAGGTTTACTTCTGGGAGGACTGTGGGTCATTTGCTAATGGTGTTCCCCCCTAGCACAGCACTGAGCTAGAAGGCAAGGGAGAAGAATTACTTTATAGAGTCTGTGTCTTGGATTTATACTGCTTAAATGTGATTTGCTAGAATACCTCCATGAGCTGTAATTTTATAATATTTAGAGAAGATGAATGGAGTTGGTATAGTATTCCTGAGGGTAACCACCAGCAACTGGAGTTTACTGAACATGTGACTAGAAATTTTAATTTTAGGAACAGAGAGTTCCTCCATTTCATATACACACCAGGCCTTTGAGTACAGCTCCTTTTTTTCATCTGTCACTGACAAGCTGTGATTTATTTCCTCCTGAGTGTAAAGTCATGGATTGTGCTTGCTGCAGTGCAGAAGGCTCTGGAGGGAAAACATAATCAAATGGAGAAGTATTCTTGAATTCTCTCTTGATCTCAGTCTATTCTGAGTTGCTTTTCTCTGACTGTCATTCTGCCAATAAGCTGGGTTGATGTCAAAAGGGGATTAACTAATTTTCATCATTTTCTGTGTGGCTGAGGAAAAATAAATACAAGAAGTTTGCAGCAGGATAGCAGATGGAAGAGGTGGGGAACTGGATCATCTGGCAGAGTGCTTTGGAAAGCTTCCACTTTTGTGCTTTACTTACCACTTGTTTTTACAAATATGTACACCTCCTATGATTTACCTTTCCATTAAACTTAGATAGGTTTCTTTGCAGAAGGTGGTTTTAAAGAAAATCACCCTAGTGCATTGCAAGTGTGGTTTTAGGAGACATCAAGTCCCTTTCTCACCTAAATGAAATTATCTTAGTATCATTGCTCTGTATTTATGAAGCTGCACTAGGAATATCAGTCCATCCTAGACTGGAGGAATATTTGGAGAGATAATGCAAGTTGGAACTGGAGAATTTTCCATTTTAAGAGTAAAGGATGAAAAATGGCTTATTTACAGTACATCTGTGGCTGTTTCAGCACAGGTGGGTCCAAAATCTCTCAATCCAGACTTGGACAGATAAATATAGATTTTGCTGGCATTACCCATGTGAACAAAAGGAAAAAAAATGGTAATTAAACCAAGCCCGAAATCATATTTTTTTTTTTGCTAATTAGAGCTATAGCTTTTTGTAAATATTTGAAAGCAAATAAAATAAAAACTAGACATATGTCCTGTGAAGATCCACAAAGCATTTCTTGCTACCCTGTTGTTAATGTGGAACATAATTTATTTAACATTGCAGGGCCAAATTCTACCCTAATTTATGACCAAGCAGTTCCATGGACTTTGTCATTTCAGCTTTGTGTTACAGAAGAATTTCACCCGCAGTGAATTTGAAATGCAGCTGCAGGTTAAAATCAGTCATCTTCCCACTGCACCCGTACTCACACAGGTGACCAACTGATTTTCTTTGTAATTCTTATTCCCATGGTTAGCACAAGAGTAGTTTGGATAGATGTAAGCTAATTACAACTAAGGTAGAACTTGGGTTTTTTTAATACTTGTGACTGCTTGATCAGCAAATGCTTAACACTGTATCTAACTGGATTTCTGACAAAGGGGCTCTTCCAATCCATGTAAAAGCTCTTAGTAGTCATCAGTATCTTACAGTCCATACCTTTAACATACACAGTCCTCTCCTTCTGCCTTTGCACATTCTAATATTTGTGAAAACATGCCTTCTCCTAATTTTGTTTCAGGTGACCTTGACTTTAAGCAGGTTTCTTTGTATACAGTATCAGGGCTCAAGGGAAGAATGAAATTAATCCATAACTGGTGCATTGTCATAAATGGGGAAAAGTGTTATTTGTATATTTTTGTAAATATGTAACATTTAATGGCAGTTTTGTAGTGACGTGCTGTTTTTGAGAAAAAGAAACAAATATATGTTTGAATATGCTTGACGTAACACTTAACTGTGATTCAATTGCACAAGTAATAGCTTAATCAAAAAGTCTTGTGCAATATGTAGTGCACACACATAACCAAGTATCTGTTAGTGATCCACTACCGAGTTTTTGGCAACTTTTAACAATGGTGATGAACTGTGCAGTACAGATTATCACGGTCTCTTTCAGCTTCCAAACATGTAGCAGGCAAACTACTGTATACGTACCTGTGTACTCCACTGCATCCAAAGGTATGCATTTGTCCTGAGAACCTGCACTCCAGGTTTTTCTTTAATAAAATTTGGTTCTAAACTATTGGTTGCTTTGTTTTTCTTGTGAAGCATTTCATGGGGTTTGTGGAGGGAAAATGGTTTAACCCGTCCACAGAGTCTGTGTGTTTTGTCAGTAACTAGCAGTAAAACTACACACCTTCAGCAGCATGAACTCAAAGGCTGCAGCAAACCTTCATCCTCCTCCTTTTTAGCCACTCCACTTTCTCCTACAGTGCAGCTCAAGTTCATTGCTAGGAAAAAAGGGGAAAATCCTTTTTCCACTTTTCCCTGGAAGTGGAGTTTTTGCAGTATAACTGGTGGAGGGTGACACTCTGTGGTGAGACTGAAGCCATGCAGCTGCTGTTCTAGAACTCCACTGAATCAGAGGCTGAACATTTTTATCCAGCTAAAGAATTAAAGAATTCAGCAGGTTTCAGCCTCTCCCTGTAATAGACCACCATCAACAGAACAAAGCTATATCTGTTCTTCTGCCCCTCCCATGCCTTTATTCCAATCTCTTCCATTTTCACTGGCTTTACACACTACTTGCTCCTTGTTTATTCTTTTTTGTTTATTAACTTTATTAATTTTACATTGTCTTTATCCCACTCTCTTCCTAAGGAATTGGCTGTTCTATAGAGAAGCTGCATCCTCCTTGCAAAACTGAGGGGTCTGCAAGTCAAAATTTATCCTTAAGTCAGCTATAGCTGTATGCAAAGATCAGGCCTTGACTCAAAATAAAACTGGAGCTACAAATTATATTCAAACCCATACGAAGCCAGCCAAGACAAAATCTTCCGAATTGTGCCCCTTGGACGTGCCCAGCAAAGACGTACGATACCTATTTCACTCTGCCTACAGTCCTTGGAAATGAAATGCATGATTATGTAGCGTATTTCTAAAAAGGTCTGGCCCTAGTGTTATACAGATTTGCTCTTACTGGTCCTGGTAAGTGCTCTCTGCCTTTGCAAAGGTCATTAAATTGCTAAAGTCATAATATGCCTTGCATCTCTGCAATGTGGACATTCCTTCGTACTTCAGAGTCTTGAGATGAACTGCTACTGGGGTAGCTCATGTTTAGGGTTGGACAGTTTATGATTTGGTGAGAGGTGGTTGCTGCTTTTCAGCTTGATACAGCACCTTGGCCTTTCCATGGAAAGTCTGACACTGGTAAAATAAAAACTTGATGGTTCTTTTCACCACCTATTGTCCTCAATAGAGAAGAGCAGAGATGTTGCTAAGTGTTGTGGATATGCAATGTGAAGTCTTATTAAACCTCAACCTGGCACAAAGCAGCAACATAAATTATTATCTACCTTTTTTTTAAATTAGGTATAGAAATTTTATAGACTATAATGAAGTTTTAATAGGACAACAAATGTATTATTTATTCACAGAGTGGATATATTTTGAGGATCGAAATTAAAAGTCTGCCCTAGTTCAGCACTTTCTCATGGTCCCTTCTGAAAGATCTGGCAGCTGGAGGAACCTTGTGGTGTGGGCTGTATGACCCTACCCTGTGGCACACCATGCTAAATGTGAGGCTGGGTTCAGAAATGAAGATTGAGGCTTTCCCTACTTGTGTAGCTCAACTAGGAAACATTTCAGTGGTTGTCATCTTAGGTTCTCTAATCCTATATTGTGGCTAGCTGAGACTTTAAACTGCAATTTATCTCTACAAAAGCAGCCTGTTGAATCTCAAGTGACAACATTTCATTTTCAAAATTTAGTGCTCTGATATAAATAAAAGCAAAACTAAAAGAAACCCTAAAGTTGCTTATTTTTAGTGATGTTCCAACAGTTCTTTCCAAGGAAAGCTCCTGAGTTGGAAGGGCAGGAGTGAGAACAAACACAGCCAAGCTGTCCCCATAAATGAGACACCAAATGAAACTTTTTAATACTTAACCTGAAGGGCTACTTTACTTCAGAAACCAATTTCTGTGGGAAAAAATAATTAAGATAATCACTTCACTTCTGTTTTCTTTGCTGTCCTCATCAAAGTCATATTAATTGCTCGACTATTTTGTAGTTTAACTGGTTTCAACATCATCATAAATTATGTCTCTACAATATGCTCTATAATAATGCTCTGAGGCACAAACACCAGCCAGTATTATTTCCTGTTTTTCATTAAGACACTGACTTCTCTTCCATTTTTTTCTTTTTGTGATTTATGCCTTGAAAGATGCTTTACTTTCTTATGAATTCATCTACTGTGGTGAGAATGATACTGCACTCTGACCCTCATGGCTTTCAAAAGCTGAAGCAAAATGCTACAGATATTGTTCAGTGTATTTTGAAAGTGATAGGATAAATTCTCACCATTACAGCATTATACCAAAAGCTGATCTCAAAAAAATTCAAGATCAGCAGTACATGCTAAAAAGCATGTTAAAAATCCTAAGCAATAATTAAGTGACAGCAATTAATAGTCTATTTAAAAATAAATAATTAAACCAGGAATTAAGATTTTCACTCATGTTCAACTTGGGACCATGTAGCTGTAATCCTACTGTGCTATAATTCTACAAAATTTAATGGGAAAATTATTTCTTTGTCATTGCTGAATAGGAATATCCTTTGTAAGATTTCATTTTTTTCAGTTATTTAATAAATTGTGAAGGAATAATATTGCATTGCCTTGATCTTAAGACAGCTGCTTGCTTTAAAAGTGAAATTGAAAAAAAATATTGTTTTATAGAAGGGAATGTTTTTGTAACTGCTGGTGGAAAAAAACTAAATATTTTTCTATGAAAGGAAAGTTTCATTTATCAACAGCAATATGGCAGGGGAACAGGGGGAAGCACATGAGGACCCTAAACCGGAACATGCTTCCAGCCTCCATCTACCCTGGAGTTGGACCTTTGTGCTTCAAAGCAGGTAGCTTTGTGTTTGATAGCCTTCAGTAATTACTTTCTGCCATGAATTTGGCTTATTGTTTATGGACCCATATAAGCTTTTAGCATCTGTAAAATTCAGTGACAAGTTCTGTAGATGAATTGGGCAGTGAGTGCAAGCAAGTCTGTGCAGTTATTTTGAACCTGCCCAATAATTTTGACACCCTTATAGTTTGTACTCGTAGTGACAGGGACTATTTCATCCCCCAGTTTCATAACCTTTTAATGTAGTCCATTCCCTCCTCAAGATTCCCCCCACCCCCCGCCAGAAATGACCTTATCTTTGTTTTCCCCTTGAATTTCACTATGAGATCAATAGTATTTTTTCTTGTCTGGAGAGGTTGCTATGCCCCCTGTACCACCACCTATAGAGTTTACTTATTTATGGCACTCAGTGCCCAGATGTGAATTATGTCCTATAGATCCAAAAGCAGATGACTGAGGTATCAGCAATGCAGGTAGTTTTTGTTTTTATAGCATTTGCAAGTTGTACAGCTCAGACAAGGCCTAGAGCCATCTGCTACATTTTAGACCACAGAAGTATGCCAGCTTTTTTTTTTTGCTGTTGTGTTTTTGTGTTTATTTTTTGCTTGTTTTGATGTTTTGAATTTTTGTCCCTAACTGTTGTTACTATGCAGTACATGGACCTAACTTATAGCTCCATACTGATCTTGGAGGCTGTTAATTACAGAAAGGAAACCAATCAACTACTTTCTAATATTGCTTCCCTCAGTTTGGGAAAATGAAATGTTATTTTCTATTTCCTACATTTGGTAATAATTGTGGTGTAATAGGAACAAGAGCAAAAATCTAAGAAAAAAAACAAGGAGTAATTATGGCTTAACACTTTTCAAAGTCATCTGTCAGTCGCCTGTAAGGAACTGCTGTATTCATCTTTAAGTAGCCTGGCAATCAGCTCAGTTTGATTTTAATCCACTTTCATTTCTTAGGGGTAATTTTTAATGTTTTACATTTTACATAATTTATTAATGGAGTTGACATCTAAGCAAACTGATGCAGTCACACAAGGCAAGAGGAAACTGCTGCTATGAGCTCTAAATACATTGAACTTCCACTTTCCATGGCTGAGTGAGTCCTCAGATAGACAGCATTCAAGTTGCAGAAGGTCACTGCTCAGTTACATGGGGGCACAACTGATAGCAAAAAATATTCATTATAACCTGTCCAAGCATTGTCCAGCTGACTGGCGCAGCAGAATGGGACTCAGCTGAGGCTGACAGTTGTGGGAGACTTGCTAAGGTGCCACCAACTTCTCATATAGACAAATACCAAGAAACAACAACGCAAACCCTTCTTTTCTTGACAGGTAACTTTATTAATAATGGTCTTGGATCTGTCGCACCTACCAGGTGCCAGTCTTTTTTCACACTTCGCAAGAATTTTCTGAAGAATAAACTAGAAAGGCATAAAGTTAACTGAAGCTACTAAGACACACATTTGAAGGTGGGTCTATTTTGGGACTTTTGTTTTTGTGTTTTTGTTTTTTTTTTAACAGAAGTTTCCATGAATGTGTGTCAAAAAACTTAAATACATTGAGAAATACAGTAGAAAGACTATATTTACAGTCAATTATAATGGGCACTGCCAACACATCCAATAACAAAAATAAAACAAAACCTTTTTTTTCATGTTTCTTTCATGCTTTTTTCACAGAGATTTTTTTTTAAATATGATTTTGTTTTTTAAAAAATACAAGAAGGAAATAATTACATTCTTCATATGAGAACATTATCTTACAACATACACCCTGGGCCAATTAATTTGAAAGTGTCTAACAAAACTTGATACTAAATTAATATTCTCCATTTGAAAAATCAAATTGCCACAATCATCTCATTAACAAAAAACCACCTTTGATCCCCCAAATTATGATCTGGTGGGTTTTTTTAATTATTAAAAAAAAGAATTACCCATTAAAAAAAATAATTAAAAGCACTTGGTACAGTAACAGGTGTTTGGTGAGGAAGCACGAGTGTAACATTTTCTTAAAAGACATGGAAATGGTTCAAAATACGAGAGTTTTCCTTTAAAACAAAAGTCATGCTGCTCTATGGCTGAGTTTGCCTGGTGATCCTGAAATCCAAAAATGGTGAAAATACAAGCTCTGTTGCTCTTTATAAAAAACTGTGCAGCAATAGTACTATTCAAGACAACAGAGTACATTTCACAGCACCGAATGTGGTCTGTAGACCTTGGTTATTTCCCAAGGTTTTTGGCTTTCCTCCTTTCAAAACCTTGGCCATTATGTAGAATACACTAATGCAAATTGCAGTGGTACCAATGCACTTATACAACAGAGACATACAATTACAGCACATGCCAGGCTGGGGGCAGTGGTGGCTTTATGGAGCCTTTGCTGGAGGAAGAGTGAAAGATGCTTAATTTTGCTGTCAGCCCCTGCTGCAGCAGGCCTTGTTGGTGCTGAGGGTGACCTGCACCTCTGGCAGAGCTGAAGGCTGCACCACCGGGGCTGGGGTTGTGTGCACAGCCCCAGCACCACACCATTCTGTCTGCTTGGGCAGAAATGTACACATTTATCTCAGGCATAGATTCCTTGTCCTTGTGAAGGAATTAATTTTTTTTTTCCATGGGATATAGGGGATGGAAAATAAAATACCGATTTTGGGTAAACAAGACAAAGTGATTTGGCTTTTGACTACTCTGCATTACTTGATGTGGGACCACTTCTTAATGGCAACTGTTACATCATTGCAAATGTTGACTAGAAGCCTAATTTGCATTATAAATATGTACAGATATAAATTAAATATTTATTGCAATATACAAATAAATAACTTAATTTGAAATAAAAAGCCTAAATGAACTTTTGCTTCAAATTGTTTCTGCTGTTATTTGTGGGAATTTGATGCTGTTTAGTCCATAGTCATACAGCATAGAATGTGCCCTCTACTTACAGAGTTAGTAAGTAGATAACCTAAAATAGTAATAAAAAATTGTGTTTTCAGTGAAAACCACACTGACATTTGCTTTTCTACTGTATCTGCATTCCTGCAGCACTTTGTACAAAGCATAGTCCCAAGAGGCAAAAAGCCTTTTTTCATGCTGGGCTCCATTTCTATGCTGCTAAAGCCAGTGGGATCCCTGGCACTAATTGCATTTGGGAACAGGACACAGCCCTGTCTCCTGTCTGCTATCAGGTCCTTTTGAAAGCTTTGTGTCTTCAAATCCCACCAACTCCTGCGGGAAGTTCTCTGGCATCCAGCTCAGCTGAGAATCCCAGTGTATGCTTCACGAGTTGCACACACCCTTTCCTAAAGGTAAGAGATAATCTATAGGTGTGGCCATAAAAGGATGTGATCCTTGATAACTACTGTCTTGCCAACTTCTGTGATTTTAAGTGCAGTCTTAACTAACTATCAAGGCTCCAGCCCTAACATCTGTGATTATCTCAAAATATGAGTAGTATTTTAATTTTTTTAATTAAAGTAATTTTCTAATCCTCAGTTGAGGAGGAAAAAAATCTTGAGAGTAAGATTGAAGACTCTCCAAAGGTTTAAAAAAAACACAGAGAAAAACTTAAAAGAGGCCATCTTATTATACAATTTCCCTCCTCCCAATTTTTAAAACCAATCTTGAGATTTTGAAGGACTTCAGCTGGCAATTTACTGCATATAATTTCTCAGGAGTTACATGGATGGAGACAAAGAAAACCAGACTAAAATGAAAGATGCTGTTTCCTAGTAAACAAAAATGGATTCATGTCTGAGAAAATCCCCAATTCTTTGTAAAATTGTTTATAAAAGAGTCTGAAAATTATCACCTTTTCAGTCCATCTTCCTCAAAAATAATAGCTGAGGTCTGAAAAGACGAAGGAAACTAAGTACAGCAGTGTTCTATAACTCAAGTTTAACAATACTATATTATAAAAAACAAAACAAGACTGACTGCATAAGTTATTCTGAGTTGCCATTATCTGTTGAGAATTATTTTCAATTATTTTTTTCTTTTTCAAAAAGCATAGAAAAGAAGAAGTATCTAAAAATACCTGTTTGCCTTTTAAAAAAATCAGGAATAAGTCATAGTTCAAGAACGTGACCTTTGAAAACGACTGGTGCTTCAAAACATTAATAAAAAGAACGTACAAAAAAGCATTTTTTTTTCCCAAGTTTGGCAGCGTTTTATCTCCCAATGACAAAATCATCTGTCCAAAAAGTATCCAAAAAATGCCTCACAGCTGAGTCGTGTCATCCCGCGGTCCTGCACCAGCACGGAGGATGGTGGCACTGCAGCGCTCCCGCGTTCTCAGCCGAGCAAGCCTTGCTGCTTCTGTGATTACATTTCTTCAGTTTTCTTTTGCCACGTGAACAGCAAAGCAACTGCTAGTGAGTAAGAGCTTACTCTGTGTCAGACCTCAAAAGTCAGTTTTAACCTGTAAGAGTTAACGATTTCACGCTGGTCTTTAGACACCATCTTCAGCAGCGTTCAGGTGGTCTGATGTGATAGAATCAACACTGCTGGTCTGTGCTGTTTCAGCAAAGTAAACTTTCAACTGTGACTTTTAATTACTGTGGTTGGTTTGGGGTTTTTTTGGTTTTCATTTTCTTAACCAGTGAAGTTGGAAATAAGGAGTTACAGCTAATAAAAAGGGGCACACATAGTTACACAGCAATACAGTAGAGGGAATACAGGCGAATTAGCGCCAAGCTACCATTAACTTAACAGAATTGTAAAACTTGCTATGTTGTATCGCTTGAAATGACCTTTCAGATGAGTCTTTTGCAGCCTATGTCTTGGTCTGTAATAGGTAAGGCCTTTACGGAAAGTGAGTGGTTTTGCTATGTTTATGTTCCATTTTTCATCTCCCATTCCTGGAAAGAGGGGGAAAAAAAAGATACAGAAAATGTTAAAGAAATCAGGATATTTCACTGATGTCATTGGATCTGCTAAGCCACAGTTGAGGTCAATGACAGTTTTTCCATTAACTATGCTGGATCCAGTCCACAAATTAGGGAACACTAACAAGCATGTCCTGATAGTGTCTGTGCACAGCCTCCACCCCTCCGCAACTATATACAGTAACTTTTTCTCTAGCACAGTGCAAATAAGCCATGTTTGTTTCCTGCAAGGGGTAGTTCTGGAGCAATTTGCACCCCTCAGTTGGTTTAAAGCACTCAGCTAAGGGAGAGGTTGATTTAAGCAAGCAGGGCTCTCTAACTCATTTGCATGAGACAGCAGGAAGCCCTCAATATCTCTCAGAGCTGATACCAAGTGACTGCTTTACTGCTGTTCAATTTTTTTATTATGAAATTCATGGCAGACACATATTTCCATGGCTAAAAAGAGCAACTTACTGAGGCAGAGACTAACAGGCAGGGTAAAGAAAAACAAGTCAGCCTGCATTGCATTTGTTTCCCTTATACATAATCCAAATTGAGCTATTGCTTGGCAAGTTGAAGAAATCATTTTGCCTATCTGTGCCTCAGTTTCTCTACCTGCTAGCTGGGAACAAGGACACCTACCAACCACAGCAAAACATGTAAACTATAAAGCTTTCATTTATATGTCTCAGAGCAAGGTACTGCAATTTATTCTGCCACGTAAGTGGCGTAAGAGGCTATAGCTAAACACCCAGTTAAATAAAACTTGTGGCTATCCAGTGACACCTCAGTATTTCCTAACAGTATTTGAGAGCAGAAGAGCTGAAGAGGGATGGGCTCAGCTTAGGACATCCACACTGTACCTACTCCCCGAATCACACTCTTACAGCCATCAGGAACTAATGAAGATCTGTAAGAGGTGGCTTCTGGCTCAAGCAATCCCCATGGGTCAACCAACCGCCCAGCTGCTCCTCGCCAGGAAGGCACAGGGGACTGCAGATTCCTCCCCAACCCATCTACTCTGCAGAGACACTCTGCAGGCAGCCTGCTGACTTGGCTCCCAACCTGGATTCCTGAATTTAACGCTCATTCCACAACATTCAAGAGCTCTGGCTGAAAACCATTACTTATGCATGTAGATTGCTGTTTCTGCTGCTGAAAGCAATAAGAGCATTAGTTTGGCTAAACAGCTGCATGACCATGACACCTCTTCAACTGTTGTAAAACAACAAAAAAGATCACAGTTGGTGGCTGCTTTAGCAATATGAAGGAAAAAAAAAATGTGAGTTTGAAGCAGGTAGAGAATAACTTCTTTTGTTTCCAAACTTGTAGGGTTTCTTTCCTTCATTTAAATGCTGTTTTTATTAAAAGACAATATATTTTGAATATTCACTTTTACTTTTCAAATTATGGTAAATCTAAATTTAAAACACAGTGTTGATAAAAACAAGACTACTTTAAAAAGTCTATTAAATGTATATTAAGCCTTGAAAACAGAAGTGTCTTTTGCAGGTGCAAACGGAACTTTTTCTTTGTTTCCGTTGGTCCAGCAGATTCACACCAATGAAAGAATGTTTAGGTCAACACTGACACTCTGACTAGGAGCTGGGAAACTGGGAGAGCTCCTTTTCTTCTCCAGTCCCTGAACACAAACAAAATGTAAGCTGCTGACATTCGCCAGCCCACCAGTTTTGAAAACAAAACAGAAATAATAAATTCGGTTTTCTTGTTTTACATAACAATTTAGTTTTAGAAATTAAATTGATATGTGAAATGTTTAAATAACTTTTTTCTTGTACACAAGGATATTTGGATCATTTTACTTCTCTAGGAATGCTAATGCAGAATATTGTTTTCCAAATTTTAATACAGTCTCCACTTCCAGCCAAATACAGATTTAAAAAATTGCAATTAAAATGCCTTCTGGCTTCTTAAAAATATGCATAATTACTTTCTAAAAAAAATTTAAGGACACTTAAACGGAAAAGTTAAAAAATCCAAATATATGTATGCGTATATGTGCATATGTATACTGTATGTCCTAAACAGTTGATGCCTAAATTCCTGCCAGTTTTTAGATTTAACACTAGATCTGTCTTACTGCTTCTCTCCGTATTTTCTTCACATGTCAGTGCATCTGAGAGGAGAAAGCTTTTGGTGACACAGCTTCCAAACCTGCTGTCCCAGCAGGGAGACACAGGGTGCTGCTGGTTCGTGAGCACAGCAGTGACACAAGGGTGGCTGGTGACAGGCTCAGCATCCTCCGTGCAAGGAAGGGGGGCAAGAAGGGAGGCATTCAGTGCATTCAAATACATACCAGGGGAAGAAAAACCCCTGTAATCTGACATTCTGAACGCTTAAACAACTCCCTCATAACACCGGGAGATGTGCTGGGGTTGAAGATGCAAGCGCAAGCACAGATGTGAAATCCGTTTCACTCCCACATACTGCACTGACATCCATGCGTGGAGAGCCAAGTTCTGCTCTGGGATACTCACGTGTGACGCCCTTCCCTTAGCCACATCTATAAGGCCTGGGCTCACTCGTAACTGCAAAAGGCCAAAAGAATTGAAAGCCAAATTCCACCCCCGCACATGTACAGCTGCCACCCCTGAAAGTCGGGCGTGCTGCAGATCCATACCTGATAGCAGGCTTTGGCTGCAGCTCCTGCCAATGGGCTGAGTACAGCTTGGGTTGCACTATCTAATTCAGCAAAATTTCACTCTTAATATTTAGTGCCTGAGTTTTTAGGAAAAAGCTGTTAAAGCTGAATTGGATACTTTGAGTTGTTTTTCCCAGCATGGGAAATATGCTTAGTTGCTCCATATCCTTTTGATTAGCCTAATTCTATATCCAAGATTCCTCTACCAAAAAGTTTGACCAGCTTGTTATGCCATCCAAAGTACAGTGACATGAAACAATGCAGCACTGTTCTTCCTGTATGGTATATGCTGAGCATAAAAAATGTACTACAGCTGGAAGGTATCCTTTACACCAGAAATGTTTAGGTTTTTATAGTGCTCTGATTCCTCCAGCTGTAACAATTAGATGGCTGGATTTAATGTGCCTGTCCAGCACAAATCCACGCTCCTGTTTGTAAGGACTGTGCTCTGCTAGACCACATTCCCTGAGTAATGCTGTGCTAACATCCACATCTAAGACCAAGTGTACAGTTAGAGATGATATCTTTATGAGATAGATTAGGGTATAATTGAAATATACAGATAAGCTTTAGAGTACATAAATCCTTCTTCAGGTTTGAAACACAAGCAGAAAACTTCAAAGTTAGAAACTGAATTGAAACCTATTGCAGCAAGTATAATTATCCTTTGTTGAATTTAAATGAATCAGGTTAACTGGCAGAACAAAGCAGTTGATGTCCATGGAAGGTGGTAGAAGGAAGGTGAGAAAGTTCTCTCATAAGCTGTAGCAGGAAAAATAATTCTATTATAATAATTAAATAATAAAATAATTTTTGACATGTTGATTTTTCAGTATCTATTCCGTTTAGGTGCCAAGCTCATGCTCAGACACTACAGATGTATATAATCCATGAATACATGTAACAAAAGTTACTTGAAGAAATTCAAATACAGAAGACATCAATGTTTTGAAAAAAAAAATAGCCTGCACAAAAGACAAGTGTTTATGATTATCATTTTTTCTAATCACAATTAGAAAAAATCAACAAAAGCCTGGGTCCAATGCTATTACTGTCACCTTTGGTTATGTGCTGCCCACATACTTATGCTGCTAGCAAATTTAGCCCACAAGAATGGTAATACAAATCCCATTTCAACTAAAAAACAAAAGTTAGAAAACTAAGAATACAAGAGAGTTGCAAATTTCAGTCTGGTACTTGTGAGACTAAAATTAATTCCGCTAGATACTTGCACAACACATTGTTGATTATTATAATGTACAGCTATTCTGTTCTTGCACTGTCTGGCAAAGATCAGACCCAATCTTGTGTTATTTCCAATCACTTACTATAACAGAGCCCTTTTAACCACTTCCCTGCTATACAGATTAGTGGACAGATAGACTGTCTACACCACAGACCACTTAACCTTGCATGTAAAATCAATAAAGGAACAGAGAAAAACATGTAATGAGAGTAGAGTCAAATCTGTCTCCCAAACTACTTACCAATTCTTCTGCAAAAGATTCCCCCAAATCAGAAGTATTTATGTAGTAATACCAATAATTTAGACATTCTCTTAAGGCTAAATAAGACTTTTAAAGAAAGTATGAAAAAGCACAGAAAAAGCAAATTAGACACCAGTCTTCCCACCTTTGCTTTCCGAAGGACGTGGCCTCGACACGGAGAATTGTTTGATGAGGGAGGTCGCTTCAGAGCTGCTGCACTGTTCACAGGTATTGAGCATTCAGTATCACTGGTATCACAGCTGGAGATTGGAGAGTTTTCCAAAGTTCGGTGCTTGAAAATTGGAGACTAATGAAGAATGAAAAGCTTATATTGAGTTTCTCCAAATAGTCACATGGGCAACATTTTCTATCTAGATTTAGGATGGCAGATCTTTTTTTTTAAAGAAAACATATTCACAATAATGATGGATAAACGAAAAAGAGATTAGAAAAAAAGAAACAAAACACTGTGTATGTGTGTGTGTGTGTGTGTGTTTTCTGTGATGAAAATCGAAGTTTCTTTTCTTTCATTAAACAACTATGGGTCATCCAGAGGAATTGACACATCCCTCTCTGATCCTTCTGATGGCTGCTTTGGACACAGATCTATAGAACAAGCTGGGATTGCCAAGCTCCATTGTGAACATGTGAGATGCAGCCCTTGCAAAGGGTGGCAGCGACTGACAGGAGACCAGTACAAGTAGGTCTCCATCACTGCATGATGACCATGCATTTAAATCTCCCTGGGATGGAGCAATGTCTCAGTTCCTCCACTTTTACAACCACTGAGAGCATCAAGGCATCGGCTTTTGCACATTATCCTAACACATACTGCCTGTGATTCCCATGTCTACCTGCTCCCTGTTCCCGTAGAAAATGTAACGAACACAGAAAGCCATTTAATTCTGCTCTTATTTCTTGGACTTAAAAAAACACTAAAAAACTCTCAGCTCCCACTCATTTCTGCTGGAACTGAGAAGGCAGAGCATTCCCAGCCCATGATTGTGGGATTTTCGTATTTAATGTGTTTGCATACCTGTGGGCTTGATGTTCCTGATTTTGGCTCAATAGCTAAGCCCAGTGTGATGCCACCAGCCAAGGCTTTCTTTAGGCTCTCCTTCACCTCAGTCAGTTCTAGTTCCAGGTTTACACGCTCAGCCTCCTTCTGCTTACACTCCTCTTCCAACTTCTTTAACTTGTCTTCAAGAATCACTTGGGTCTTCCGGCCTGTCACCCACAGCAATTTTATTATTTCAATAAGAAGCTTATATTTACACTTACAGAAATTATTTTCTTTCTAAAAAGTAAGGAACAAGGTCTCTACATATCAGTGATGTCACAATAAAACTATGTACTTTACCTACAACACTTTTTTCACGTCAAAGGTTTAGCAACCTAAATGCTTTCTTTCAGGTGCTTTTCCTATATTTTTAGTCTAGTTTCAAATCAGTATTTGTTTAGCTACTTTTCTGTATCATGAAAATATAATTAGCCAGTCACAATAAAATTATTCCCATGTTCTGCTTGTCTGAACTCCCCATCCGTATCATTTGATAGGTAGGTGTGCATATACACACACATATACAAAACAAATATACATATATATTTTTATTTTTTACATTTTCTACCTATATAGAAAGCAAATATAAACCTTAAAGAGTATTGCTTAACATCAAAACTAAACCTCATGTAGGGTGGCAGGTCTACAGCACAGAATATAAAGCTATTTGGATAATTTAGCCTACTCGGGTGAGAATTCAGCACAAAAAAGCAGCTCATACCAGCATTGACTTCAATGGCAGCACGGAGATCTTTTCTCTCTTTTCGGAGCTGGGCCAGCCTATTCCGGAGAGCTTCCTTCCTCTTTAGCAGCTCCTCCTCTTTGCTTTGTAACCTCTTTGCATCTGCCTCCACACGATTCTTGCCATATTTGTACTGCTCTGCATCTGCATGTAGGAGATTGAAGATAATTAGGGTTTAAACTAACAGTAAATCTCAGAAGTATTCCCCGAGACTGAGTATCATGTGAAGCATGTCGTGGTTTGAGAAACTGGTTTGTCATTCCTCTTCCCCTGGGTCTTTCTTGAGGTCCATGATTCCTGCCAAGTTCTGCAGCACAGCTACAGCAATGATATGGAATAGAGAGTTTGTACTCTACATTTACCTGAGGAATATGAGATTTACCAGTTGGCTTACAGCGCATTGGTTTTGAAAAATGGCCTTGCCTTTCTGTATGGTTCAAAGGATGAAAAGGAGGTTCCTCTTTAGCTATAAACCCTTCATTTTTAGTTAGGAGGGGTGAGAGGAAAAACTACCTGTTTGCCCTTTTGCCTGGTTTTCATCCCTACCTCAAGTGCTGAAAGCACATTTTTTCTCACCAGACGTAAGAGAATAGAAAGATGTTCACACTTCTTTGATTCTGGAGAGCTTTTTCTTTTTTAGTTTTCCATACAAATGCTTTCATTTCATGGCTCACATGTATCTGTGGTGTAATTAACATCACGTCCTCCTTCAGTTGCAGACTCAAAGAAAATAGGTCAGCTAAGAGATCACTTTGTCTGTCTGCGTATCTGAAGGTAAAATCTACAACATTAAATCATTCCTGACAAATAGTTGTTAAACCAGTTTTAGTCAGTCTTTAGTAACTGAGATGCCTTTACTTCCACAACTACTTATTTCTGTACCAACTGACCTTCATGGTTAGAAAGCTACTTACTGAAGTCTGAAGTCTAACATAAATTTCTTGTTGCCACTAAATCCATGACTCCTTAAAAGTTTAGTAAGTTTTAAGATGTTTTATCATGAGATTAAAAAAACCACATTTATTTGTTCCCTAGAAAAAGTCATGCTTTGGACTCCATATTTTAAAAATATTATTGTAGCTCCTTTTTGTCTTTTCTCCTGCAATCCCTGTTAGGAATTTCCTAGACAATCTACCTGCCCAGGAAAACTTTTTCTGAATGTGCCACTCACCACTTGAAATTTCCTCTCTCTCAGGTAGCTTTTGATCTGTGTGGTTGTGTTCCTTCTTTTGTTATACCTTTTCTTTTTTTGACAATGATAAGAGTAAGTCCACTTCTGAGCAACATAATGTTCTGATGTCTATCCTAGCTCCTCATCCTCCTTTTCCCACAGGAATACAGAATTCCTCTCTGCCCTAAATGAAGAATCATTATCCCTTTTTTTTTACCTGCTGTCCTCATGACTTTGCAGCCATGGGTCCACGTTTCATATCTGTCACTCTCCACATGACACCCTTTTATCTTGTGGTGTGTCTGGAGTACTGAGTCACCAATGCACACAATATCTCCTATTCAAAGTCTTGGTGGGCATCTCCTTCCCGCCCTCTCAGATACAGAAGAACGACAGTGGTTCTTTATCTTGTTTGCTAAGACAACAGCTATTTTGGGTGTCCTTGTGACTCAAGTGAGACTCATGAGACAAATGAGGCAGCAGTGAGGAGAGGTACTTACTAGATGCAGTGCGCTTCACACATGACACTGTTTCGGATTTCTTCGGCTGGCTATTTAAAGTTCTCCCTTTTCCGGCAATGCCATTAGTAGTCACAGGAGGTTTCTTGCCTTTAAACTGTTTGAAAACAAAAGTACAAATGGGCTCCAGGTATTCCAGTGCCACTGGCAATACAGTCACCCTTTCATCAAGGGCAGAGCTTGACAGAAAACCGCTTGCTTTGAGAGCCTTAATGCAGAGAGTATTGATTGAGCTGGAGACGGCGCTTCCTCCAGAGATGACATCTCTGAGAGCTGCCTGCTCAGCAGGAGCCACGCCAGCAATCACAGGTTACAACAAGGGATGAACTCCCCATCTCTGGTGGCATCAATGTCTCCAAAACTCTGGCATTTACGGTATTAAGAAAGCCATTGCAAAGCAGAAAAAAAATTTTACAGCAAAGATTCTCAAAACACAAGTTTGTCAGAGTTAATTTCATACAGAAAAACACACCAGAGTTTGCCACACAAAAACTCAACACTGTTTCTTATTTACTACATGATCTTGCCATCCTTGTGGTGAATGGGTTTATTTTTTTTAAACAATATAATTTTTACATATTTTTAAATGTTAGGAATTAACATATCAATTTCCTCTTAAACAACCTCTAGCTACTAATTAAAAGCTTTTCTTACTTAAAAAACCCTCTCATAATGGCCAGACAGGCTCACAAGATTACCAGGAACAGAATATTTCACGTTCAAGGGATTTCCATTTAGAGGGCTCACTGCAATGAACTGAACCCTGGGAAGATCAACACTGTCCTGACTAATCATAGTGTTCCCATGCAGGATGCGCCAGCCAAGCGCAAGGCTTGGCTTGTGCCATGCTCTGTTCTCCTGCTTCCAAAGGTTTGTGAGGACTGAACTGGAAGTGCACTGAGAAGCCTGCTGCTGCAGTCATTTATTGCTCATGTCCACCTCCACTTCTGCAACTTTACTGAATTCTAATATTCCAATATGAAGTTTCTGTAAGGGTTAAATGAGTTAACACGCAGTATGACCAGTACCTTACACAAAGGAAACACTTATCTAACTGTTCCATGTCAGATTAGATTGAAAATCACCCATCACTGTGATACATTCACAGGTTTATGCCAACGACCAGCTTTTGGAGACGGGCTCCGGGCTCTGAGAAGGTCCCTGGCATGGTTGTGGGCAAGGTTTGCTCTTCTGCCCTGCTGGGGTCTGCCCATCTGCTACAAGGCTGAGCACAAAGACTTCATCTGCTCTGTAGTTTCATGTTCCAGCTGAGGTACAGAAGTCTGAAGCCACCCTCAGAGACACAGGCTTATTTTTTTTTCAGGAGAAGAAAATAGCAGCCAATAAATTAACTACTGTATATATGACTATATTCAGCATAATTTAGTAAATATATAGCATCGTGTTATGATATATATGTATATTTACAAAATATATAACCACAGTATATACAATATATAGATTAGTACAATTCTAAAGAGCCAAATTTGCTGTCACAGTAAGATCATATTTCACTTGTCTTTTTTGCTGTTTTTTTTTTTTCTTTGAAGTCATCACTGCCTAAGGAGCCAGAAGGTGGCTAGACATGCATTCAGGTTAAGTGTGGAAGGACACATCTAATTTTTTTTTAATTATTATTTACAATCTGTAAATCATCAAGAACATGTTTGGAAAGCCTTTCCCAGGTACCAATACCTCCACATCAGTATTTATAACTTTGCAAACCTGTTTCATTATCAGTGGGCTCCTAACTAAAAAGCACTTCAGTGCTAACACTAAGGGATGTAAAATAGCCCCCTTCAGATTAACAACCAGATAAACAGAACAGCCAACAAATAAAAAGCGTTGTTAAGTATTAAATAGTACAGTACCTGCGAGCCAGATCCCCTCCCCACAGCAGAGGTATTAGTGACAGACTGAGCAGAAGACAGATTGGATGAGACAGGGTATTTGTAATGGTTAGAGGAGAGTTTGTCAGTAGATAACCTATTGGGTTTCCTGTCAGCTGGCGGATAGCGCGCAAAGATTTTTGGAGACGGCAAGTTATCGTACAGGCCTGCGTTATCATAAAGCATTTCTTCTCCAATGTTCCTGCTACGAGAAGAAGGAAAGCCATCTTCTGGTTCCCACTGCAACACATACACCTCGGCAGTTAGTGAACAATACACCATGCAGAACCCCCTAGGTGAAATTAAAACATTAGTAATGCTTTTGACCGCAGCAAGCTCTGGGTGCTCAGCAAACACACACTTATTTTTCACACTTAAGTCAGACTATTTAGAAAGAAGGGGGGAGGACATAGTGTGGAAAGCAAGCATTGCATTCTGTGGCTCACAGCCTCAGCACTAAGCATGTTCCACAGTATGAGCAAACCTATCACCCTTGCTGTTTCATGGACTGCATCTCAAGTTGGTAGCTCTAGTACCAAGGGGGTACAGAATGTGTTAACGGGGGGATACTCACAGGCTACACAGATGAGTCTGTGGATTACATCTGATATATGAGTTGTTAAAAGTAATATGGCCTCAGGGGCATTTTTCTTTTTTTTTTTTTTTTCTTTTTTCCTTCTTCAGGTCTCTCCCATGAATAAAAGCTGCTGGTATACTGGCACCACATTTTATTTGATGAAGAATTATTATTCTGAGCTAAAAGAAGTACAATAGCTCTTTTTTTTTTAATTTTCAGAAAAATTGAAAGCTCAACAACAGTACTCCAGTGATTCATACAGTTAACCTTAAAAGAAACCAATCTGGTTGCCAAATATCCCTCCTTAGCCCATCCTGGCTGTGGCAATACACTACTCATACTATGGCATGAGCACATCCAAAAACTACACAGAGACTGCTCACCACACATGTGGTCGTGCATTGTTCCCAAGAGGAGCTTTCTATGTTTCTTTCTGACATTACTAAGACATGTTAGAGGACTGGATGTCTGGTCCATTTCACACTTTGAACCTCTTAACTTCTCTTCAGTTTGCCTTTAGTGAGAGCTTTATGCAGCAGCCCAAATTAAGAGCTAACATAGGCTGTAGCTCCCCTGTAAATCTTCCTGAGGACCACATATTGCCATGGGTTAGCATCCGCTATATGTTAAACTCTATTACACATCTGCCTACAATCAGCTCTGCAATTTATTAACATGGAAGTGACCACTGTGGCTCTCCTTTGGGATGAGCAGTACCTGCTGTCATTTGGAATGCAGCCCCAGGGACTAAGTGTTTGGGTTTGGGGTTTTTTCAACAGACATTAAAAAGTGTCTGGTGTAACCGACTTCTAAATTTTGCCAGGTCCAGTGTGATCTAAAAAGTACCCTCTCAAGTGAGTATTATATTCAAGGACTTGGCAACGAATCACCAACAGGCAACTGCTTTCTAAATGCACGTTGGCTCACGTGCAGGTTAATGCAAACAATATGTCCCATGCCCCTTTTATTCTGTAGGTGTGAGGGGAGCCTGCAACCCCCAATCAAAAAAACATGAGTTCATTTGGAAACTGCCCAGTGAGCATTTCTAGATAATACAATTTTCAGATGTCCATGCATTCAACACATGCAAACCATTTGTTCTGTGCAAATTCAATTCTTACCGATCCGTTTATGCAGGGAACATCATCATAATGAAGTGCCATTCCACTTGGACAGGCGTAGCCGTTGGCAGTGCTTCCCCGGTACGGATTTGTAGATATAACTCGCCTGTTCATGAAACTGAATAAAGCAAAATAAAAATAATAAAACCCAGTGCTTAAACCTAAGCCTAAATTATGATTCAGTGGTATGTTCCCCGTGTCTGATTCTGTAGCCTGGAAGCACATAGCTTCTCACTTTCTCCAGGACAGTTTTAATTCCTTTGCCACTCACGTGTTGCTGCTAGCAGCCAATATTACAACATATGTTCCTGTACTCCGTTCTTACAGTGGGAATACAACTGTGTGAAGGCCAGTAGGGCAACAGCTGTAACTGCTCAGTGGCATATTTACATGGGAACCTGCTGATCTATGTTATACATCAGCTTGCCAGTGTCCCAGAAATGTTCCCTTGCTGTCTGCACTGGGGAGAAGCAGGTGCTTCTGGGTGCATGCATGCTCACGGGGATGCAAACTTAGGAACTGAAAGAATCAAGAATCAAATCCTACAAAAATTGATAAAAACCCCCATAGAATTCAAATGAAATATCCTGAACAATTACTTCCTCAAAATCTGGGAATTTTTCTTTTCTTTATCAGAACTTTTGGCTGGGTATGCCACTATGCTTCCCAACTCTCCCTGGGTAATTGTGCATGGAAATACTCTATATGCTCATTCTTGCTCTGTTCCACATGGTGGATCTGAGTCCTCTGGAAACTTCAAAAGGGATCTATCTATCTATCTATCTATCTATCTATCTATCTATCTATCTATCTGTCTGTCTGTCTGTCTATCTATCTCCATATATTTTTATATATTTTAATTTATTCCCTTATCCCATCCCAAATAACAATGTTGCTTGTTTTACCAGAACTCTGCAGAACACATGCAAGATATCAAGATCTACACTGGGTTTGCAAAGATCTTACAATGCAGAAAATGGTACAGTTGTGCGCAATAGCAATAATGACCTCAAAGGGCAAGTTTTCTTTTGTAGCAACTGCTAGAATTGAATGAGGTATGGAGTGAGATCTCAAATAATTCTTAGAGCCTCAGGTGTACATGAATGGGAAAACAAAGTTTTCTATCCCAAACAATGGAACTATTCAGACTCTTTGCTGACATTCATAAAATATGATAAAGCACTACTAATGCAGAGAGGGTCTTCTGTAGCGCTGGCAGGAGCTCAGGAATGCTGTGGTTTCAACAGTTGCTTTATTTTGGCTTTGGAATAACATGGAGTCCATTGAATTTCTCATTCAGAAGGAGAACTGGGGCTCACCTGAGCTGCAGGAGACCTGGGCTCACAGGAGGGACAAACCTGCCCAGCTTGGTGTGAACCTTCCAGGGCAGTGTGGGGGTGGAACAACCTTTAGACAGGAACTTTTCTTACTTCAAACAAACTAACAACAAAAAGCCCAAGGAAAATTCCATGATAAAAATGTTTTTAACTTTATCATATCTCAAACTTTATTAGACATTATTAAAGGGCTGCATTTGTTTACTGTTCTTAGTGAAGGACGTTATTCAAGTGTTTTTGGTTGGTCTGAAGAACTGCACTTGGAGTCGTTATTGTATTTCTTTCCAGTTAAGTGGCTTCAATGAGAGTGATACATAATAACCATGTCTGAAAACTGGGATATTCATTAATGACATCTGATGCACCTGTAGTAACTATTTCCACTGCCAAAGGAAGCTAAGATTTATCTAAGGATCTACAAAAACTTCATAAGCATTCTTTCACTAAGCCTCATTAATCCTGTTTTCAGATGCATCCATGTAACTTAATTGTATTCTGAAACTGCTAGATGGAAAATGGAGAAAACTTGGTTGGAAGAACTGGTTTTTCAGCTTTTCCTGAATACCTATTGATTTAGACAAAGGAAATTGATGAGGCTATTAAGGAAGAGCTGATAGTTTTGCAAAGCATCAGTCTCAGGAAATGAATAACCAAAGTGACTGAGTGATAATCAAAGCTTTAATGATAACTGCATTTAATTTGGAATACTGATATTCATTCTATAAAGGGCAAATGAGTATTTTATTAACATTTAAGTATCATTGTAATTTCTCCTCATTTTCTAAGAGTAGCTCAAAATCAGCAGACAGCTACTCTAGTTGCTTATCAGCAAACCCTTGCAGGCTCTTAAAGACACACAATGAATTTTAACTAATTCTTAATAGGGGAATTCTGCTATTTTGCAAGTTGTTTGACATTCCTTTCTAACATGTGGTCTAGTTGCATATGTTTTTTCACTTGGCTCCAATTAGTATCACATTTGTGCAGAAAAGGAAAGCCGTGCAGTATTCAGGGGAAGAGGTTACCATTCTATTTCTCTTAAATGTGGTTATTGCTGTATGCTGACTGAAGCAAAAACACATGTCAACACAGGATAAACGTTTTGAGCCCTATTAACTTCTAAAAAATATTAACATAAATCTGTATGCTAGGTGCATTTTAATTCTATCAAAATTATCTCGTTTTCACAAAACTGGGCTTGTGGTAACACTGAGTCACTTTAATTTCTATCAGAAGACATTCTGATTGAAGTTGTGCATTTTCTCTTATTAAACTTTCCTTGGCACCTTGCTAATGGTAGGAGGATCTTCTTTTGCACAGCTTCAAAACTTTTTTCTTTTTTCTTTTGCATTTTCTATCTGTTTAAAGTCACGATGGGCAGATGGGGTGTGATTCTCTAATGTATTAAATCACACAAATTCCAAATGTGTGTGGGGAGTCTCATTTTGCAGTGGGATGAGGGATGATGCCTTTGCCAGCTGTCTTCTCAGGCCACCCTCTTTCTGACCACTGCAAACTACAGGGAACATCTGCAGCAGGGCATCCCGCCTATCTCAACCGTTTCTTAACTCCCCTTTTTAAATTACCTCATCTAGCCTAGGAAAAATAGAAGTCTTTTCCCACCAAAGACTGCTATAATGCCTAAAATGATTCAAACATGTAAATCACTATATATGCTAAGTATGCATTACCCTTCTTAGCACAGGATCAGTAATGGGGAATTCACCAGACTGATTTGCAATTTAAACAGTTTCCATGTTGAGCCCTAGACACTTTCCCAATTTCCACCTCCTAAATTATACCCCAGAAATTAATTGGACTGGGGTGAGCTTGATGAAGTTTTTAATTATTCAGAAAGAACTTGAGAAGGAAACACTGAGAATGTGAACATTCAAGACTTAAATTTGCCATACATTCTTAGTGTGTTGCATATACGGGCCAATAATATCCTGTATATTTGGCTGTATGTAGAGCAGATACAGCCAGTAAATGTGAATTACATAGCTGCATATTTCAGAATCTTCGTTCTCTTCCAGTGATAGTTCTACGTTTTTAGGCAAAATGAAAGATTAAAATACAGCATTTGATAAGGGGACTTACTGAAAAAATTAGTAAAGATTTGAGTAAAGTTCCATAGTGCCTTGCATCTTTTACAGAATTTAGCAGGATGCCAAAACAATAATCATAAACACATCTAACATGCTGCGATGCTGAAACACTTCAGGAGTTCAGTATCTGGCAAAGAGGGAGATGGATTTTGATAAGCTGTGTTGGCAGTGGAGTTAAGATATGGATATAAATTCTCAGAGTAATGGAAACACCCGGGAAGCTGAACGCCTCTCACCAGAAGGTCTGTTTTGCAGCCTGGATGACGCTTGCCGTCATTTCCACGTCAATGTAGTCATAGTGCAGAGCTCCAGGGTCTGTTGAGGACCCTGTTTCTGCCAGCAAAATTCCTATCCATCTGCCCATGTCTTCGGAGGAGGATGCCTGTGAGGAGAGGGCAAGAACATAGGTCAGGTTTTTGCTCTGCCACTGAGCTAAGGATTATTGCAAAACAGCGCATTCTTCTTGGTTGACAAATTGCTACCACATTGTATGAGAGGCTCTGGTTTCACTCTGCTGAACTCCTAAAACCCCCCAGATTTCTTATTAAATCTGCTTTGCTAGAAGGAGTGCACTTTGAGTAAGCTTGTGTGCTCATCAGTTATGATGTAATACAAAGTGAGCAATCCACAAAAAAGAAGAAAAAATAATCATTTAAGGCTAGTGGATTTAGATTCAAGTAATGCTTACTTTAGACTTCAGAATATTGAAAGCTTTAACAGAATTAGTTTCCGATGTTAGACTGGGGGATTTTAGATAGCATGACTCCCGAGAAGAAAGTGTTACTGCTAAGTAGAAACAAGAGGGAGTAGGGAATGAAATAGTGAAATTTTAATGGTACTTTTTGGAAAATTTCACTAAATTTGTCTAGATGATGTCATTCATTTTCCTGATGGTGCAAGTAAAAACATGAATATTACTAAAATAATTTTAAATTTTCCATGTTTTGCTTCAAATCACCAATTCAAAAGTTAAACAGTAGCAAAGTAAATAATGGATAAAAGTAGGGGGGAAAGGAAACTGTGAGTTTTTTAGTTTTTTTCTTATTTGTAAATATTTCATTGCCTTTCACAGTTCCTTGAGCTGTTTTCTAGTTTTTCAGCTTCTCTGAATTGCTCTCAAGTAACAGGCCTGTTTGTAAGGATAGGAGACTAATATGACCTGTAGCTGGAAACATAAAGTGGTCTAAGTGCCCATCCTGCCACTGAAAGCACAAGATTGTCTCTTTCTGTATCTTCTCATTTCAGGTTTTAAAATATGACAAATAAAGCCCCTAAAGAAATCCTGACTCACCTAAAACAGACAAAAGTGTGACCTTCATAGTGCAAGGAGGAGCATGCCAGTGTGTACACATGTGGTGTGCCAAGAGACACACAGGCTGCTGGCACACTGCATTTTCTTACTGCACAATTACCTTAATACAGACACAGACAGAGCAAAAGGAGTTCACGTAAGTAGCAGACAAATGAGGGTTAAGAGCTCTAGAGCTCCCATCAACAGTGATCCATTATTTAATTATTGCTAAGTTATTTACTCAAAGTAATTATATATCCCTGATGTAGAAGTGTGCCTAGAGAAGGAGCAGGGATATTTTAGTACCAGGTCAATGGAAGGTCAGTGTAGAGAAAAGCATCTTACTGAGAAGATTTCTGAACTACATTAAATTTCAGTCATTTTTTTTGTCTACAACACTTAGTATTTTATTTCTCCTTCCAGTATTTCTTATTCAGCTCTGGAATAATATTATTTCAAAGATTTTTTTTTTTTTTTTGAATGGACAGGTTGTATGAAAGCACTTCTCTAATTTAGCTTGTGGGTGTTCCTAGAAGTCACAACCATTAGCAACCACTGCACCTCAAGCACAGCAACCTCCTGCCCATTTCGGAGCAGGCGGAAGGTCAGGGGATGCTTCGAATCCAGTCCCAGGATGACTTCGCAGCCACGGAGAGGGATGGAAACAATGTGCGTCTTCAGATCTGTCCTGTCCTTGTGGAAAATCAGTTTATTGTCTTTCACTCTGCACCAGCGCTCACGCCAGCGGTTGTTAGAGAGCACATTGAGATATCCTGCAATAAAATGAAATGTGAGATATTTTACTTCTGACATTTTTTGAAAAGAAATAAAAAAAAGAAACTTATTTTCAGTGTAATGCTAGCCCTTAAATAACTTGTTCGTCTTCTAATAGGAAGTCCAGATGGGTTTTAGGAAGACAAGAAAATGACCATTCCCCACTTCTTTAATGAAAACTATCACTGTGCCAACAACCTAGAAAAGAGGATATAAATATGTGATCCTGCTCATGTGCAAATGGCTGTTCTGTATCAGTCACTGCAGCAGCTGGATGAGCAGGAGCACACCAATCCCCAAGACTTTAGTAAGAATGGGAAAGGGACAGTGATAAAAATTTACATACACAGCCGATGTGCTCATACACCCTCACTGTGGGAATGGCTTTGATAACTGTGGCTGACCAAAATTTTCTGGGAAAATTACAGCTCCTATTATTAGGTAATGAGCTACCTTCTGTAACATCCAAAAGCACTTTTTTAAAGACTTGCTAGTGTTGATGCTATATGTTCTAAATTCATTTAGAAAGAAGAATACACATCAGGTTTGCAACATTTATAATAAACATTTAAGAGATCATTATCTATGTGAATAAAAATAAAATTCATAATGGTTTAAAATTCAAAAAGTAAATATGTACGAATTTTATCTTATCTTAAAAACAAAAGTTTAAAAAACCATTTTTTTTTTCTCCAGGGATGATTGAGTGCCTTTACAAGTTTTCTTACCATATTTTACATTGATACAGTGTCTAGGCATATAACATCATTAAACAGGTAGTGTTTTGTGGTTTTCCTTCTCTGTCTAATAACAACAATCATTCCAGACTCAAACCTTACAATCAAAGCAATGCCCATTTTTCCTGCCTTATTATAGTTTGGGAATGAAAAAAAAACACCTTTTACTTTTGCTTCCACATTACAAACGGTACATGAATTCATCATGTTGCTGCTTTCAAACAGGTTATGAGGAGGAAAAAAAATGATATCTTGCAAAAGCCAGAAGTGAGGTTAAGAAATTGTCTTCTACCTCAGATCTGATTTTCATTTAATCCTGTTGGAGAGCTCTCTCTTTGGTTTTCATTAAAACTATGACTTATTATTAATTTTTCTGGGTTTTCCTTCCAGCATCATGGTTCCAACGTCCAAATGCGATCCAACAGGATATAGCAGATCAGAATTGTGCACATCTTGGAAGGCGCTATTAAAAAATGAGGATGTGCACAATCCTCTGGTTTGGCTCCTTGTGATGATCACACTCTTCAGCTCTTCTCCCTCCTCCTGTAACAAAACCCTGTATCACTGTGCATTATATTACAATCCCCAGAAATGAAAAACCCTTCACATGCAAGCCAGATGGCTTGTTTTGGAGTGAGAGTCCTTTTTTTCAGACAGTTTTTCCCCTCTGCTTCCAATGCACTTCTCAGAAAAGCTCTTCCAAAACTTACTACTTCAGCTGAACTATGCAGGATCCTACACTTTCCCTCCCACGTATCTCTACTTAAACCTTCAACAGCTGAAATGACCAAAATGCCTTGAGCGTACTCCCAGTTGGGGCATTAGTACTTCCGCTTTGACCAGGCAGTCTAGGACCAGTGATGTTGTAGGGAAGAGCTTTGACTCCAAGTGCAGTGGGTTTTAGTTTCCACTCTAGCTGAGTGTCCTCTGCAGCCCTGCTGGGATTTTCCCTTTGTTCATGGGAGGTAGAGCCTTCGAAAGTGTAAAAACCTCCAACTATGGAGCACTCTCCCAGAGGGCACTGAACTGAGCCAAATTTCTGGTGGTGAGAAACTCCTTCTGCAAAGGCTTCCTGCAATGACCAAAGCCTAGACATTTATATATTTTCCTATAAAATCTGCAAGTGGTGTTGAGTAGAGCCAAATGCAGGCAAATAGTAATGGCTGTATTTATGCCCATATCTGAAATAATAATAGAAATACGAGGAATTAGATTGTACAGCTGTGGTTAACATCTCACATAATACAGAATAATCAACGGAGTATGAGAGCCCGGAAGTTTGAGCTTTTATGGAAGCCAGATGCTTCGGACAATGCATCTGGCTGGACACAGCTTTTCCCAGCTGTTCTTTTGGTTGATAAATCACATCTGTACTTAGCTGATGTATAGACACATACACACACACTTATTTAATCAAAGTTTGCTTATGTAAATGATTCCCTAAGTGTGGTTTGAAAGCCACTTGTGATCTATGACGTTCTCTCTGGTGGTCCATGGATCTGCTTCTACCACCTTGGACAAGCATCTATCACACTTCATGCTCCGATGAGTTCTGCCAACTGCTGCCTAATCATGGGTTTTCTCAAAGTTTTTCTGGGTCAATTAAAGGGTAAAAGGCAAATTCAAACTCAGAATCTGGTGCAACTGCTTCAAAGCTTTCTACGGAAAATTTTTTCTGGAAGGGATTGGGTGAAGGGTATCTTCAATCTTATTTATGTATTGAAGTGTTACTTAATACTTGAGCACCAGAAGGCAAACAGGAGAATGTAAATACATTGCATTGTTTTAAAATAGCAAAGCTGTGAGGACATCAGCTAAGTGCATTGCACAAAGTCTTAAATTGTGAGCAAACTTTAACAGCTAAGATATAAAATATAAGTATTTTCTGCATGCCGTTTTATTACGCTTCCTTGGTGCTGCCAAGCACCACACCTGTCATATGGAGTGATCAAAATTAAGAGTTAAAATAGCTTACTAGAAATTCGTTACTTCATTTTGCCCAATATGTACCACTTTAGGAACCTATAATTAAACTCAAATCACTTTCGTTGAGGGTAGTTGACTGCTGCCTGCTATTCCATAAAACCTTAACCACAATCCATTATAAAAGACTTGATCACTTTCCAAGAACCTTCTTCTGATTCCTAGCCTAAATTTATTTCATAGTTCAGCCTATATTCATTTTATAACCATTTGCTTGAGAACAGCTCTTGTTTCTTTATGTTTTTTTGTCCACACTTCTCTTCCCCCTCACTTCTGCAAAGAGAATGATATTCCTTCTGAGCCTGTGCTGCCATTTTGTTTAAAAAGTCAAATTATTTTAGTTTCTTTTTAAATCACAAACTCTTGATTACTCCTCTTGCAGTTCTGGCGCATCCTTCTGCATGTTGGGGGAAGAATTATAGCAGTAAACGCAATTTTAGAGAAATTTCTAGGCTAGAATTCCATAAAGTTTTACTGGAATGTGCATTTAAGACTCAAGGAGAAAAATCACTTACCACATGTTGGAACATCTTCTTCAGCTGATGAGGTCTGTTCATCTGTTGATGGCTTTTTCTTTCCTAAACCAATGATCTTCGTTATTTTTTTCCCCGTTACCTTAGTCACAGTGCCTTTGGCTTCTGTTTTTGAACTTTTTTTCCTCTTCACTATTAAGAAAGCAAAAGTTTGTATTAAACTGTGTTTACCCTAACCGATGAATAGAGAAAACCTGAATAAAAACAGAAGTTCAGACAAAAATATCCTGTGCAAGATGAACATTTGTACAAAGGTTGAAGACTGCAATGAGATAAACTTTATACGCCCTCTCTAATAACCTCTGTGTTGTAAAAATCATGGCATTCTGAAGGATAATAAAAACAAAAATCAAGCTTCTAATTTTATTTAATCTAATCAAGCTGCAAGTCTCTTTCCACAGCAGTCATCATCTAATTTATTAGTGTGACTGAGGTACCTGCAAATAAACTTAGCTCATACACACAACACTAAAAATCCAGTCATATATTTCTTCATGGTTCCTAAACATTTTCCTCAAAATACCTCAACAATTAAGAGCACAAAATAAGACAGAACATGCTTGCCTAGCAAAAATACTATGTATGATTAGGTTAAGATATCACAATGGACACTTTAAAAAGACTCATAAATGAACTACTAACAGTTAAATTAGTGGGGTCAATATAAGCATTGGATGGCTAGAATTTGTCATCTTCTGTGATCATGAGGGCTTGGAAAGAAAAAGCTCTGCTGAAAAGAGGTATTTTGCTAATATCCAGTCTATGCTTCCATTACCTTCACACAATACTAGTTGTATTACAACTCTGTGCACTGAGGCATTTTGAGTTGCTGATTGTAATATGGCAAGGACTACGGATATAATTTTTAAAAGTGCCTACCTGACTACAATCCTATCAAGTTTTCCTAAAAAAAGTTTCTAAGATCAAACAGATTCAGAAAAAACAGACCTTTTATTTGCAAAACAGAACAAACAAAATAAACTTCAGAAATTGCATTCAGTGGCCTCAACTAGATTCCATCAACAGAGCAAAAGTCTCTCTGATAACTGACAAGGCAGCAAAAACTTTCAACTTGCCCCGAGACATAATTTTGATGAACAGTACATTTAAAATAGTTACTGACTGAGCTGCTCTATCTTTATCCCTGACATATCAATTCCTTCTGCAACAGGGAACATTCAGTGGTTATGGACTCGCATAAAGTAAGAGGAAAAATGGACAAAATGTATGAATTGATGAACTGGCAAGAAAAATGCACAGAAAACAGAGAAGTAGTTTGGGATTCACCATGGGATAATTTATCACATTCCGTTTAATTGTTAGCAATCATGGAACATTATGTAGAAATTGTATCTGTAGCCAAGACTGTACAAAGCTGAGGGGGAACGGCAGCTCTGCAGGTGCCGATAGTCGCTCCCCAGCCAACTCCAACACGCTGACGTGTGTGCACAAGCAAAGGTCTAATTCTCTCTTTTCAAGGGAAGGGTGTTCACAACTTCTACTGTGCTCTCTAAACATGGCAACGATTTCCCTTGTTGGAGGGAGGATGGCCACCCTTCCCATGTGCTCATAAACCCTGGCTGGGGAGGCAACCTGAGCACAGCACCTGCCCTCAGACAGGTTTCCATCCCACACACCAGCAGTCAACAGCTGGCTGTGGCTGTTGAGGGGGAGGAGATGAAAAGCATAGAAAAAAGACAGAGACTGAGAAAACCTCATTTCTCTGAAACAGAAGCCTAAAGGAATCATTCCCACAAGCATGAACAGACAGTGGGACAAGCCCATTTCAGTGTTAGTTTTTCTGTCTTGTCTTCCCTCCACATTGCTGTTTTTCTCTCCTGCAGAACTGAGAGGCAGCAGAAATAAGGACTTCATGACCTAATCTCTTCGAGTTTAAAGAATATACTGATTGCCCAGTTGCCAGTGATTTTTTTTCCCCCACAAAAGCCCTTTCTTCTCATTTCCTTTCCCACAGAAAAGTGAACAGCTGGTAAAGGGCAGAGCAGAGGCTCGCAGTGGGTGCCAGCTGGAGATGACCATTTTCTGAAGCCTCTCTTCCCAAGAACTCCCTTAAATGTTTCCTATCAATTATTTTAAAAATAGCATAACTTCATCCAGGACCCTAAAAATGATGCCAGGCAGACTTCATTCCTCTTGCAGTCACTAATGCCCATTGTCTTTACTACTACATACTGAAGGTCAATTTTCAAAAGCAGCTGGTATTTTAAATGACTCTCTTTGAGGCTTCTGAGCTGGGCTGCTTTTCCAGCAACACATGCTCCATCATACCTCCCACAAGGTATCTGAGACACCAGGTACTTCTAGACATCGTGGTCAGCACAGGTTTTGGGTCACAGATGCTTCTCAGCAGGTTTCAGAGATTAAAATGGTATTGAGTTTTATGAAAGCTTAGTAAAAGATTTTATAAGGTGAAATCTAAAAATGTACCACAACTTTCAGAAACCACAAAACCCGATGTTGTTCGAAACTGATGGGTATGTCAGAGATCTGTATAGCCAGGAAACGCTGTAAAATGACCCAGGTAGAAGATAGAGGAAATGAGTCAAAAGGCGAGACAGTTCTGGCACCAAGGCCAGTATTGACATTGTGCTCACTGCAGCTCATGTTACCCTTCATTTAACAGCTGCAGAAAAATGTCTTATCTAAACCATACCATTGCTACATGGCAAGTTAATGAAATCAGAAAATTTCTTCTGCTTTGGGGAGGAGGGAAGGGGATGGGTAAGAGAGCACAGAGGTTGAGGGGATTGAGTGTATTAGATGTAACTCAGACAGAACTCCCTCTGGGTTTGGGATTTGCCTTTCTTAGATTATAAGGACTACAGAACATGCATGGCTCCTAAATAGCATATGCAAAATTATATACATATGTACTCACAAACCCACTGATATTGCATTATCATATACCTTTAATTATGTTAATATAAATAATCATACATAATAGTTTATGTATAAAGGTATCTGTGTATACACACACATATATAAACAGAATATATGTGTATACATACATATGCATATATATATATATATATATCTCAACAGATCACAGAATCACAGAATATGCCAAGTTGGATGGGACCCACAAGGATCATTGAATCCCACCATGTGCCTCAGAGTGTCATCCAAATGCTCCTTGAACTCTGTCAGGCTTGGTGCTGCGACCACTTCCCTGGGGAGCCGGTTCCAGCACCCACCCACCCTCTGGGTGAAGAACCTTTTTCTAATATCCAACCTAAATCTCCACTGACACAACTTCAGGCCATTCCCTTGGGTCCTGTCACTGGTCATATTTATATAATATGCATGATTCTTTTCTTCTAGTATTCAACGATAGTTTTTTTCCTTAGAAGTTGTACATCTACAGCTTATGTTGCCACTATACAGTTACTAAAAAAACCTGTTAGTTGCCTATAGTGGTCGCCCAAGCTCCGAAAAACTTCCTTTGAACACAGAAAAGGCAAAGTCAAAATTTCTATATTCTATTTGCTTATACAAGTTTTATTGATTATATCAGCACAATAACATCAAATGCCTTCTCTTACTGCAAAAATTTAAGGATTCATTCTTGACATAATTCAGATTTCAAGTTAAACTGAATCCTGAAAAACTTTACTGCCTATTTTGAAAAGACAAAAGCCAGGTATTTCACTACCCGACACTCCCTATATGTACATATCACTGACACCAAACATCTCCGGATCTGAGACGTACCTTGTTCTTTCCCATTGCACACAGCAGCAATGCCATTTTCCACAGCACCCTCCCCATCTGAGCTCGGCCTCTCGAATGACAACTTCTGCAGGGGCAAGTAGATTAGTTGACATAAAATGTTTGCACCTTCATCAAATCAAGTGTCATCAGTCAATTTAAAAGTATGCTTACTATGAAATAAAACATGTTTCAAGCTCTCGTTCATTTGGAAGAGAAATAGAAGATAATAAAAACTTTGGTTTTAGAGGCTTTAGAAGATTAACAGAAATAACAAAATAGTCTATATTTGAAATTCACAATATATTTTAATTAATTTCTAGATTCTAAATGTTGCAATAAAGAATAACATGGATCAGATAAGAATAAGGTAAAAATTGTATCTTTAAATAATGCTTCATATATGCATTTGCAATTACAACTTCTCAGCAAATAGTGCATTCCTACAAGGTGCTTTCAATATGTCCAAAAAAGAGACTTTTGAAATAAACTTTTAGCACTGATTATTTTGTAATGGTTGTGCATGAGATATGGGATGAGGCAGATAGAGTTTATGCCAGCACAGTTTTGGTGACCAAATTACTCATGAGTGGTGAAGCCACAAAGAAGATGTGTAGATTATCACAAAAAGGAATGAATGAGAAATTTTGTTACACCTTCTTATAGCATGCATTTTAGAAAAACACTATTTTACAACATTTTCAACTACTTTGTCAATACTGTGCTGGTATGTGCAAGTATGCAAACACAACAGCTTTTGCCTGTGAATCCACGAAGTCTGAACTGTCCTGGAACACGCTTTGCTCTTGGTTTCCCAGGTGCAAAGTAACATAATGCCACTGACAGTGACACACTGCCACCAGAAGGGTGAATCTTGCCATTAGGAGTTCAATGATGAAACCTTTGTCAGAGGGATTTTTTAAGCAGGGTCTGCAGAGGGATTTGCTGACATGGATGCCATAATGGAGCAGGGCCTTAAACTGGTGCTGGTAATGTACTGATCATTCACTGCAAAGCTGCTCACTTTCCTAATTCTTGCTCTCACATCCTGCTGAGTCAAGGCAGCAGAGACAATCACATGTGAATAGTCAAGTTTCTGTATTGAGACATGAATGCTTGAAATGGTTTGCCAAAACAGTAACCTCAGCATGCCCAGGGAGCTCTTACACAATTCCCCAAAATGAGACTTCCCCTTAAAACTTTTGTATAATCTTCAGCTATTCTTCCCCAAGAGTAACACCCCTGCTTGCTCTTTGCATTGGATGGAGAGCATCTCTGCATTCCAGCACACACATCAGACCCGCTTAGTCTGCACCCCTCTGTGGCTGAAGAAAAGCTGGATACGAGTCAGTCTACTGGTTGTTCGTGGCTAAATGAACTTACATGGCAGAAACCTCAACTCTGTAGGATATGTGCACACATACAAACAAACAAAAACAACACAGGGGACCATGTGCCTGTAACAGCAACACAAGTCAGCAAGTATTTACATCCAGTGCCCACCAGTGTCTCTTTAAGTAATCATAAGGGATTTTTTTATTCACCATTTTGATAACTTTACCTTTTCTAGCTCCGTCTTGTGTACTGGAGAACTAGACAATGGCCCATCAGAGTCTACAGCTCCTGTACAGTTGCTGCAAACATCTTTTATAACCTTAGGAGACAAGGTAAAACTTATTAATTATTAATAAAATACAAATCAGAGTAATTATATATGAATGTGAAGGGAGATGGGAAGGAGAATCACACAGACATTTACTAGGCTGGCAGGTGTCAGACAGGCTGCCACTACAACAACTTCTCCACACTCCCTCCCTAAGTCATTTTATGTATGACCTGGAGAAAACATAATGGCTGGAGGTGGAAGGTTTCAGTTTCTAGACAAACTAAGCTTCAAGGTTCTCCCACGTAAAGAAACCAATACCAGTGCTGATTTCCATGTGCTAGTTTTGCAGTGTGGTGTCAGCTGACACCACCAAACTAATTTCATTACAATGATGAAAAAGTGGGATAAAATGCAAGGTCCCTCAAGACAATGGAGAAGAGTTTTGCATAATATACTACACAGATGCTCATTTTTTGCTGTCGGAGAACTAATGAAATGCTGATCAACTGAGAGTTAATACTGCACAGTGGTATTTCGTGGCATGTTTGTATTATACCTGCACATTAACTTAGAGGTATAGGTCAAAGTAATTGTAAAGTGTTTGTAGAAAATGGAAATTTCTCTGTTTTTAAAAGTCAAAGAAAAATCTAGAACTTGGAATTTACTGATATCTTGGTAGAATCTGAATGACCTAAAAACCTGAAATGATATAAATGTAAAAATACATGATGAGTAAAGATGCTTGATGATTCCCCACGGACATAGCTAAGGTTTTTATCTCTTGTGAAGTTACCACCAGTCCATTAACAGCCTGAAAATGCTTGTGCTGATGGGAATAGAGCCTCGATCCAGACTCATGCTGAGGCGGTGCTGAGCTATACCATGCTGATAACAGCCCTGCAGCCACCCAAGGACATCAAAGCCAAGAGAGGTACAAAAGGAAACATCACCACTAGAGATGCAAACTTTCCCTTTTACATGTACTCCAGCATGTTTACACATCCAGCTCCTCCCTTTACACTGTTTACAGCAAGCCCAGTTAGCAAAGAGAAGGATGTGCCCTGAGAACATCTCATTTCAGGAAAAGTAGCAATTAGCTAACTGTCAAAATCCAGACTTTTTTCAAGAAGAGAAAAAGCAAATCGATAAAAAATGCCTTTTTAGTTTCAAACTGAACAATTTTGATATGGAAACTATTAAAATGCTGAAGATGGCATCAAATGGTCCTTTCACCATACTTAAGTTCCCCTTAAGAGTGAAGCTAAAACAAATCAAATGTTTATGGGCTTACAAAGACCCTGTTGCTACTCAGGAGCACACTGTAAATTATAGGCATTATATGCTATAAGGAAAGGAAGAGCACCAGCCCCATTTTACAGAGGGAGAACCCAGGAACAAAAGAAAGATTAAATAATTCATTCAATGACACATAAAAAATCTAAGCAAAACCGGAAAACAAACTTACACTTTTATTTCTGAGCTAGTATCTTAAAACACTTCAGCATCCTTTCTTGACTGTCTGAACTTCCCTATATTTTGCTTCAGAAGCCCAGTATTTCATAGCACTTGGCATCCTTTGTAACAGAAAATTTAGATAGATCTGTTGCAGAGCATTTGCACTGTTAACATATCCCTGAATATGTTATGAGTATGTTATGGATATGAGTTAAACATATCCCTGAATTCCTCAAAATCATAAGAATTTTTTTCATGTGTGTCGTTTTATTTTCAACTGCTGGTCTTCAGTATGGTGTAAATACACTGCTGTTTTCTTTCTAGAGAAATGTGTTTGTACAGTTTCCGGGAACATTCATTTCTGTCTCCTGAATGACCCTGATTCAATGGCTCATGTTTTCAGCATCTGCTCACACCACACAGTTAGTTAATTTTGGCAAAGGCAGATAGTAATGGGAGTTACAGACAGAACAGAGGGAAATGATTTGGCAGCACTAACTAAATAGTATGTGCAAAGTCATGCACTCAAGTAAATCCGGTTCTTATCGTACCCCACATATTTAAGGAGAAGTTGAAGTGTTTAATTGGGTTGTAATTAAATTTTGATTAAAAAAAATGAAACATTATCAAGAGGGAGCTGGTGGTAGGATCTGAAGTAAACGCATATTCAAGGGTCCAACACTTCATTTGGGTTCAAGAGGTTCACTGGCAAAGACTTGCTCATCACCTTCTATGTGCAGTATAATTGTGTTCAATGCACAACATAAAATTCATTCTTCTACAGCTCACCAGGATGAAATGTCTTTAATATATAATGGTTGGCTGGATGCACTTTCTATAATTATGTTTGCAGACAGCTGCCATTATAAATCTGGTTTTCACATGTATATAGCTTTAGCTCAAAATTTTAAGTATAAAGCATTCCACCGGTATTGCCAACTTGCATAATTTCAATCACAAGACTCAAAAGTTCTCATCAGTTTTTTCTATGTTCCATCTCCTGGAGTCATCTGAAAACAAAAGATCACTATTTTCATCAATACACTGCAAATACCCCATTAACAGTTAAAGTTTTCTCACTCATTAGAGAAGGGAAATAATTCTCTTTTTCTCACCACAAATGCTTTTGTACACTACATATACACACAGAGAGGCTGATCTGCCAGGAAAATCAAATTGAGATCATAAACAGGCTATCTATTCAAATATTTAAAATTTATGAGCAAATGCAGTCAGAAAACTGAAGACCTTTCATTTCTTTGGATAGCCTCAAAACTAAATATATTTAAAATATATTTAAAATAATCTTCAAGAATTTTACGTACCACAATTACCATTACAATGTTACAATTAGCAGACTTCAGAACTGCCTCTTTCAAATACAGACTTGGAAAAACCTTGTGCATTATTATCCCTTATTTATAGAACTATAGAATTGTTTAGGTTGGAAAAGACCCCTAAGACAATCGAGTTCAACCATTAACCTAGCACTGCCAAGTCCACCACTAAACCATGTCCCAAAGTGCCACATCTACCAGTCTTTTAAATATCTCCAGGGATTGTGACTGCACCACTTTGCCGGGCAGCCTGTTCCAGTGCTTGACAACACTTTCAGTGAAGAAATTTTTCATAATGTCCAATCTAAACCTCCCCTGGTGGAACCTGAAGCTGTTTGCTCTTGTCCTGTCACTTGTTACCTGGGAGAAGAGTTCAACTCCCACCTTGCTACAAGCTCCTTTCAGGGAGTTGTAGGTAGTGAGAAGGTCCCCCCTGAGCCTCCTTTTCTCTAGGCGGAGCCCCCTCAGCTCCCTCAGTCACTCCTCATAAGACTTGGGCTCTAGACCTTGAATCCCTAGCTGGATCAGGATACATATCTGAGTATGGCATTGAGTGCAGTGACATGAGGCACAGAAGGAAAATATTTGCACGTAGAAAGATGAAAAGATTCCCTGCCCTGAGCCATTGACAATAGTGAAGTCAGTGGAATTTCTGCCACATGGTGTGTCTGGAATATTTCTCTCTTTAAAAAAATCTTACTACACAACACTAACATTTACTATAAAAACCTCATACCTGCATTCACCTGCAAATTTCTATAATTCTTGTATCTTATTTTAAATGACACCAGGACTGGAGGCAAAATACTTATCCTACATTTTTTCTTTCTACATGCAAAGTCAGAAGAAACAAATTAGATTCTTCTGGTTGCTTTAAAGATCCAAGCTCCAGACAAGAAGCACTGGCTCTGCAGTAAAACCAGAAAGCCAGCTGCTTCCCAGCCAGCTCCTGACACACAGAAACTAAACAAATTCTGAGTAAAAGTACATTTGTAGATAGTTTATTGTTGTTGATCTCTTTGGGATCTGATAAGGAAAAGTTGTCCTGCCCTCCAGAAGCATGCAGACCTCTCTCCTGGTGGATACCATTGGACGAATTCAGGCTACAGACTGCCCTTACCATAAGGATGTGATTACAGAACCTTATTTTGTCTGTGTTTTCATGAAACTCACAGGAGAAGTTCACAATTTTAATACCTTCAAGTTCAAGGTATAAAGCTGACAGCCTGACTGCACATTTACTTTACTCTCTGTAACCAGGCCAGAAATGCATCCAGCCACCACTACCCACATGTTTTGCAAATGTTGGAATTGCTAGAAATGGGACAGGCTGTATCCCCTGGCTTTGTCCTTTAACTCTGAAAATATGAACTTGCTAAAGCTGAAATCTGCTTAAGCACAACACAGCAGAGGGAAAAGGGTTTGGCTCCAGACGTAAGCCAGGATTTCTCATTCTTGAAATGCACCTTTCTAATTGCTGGAACAGTGCTGACTTTCTGGAACTCTGTCATTTTGGTGTGATTAGCTTCTCATTTTCTCTCTCAAGTGGATCCTTATAAACTATATGTGTTAGTGTCAATCTCCTCCTCCTTAAGAGAGCAGTAAAATTCTCCTACTGTTTTGCAGAGAAGAAACGCCCCAAGAAGTTTACCTAGAAGAAAATCTAGGCAGGAAAGGCAGAAATTATTTCCAACATAATCTGTGCTTTAAGTCTCAAAAAGAAACCGCCTTTACCTTCTGTACTGGAAATTATTCTCAAGCATCCATTAGCCTGAAAAGATTAATCTTTCTGCCTTACTGCCATTTGTCTGAGCAAAGTGAGGATGAGATTCTGGCACACTAGCAGCCAGCAAACCTATCTTTAGTGCCTGTGTATCCCCTTAAAAATACTTTTCTGACTTACTCAACCAAGACAACCCCTGTATCATTTCTCCTGCGATATTACCATGAAGTCTATTGCCATATATGGCCACTGGATCAGGCAGAGCCCAGGGAAGGAGGTGCTGGGTGGATGGGGAGGGTGGCTTGGAGGCACTGCTGCTGCAAGGGCAGAGGCACCCTGGACAAGGGGAGCTGCATCCCCAGGTTGGGTAGTGTGGAGATGCAGATATCACTTTAGGGTGTAGATCTAAGCTAAGTATCATTTAAATAATTTTCCACCTGAAGCTGTGAGTAGGAGAGAGGAGAAATAGTAGTGGTGAAAGCAGGGATCAAATCTCAGCCCTCCTGGGTGCTACTCTGACACATGCTACAACTTGTATTTGTGATTTTAGCCAGGAAATCCAAAGAAAACTTATCACTGAGAAAACAAGTAAATAAACAAGCTTGTGGTTCTGGATTCATGGGTGGTTTGGTTGGGGTTTTTTTAGTTTACATATACATAATTTTTTAAAAGAAATGTATTGTTTTCGATGGTGCTGGTCACACACACACGCAGACACTGGTTCATAGCCAAGTTGGACTCCTCTGGCTCTGTCAAATTCCACTGTCTGAGTACTGCAGACTGGTCAAAGATCCCACACACAGCTCGGTCTGTCACCTCTACAGGTGAGGTCCTAAATAACGCTTATGCAAACTTACTGACCTTGCTATGACTTGAACTGAAGTATTTCAAACCATCTGTTAGAGACAACAGCAGTGTAAGTCCTAGGAGGTTTAATTTAGATCGCACAGCCTTCACTGCTGGTGATGATGTACAGTGAAGAAAGAACTCAGCCCGACTGTCTTGGGACACAGTACATTAAGTCACTTATAAACTAACAAACACTGCACGGAACTCACTGGTACGGAGTATGCATCCCCAAACACATTTTCTACTCAGTTTTAAGGCTTGATCATTTAGCACTTGACTCTACTCAGCTACAAAATGAAGATAATAACCTCTTTGGGGAACATTACATAAGCCAAGAAAGAAATGTTTGAAGTGTTGAGATCTCTAGCTGGAAATTCCCATAGAAAGTAAAATCAGCCACATAATGTTTACAGTTACAGGTTCAATTTTGTGCTGATTTAAACTGGCTAAAGAATAGCACTGTCAGTAGTTTACTCTTCAGTACAACTCAGCCCACATTAAGATTAGAAACCAGAAACTACTTGACTCCCCTCACTAAACTCAGGGCAGTGAAAAAAAGATGTTTACAAATACTTTTATGAGAGACAACATGCAGTTAATCAGAGACTAAAACTGTGTAGGACAACCAGATAAAGAGCCCTACAAGGAGTGTTGCAGGGTCTTTGGATGACTGGATACAGTCACAACCATGATTTTACTCTCTCTTTAGGGCAAAACATTCCCCCTTATTACAACAAGTTCAGAACTGACTGAGCGTTGTCAAAATGATATATGAAGAAATGTCTCCTTATGCCTGGAAGATTCGCTGCTCAATTACAGACCCTCATCTGAAGAGATTGCTGCACAATGGCTGCACACCACAAAATGAAGAGAAGTTAACAAAGGGTGCCTAACATGGGGAAAAACGAAAATCAAGGCCAGAATGTCAAAATGATAGATTACCTCTCATGCATGATAAATCAGAAATACATTTTTGCAGGAGGAATGCTAAGAGAAAGAGAAGGCCTTGGGATCAGAAACCATGACCATTTCCTTCTACTGGTCTTCTACAACAAGCTCCTTCAGAACTTAATTTCTTTGGCACCCATGTATTTTTGAGAGCAGTTTTCTGTGGCCTAGTCTGAAGGTTCTGCACACAGAACACATTCATCTGTACGAATGAAGCCACTAAACAAGCATCTTCCTATAATGTCAAGTTCTTACTAGTCCTTTTATTTTTAATGCAGCATTTCCCAGGGATGCTGACAAATAAGTGTAGTTTCTGTTGGATGTGCTGAGACAAACAGGAAAATTTCAGACCTTACTAGACCACAAAAGCGCACACAGATGCACATATACTGAAGCACATATGGAAAAAGCTCATTTTTGGGTCAGAGTGTGTAACTGCACACATTTTGCAACGTACATTTTTGTGGGAACATTTTAGGACTCAAGACTGGAAAATTCCATCACTTTATGTTGCCCACCATATTACTGAGATGATCTCAGCTCTAGCCTGAATTTCTGCTAGCTTCATTCCTTGCTCTGAAGTCTTGACAGGCTCTTTGGTGACATCAGTTATCTTTTTTCATCAAGCATTTGCTAGCTGGTAAAACTGAAACTCCCTTTGTGGTTTCCAGTCTAGACTTAAATTTGCACTAGGTTCATCAGCTGGGGTGGTTTTTTTGGTGTCATCTTTACAAAAAAAACCGTCTAAAATATTGTGCATCTATTTAGAATTTGTCTTCCAATAGATACTTTAAAATTATTTACTTAATAAACATATTTTATACTGATTACATCTGAATTGAAAAAAAAATCATTTGGTTTAGCTTTCAAACAACAATCTGGCCTCCAAAGCCATTTTGAGCTTTTCAGGATCAAAAGTAAGGTTTTAATTTGACACTTAACATATGAATTCACAAGAACCCATTGCTCCTGGGTGATAACCCGCCTCAACTGGCACATACTGGTACAATATCTTTACCAAGAAGGTATCTTATGAATTAGAAATGTGGTTGCAGAGTCCTTTCTCATTGTCAGCTTCTGGATCTACCCAGAAATCACACATAATAGACAGAGCACTGGGAAGGACCCTGGCCCTCTGAGTGAGGGACAGCAGGGAAAGTTAAAACCACATCTCCCAAGATAAAGCAGGACCTTTCTCAGGTCCTACACAAAGCCACACATGATTTTCAAAAGCTCATTTTAAATCAGGTTTGAATGACCAAAACATAATTATTTACATAAAAATAAATAAATAAAAAAAAACACTTAAAATTTTGCTACAGTTTTAAAAATACAGAAAACAATGCTTTCTTTTTCTCCTCCAAAGGAGAAAACACTGCAGCTGCCACAAGAGCTGCACAGATAATTTCTGGTTAGCTGTTGGACAGGCGATTTGTAGTGCACAAGCAGAGAGCTGAAGTAGCACTGAGGACTTGGAAGTTGAGTGTTCAGTAGCCTGCCATGTACTTGAAAAGGTTTTTATTAATAGAGAGCTTTGCAGCATGAAGAAGTTAAATAAAGTGTTGTCAGACTGTCTCCAAATGCTTTGCAGAAAACATATTGTCCAGCCACAGCCACTTGCCCTCAGCATACACAACTTTGTGAACAAGCAACTGCACAAAGTATTTTTTTTTTTTTTTAACATAGCAGGAATGCATCTGGGATATGGAAAAATCTGTTCTGTCTGCCTGTGTGTGGATGTTTTATATAAAATTAAAAAAACCCCAGTAAACAATTCTTATGGAAGAACATCTGATAAATGTCAATAAATTCAGAATTACTAAACTCAAGTTTAGAACAACGCAGGAAATAAGGGTGCAGTCACTATGATCTAATTACAGCGGAATTCCCTTGGAAGAGAATATGACTTATGAATTTCTTTTCATTCCAATCAGTGTTTTTGAAGCTCTAGTTGGACTAGTGGGACATTTGGATGGTGCTTAACTTTAAAACTTAGAACAAGATACTGATGTTAGAAGCAGCCTAACAAATACATGGTTGTGATTAGTTTCTATTAAAATAACAACAGAGAGTGCATTTTCTAAGCTAAGATAGAAACTCACAGTCAGAACCAAACACACACAAACCGCAAATCCCCAAAAGGTATATTCAAACATTGCTAAATAGGAAATTACAGATTAATTTTCCATTTAGTACATTAGCCCACAGCAGAACTTATACCTCTGAAGCTGCATTTTATTCTCCCTTTACTGCAGAAAAACTATCTGCCATCAGGAAATTCCTATGTGTTTTATTCAATTGTATTTGGAAAAATACAATTTATTCTTAGAAAAATAAGTACCATATAAGGTTAGATCAGAGCACACCATGGAGAATGCCTGATGAGTTTTATGCATTCAGACTTTTACATGTATTTAAAAGGCTGGATTTCAAGGTCTTAAAACAAGCTACTGCCACTGCAGTGATAGTTTCCCACACTGCTTCACTGACCTCCACATTTGAGACTAGCAAAGTCCAACATAAATACTAGTAATCTGGTTAGGATCTACAACTGCAGGCTTTGCCATGGGATTTTCCACATCTGCAGACACTAAACAGAAAGGAGTGGAAGATGACAAAATCCCACTTCTCAGAAATATGCATTCCCAGGACAAACCATAACAGATGATACACTGCTAAACCAGGATTAACAAATTTGAATGGCCTTCATGAAACGGAACGATTTTTCTCCATCCAGAGAAATTCAAATAGGTATCTCCTCAGAGATCCTCCTTTTAAAAAAGCTGACACCATGGTAAAAATAATGTGGGTGCCAGCTCCTTTCACCTGAGGGAACTTGAACCTTCCACTCACTTCCAGTGTGCCCTAACCACCAGATCTTTCTGGAAAATGAACTGGAGGTGAAGACAGAAGGGAATTTGTCACCTGTCCTTTCAATGCCAGATTATTGCACCATGAGCAGTGAAAACCATCCCAGCAGCAGCAGCAGCAGCACCGGTGTAACCCTGAGCTCCTGGATGCCCAAGGAACTGCTTCAAGGTCTGAACATTAAATCTGTATTTCTGTAGTCCCAAATTAGTTGGGATTCAAGGGGTCTGGATTTGCCTGAAAGTTGCTGTCTGTGTCTCAGTCTTTAACAGCAACTGAGCAGGCAACATGAGCACTTTGTGGGTGGAAAAGCTCCTGGTCAGAAATCCCCCCTTACCTTTAGCCACTGTTCTGCCTGCTCTTTGCTCTGCACTGCCAGGACCAGGGCATCCGCTCCTTGGTGTGAGATTTTCAGTTCATGCTTCTTCTTTTTACTGTCTTTGGGAATATAGGTGATACTGCAGTCATTCAGGAGCAGCTCCATCTGGGGCTGCTGGTCCTTGGAACTTTTGTAACACTAAATAAATATAAGGAAAGTTCAAAAGTTAGATATTCCCTTTCTGAACCTTGCGGGAAAGCTTTTATTATGTAGAAATGCTATTTTTTAATTTCTAATATTTTTTACACACCCCATTACCACATACCAGAGAGTTCACCCAAAGCCAACTTTGCATTTCTTCTTCTCATCCACTCTGTAAAGCAAAATTACTTCCAGACTGACAATAATTGCAGGACAGGTACAACATATGGAGAGAATTAAGCATCTCTCCCTTACCCTATGACTCAACCTTGACCCTGATCAGGTAGGAAGAGGGTGTTTTAGGATATCTGTTCATATGTAGCATCAGAATAAACCTGTACAGTTAACGACTTTAAAGACCAGATGTTTACCCTGCCCTCCAGCAACAGACCAACATATGAAGGCAAATCTACATCAGTGCCTACACACTGCAGTTGGAAAGCCACTGGCATATGCCTTACTCAGCTGTTCATTTTCTTGAGATAAGAAAAAAAAAATAGTAATGGTGCGGAAAGCAGGCAAAGTCAGGCTTTTTCAGCCAATACAGTTTAATAGTCCCTGCACAAAACTGCATAAGTTTCCATGTTAGTTTACTTTGTAAGCTCCTGGCTAAAAGTATATAACTTATGGGATGTTTTTTCCCTCATTAGTAAATGCTGTCCATGAACAGCCATTTCATACTGGTTCACTGATGACCTGCTCTATGTTTGAACTGGTGAAGGTGAAGGGTTCCTCTTTACATCACTTGTCCTGCAGACCCAATCTCTATTCACACCTTTCAACACACATCAGTACAGCTGAGGTTCCCGAAGCTGTTGTAGTGCCAGACTGCAGAACAATGTTTAACTCTGGATATGAATCCAGTTATATATTTATGTAAATTGGGGTTTCATTCATACAAATAAACACTAAGGCTAAAAAAAAATCTGCTAGTAAAGAGGTATCTGATCATCAAGACTAATTAGTACACACAGAATAGCTGAGTATAAATGTGAACAGAGAAAAGCACACAAATTTTTGCACATCTGCGGCAGTATTCACGTCATGTTGCAACTGTCTGGAACACAGTAGCTGTTAAAAGAATGTTATAAACACTATAACTTGGGCTGACCAAATACAGACACACTAACTAGCCTCTGCAGATCACTGACAATTCTCCTTCCCTCTCCAAAGCTCATTACATCAAAGTTTCTCCACTTTGGTCACAGATTTTAAGTTTGTAACATTTAAAAAATATTAAGTCTTCAAGCTATGAAATCCTGAAGATATACATTAGTCACTTTAAGAATCAATAAACAGCATATAATTCCTTCTATATTAATCTACATATTTTATTTATAATTATACATTGCTAAAACTGAAGTATGTATATATTAAAGGACTTTAAGTGAAAAACAATTCCCTACTAAAAGTTATTTCTAATGTCTAATGCTAATTAAAATATTTTTGTTTCATGATGACAGCTGCATTTATGACACAACCAATTACTAATCCCTAAGAACATGTATTTGTTTTACTTGCATATCTCATAAGTTAAATGTCCAAGTCCTCCTTCAAACAATAAACCAAATTGTGTAACTTGGTTGTTAGACTCCTATTGTGACTTTTATTTTCTTAATCCCCATTACAGAATTACTGAAAGACGATCCCCATAAGGTAAAAATAAGCTTTTCAGACCACACATGTGGCTAAAGGAAATGAAAATACAAAAAATAACATATTTTTATATAGAACAAAAAAATGTAACTGTAGAAGAAATATTGTGTGACTTCAGGGAAAAATCTGTTTCTTTGACTCTTTCTTTTCTTCAAGCTATTATCAGATGGTCCTGAAATCTGATATGATACTGATATATGGTGATAAAATGGGGACTAGGGATAATGGTACTATAAGAATATAATAAGAGCTGAATCAGAATGAACATTTTTTTCAATAGAGTAGGATATAAAAATTAAATCCTCATAACTACAGATAACTAGCAAATCTGTTCCAACTATATTTTCAGGTATCTCTTACCTCTATTTCATATCCTGTTATTTTCTATACTGCCATAAGTACAAATGTACTTGGAAAGTGAACACACCTAAGCTGCATTGTACCAGCATAAAATAAAGAGGTTCTACAGAAGATGTTCTATCACCTGTTAATCAGCTTTTAATGTTTGGGATATTGCAGTAATTGTTAGTTATGCAATTAGTTACAACAGTTGGAAGCACCAGATCAGAAGGCAGGGAGTGCCTAGGACCCCAACTTACTGATTAATATAAGCATTAGTTCACCCATAATGACAGACAGTAAGTGTTTCCCTCGGTTTGGTTCTCTTTTCAGAAAACAAGAAGACATCTATGAGCAGATAATTTATGGCATCTTTTACTGGTGCCTCCAATCAGAAAGAAATGTAACAGATTTGCTTAAGGAATAAATACATCCACTTGTTTCTTTCCTTTCTATAATGCAGCTGTGCATCATGTGAATACTGCATCTGTAATTACTGCAGAACAGATGGCAAAGGTTTAGTTTAAAGTGTATACATTACCACAGCATATGCTGCCAAGTGAATTCTCAGTCTAACAAGGGACTTTTCTCTCCAGCAGTCTGATCCAACAGTTCACACACAAAGCTCCCTATGAGATTTTTTTGTCCACAGGGAATGGAAGATTGGATTTACAGTTTCAGCAAATTTTTTTTCCAAATAAATATTTTAGAAGATAATATGCCAGACTTCCTTTCCAATATCAAGGAACTGCCTGGGTTTAAGTGAAATAAAAATCGAAGTTCTAAGTGGCTAAATGATACACTTATAATTTCAGTGTTTCTCTGCTTCTTGGATAAATCATGACCGAATTCTTTGGTAAGGTTACTGTAGACTTGGCCACTGTTTGCAGAACCTATTCCAAAAATCAGATTCCTGTAAAAATAAATACATCAACTAAAAGGTACAAAGAAAATATAGCTAGCTAAAAATAAAAATTACCAGTAGTTTGTTTTCTTTGATAACACACAGCAGTTTGGTCCATTGCCCAAAACGTTTCTTTCTAAGAAGGAAGGCACAGATTTTGGCATCCTTCACCAGATCCATAGAGGCTTCCTCAGAAGGCCACTGATGTCTCATTTTCTTCCCCTTTCCATCCTCCTCCTCTTCATCATAGGATTCGTAAGAGCTGCTCATAGCATCTGAGTCATAATCTTAAAGAAAAGTGTGAAAGTGTTAGCTTAAAACAATTAGCCATGAAGCAACTGAAATAACTGAAAACCTCAAGAAGGTTCATTTTAAGTTAAGGCTTTTGAAAGTCAGCCATGAACAAATTACTGTTTCACTGCTTAGTAGTATCAATATATTAAGTTAATTGAATAAGAGATGCTGATCCATTATGAAACTTTATAGAAGACCCATACAAACACCTTGTGATTTTTAATTGAAAGAATAAGCTGGGAATACATAGCTAGAATTTCAGATAGTGTTTTATTATCTTCAAAATATTATTTGACAGATACCTTCATTTTTTGTAATTCTTTCACAGAGAAACATTTTCATCTTGCCTTAGGACAGTACATCAGGAAACAAACACTCCATATGGTAAAGGTCATAAGAGTACCTTATGGGGCAATATCTACCTATCATAACATTTCATACAATTCTCAAATACAGCACCTGCACTGATACAATTAACATTCAATAGGTAATGCCTTCTTGAACTACAGATGCTGCTGGAGTTAAAGGCATTGTGCAAAAAATGTTTTGTTCTGTGCTTAACCTAAGCAGCTAAATCCTGCTCCAAGTTTGGTGATGGAATAGCTTCCATTTTAATCAAACAATCTCCCTTCAGGCCTTTCATTTTCAACAATGTAGACAGATCTAGCAGTATGCTCAGCTACCAAGTCATTTTGCCATCATCACAGAACTCCCTCTTCCACCATCCATACTTATTTGTTTATGTGGGTATATGTATTTAATATACCTTAGATACAGCAGACAGATACCTTCAGATACAGTAAGCCTGTTATCCACTACCACATGTTCCCATGGAGGAAAACTGACTGGAACATTTTTAAGACTGAAATTTTTAAGACTGAAATTTTATTTAAACATTTCAAGTAGACTTTGATATATTTTTTAGCTAGAAGGTGGAAGAAATTCTCCCCTTTGCTTTAGCTAGGTAATTAGGACCCAACTGGAATGTAGGAAGGAAAGGCTGGGAAGAGGACAAGAGAAAGGATTGCTGGAAAGCTCATTCTGCATCAGTTCCTCCCTACATGCACAGTCAGAATGGGACGTACTCAGACCTCTCATCTCTAAATCAAGACTAGATATGCTAATACAATTTGTGTTTTCACAAAAGTGTATGAAACAGTACATGTTCATTCAAAAATGAAATGAAAATAAAACTTGAAGCTCTGGAAGCTTTTTTTTTTTAATTTAATTGCCGTCTTCTGGTCAATTCTGCTACAGAGTGTTTGGTTTGGGTCAGCTCCATATGGGCAAGTGGTAAAAGCCTCAGATGATTATCAATGGGAAAACATTACAATTTTTCACTTGCTTTACAAAAATCAAAAGGAGGATAGAAAAATTTAGGGAAGATGTTTAAACTGACAAATTTGGAAATGTTATTCCAGAGTATTTATTTTTGCAGATTTGTTTAAAAGAATGTATAAGATCTGGTAGGACTTGCTGCTTCGTCCATCTCTTTCTCTTTCTTCCCCACGAAGCAGGAAAAAAGCCCAAACAAGAACCCACCAAAACAAAAGCAAACCAAAACATTTTCCCTGCTCCAACTTCTTTCAGAGTAGTTTTCCACAAACTTTCACACTGAAACTTCAGGAAACACTTGAGAGATCACTGACTGCTTGCAAACACACAGTAGCATGTCAGCCTGTTGGAAGCAGAGACAGAATGATTCATGTGAAGTTACCAAATACAAAGATGTAAGGTCTAGTTATTAAATCAGCATCTTCAAGAAGGTCTTCTTCCAGAGGCATGGGCTGTGGGACAAGCTGCCATGATCTACAGTTGCCATCTCTCTGGGAACTTTTTCAATGCCCTTTTGAAAAAAAGTAATACTTAGGTGCCTATTATTCTGACAGATTTTTTTTTTTAGGTAAGAAGCAGAAGTAAGAAGTTACTACTCATATGCTGAGATATGGAAATACCACTCTGGTGGTATATTTTCTGTATTTATAAAGAGATTTTTTCTCCAAAATTAAGAAACTACCTTTTCAATATAAGAGTGTCTAGGGGTAAATTTTCATCAGATGAATTTGAAACATGACTGTACAAGGGGGACAATCTTCAAGTATAGTCTTCCCAAGAGAGTGGAGCTGGGTCATTTCTCTACATTCTGAATACACATTGAAAAAGAGAAGTTTGCATGACAGTATCAAAGACTTTTCTATCAGAGCACTGCATTTTTAAGTGCATCAATCAAAACTATGAAAAATGGAATCTTTTAACACACTGTCTTTCCTCCCTCTTTAGAACATCATTTAACTTATTCATATTGCAGAAAAGAATGTTTCACCTCAGATAAAATTACAGGTCTTCCCTTTGCCATATATCAAAAAGTTGGTTTTCTTTTGGCCATAAACCCCATGCAACAATCTTGCCTTCTTTCCAGCAAATTTACTGGGTTAAATCATTGCTTTTTCCTCACCACATTGAACTCTATGATTTATTTTCCTACAGTAAGTTTTACTAGTTTCAAAAAAAGTATATGTAGGAAGTGCTGATTGGGACTTGACAGTAGAAACTGAAATTCCGTGTGTTAAATACCCTACAGGTATTTCCTATGTGGCTCAAAAGCATTCCAAGTGCAGATTTCCTGTTAGCCATAAGCTGTATGCTCAGCAAAGGGACTCTGCTGGCACAGCAGTTGCAGGTTCATCCAAATCTCTGTTTATAGGAGGATGAAAGTCAACAGGGGCTTCGGAGACTCCCATCTTCACACAGTCTAACAGGATCTCTGGGGACCTGTTGCCATACCCTGCCCATTAACCACTCCTCATGTTCCTCTTCTCGTTGATTTGTGGGACTCTTGGCCAGACGAAGAGCTTGTTGTGTGACTCACACCAGGAAGGATGCCCACCTTGGAGTACTCATATCATCCTTGCTGAAACTTGGCTGCTCTTTACCACATTCTGTTTCTACTGCTTGTTTTTCCGAAGTGCTCCATCATACCCAAAACAACTCTTCCAGGCTCTGAGACACAAACTAGTATGTGTAGGAAAAGTGAAAAAAGTCTCTCCAAAATAAAGTGCATTTATTAAATCTACTAAAGTCTCAGAGTCAGAATGCACTGACATACAACAGGTTCCAATCTACTGTTATTTGCATCTTTAGCACCTTCTCATTACTCTTAACTTCTTTTGACATTGGCTTTTCATCTTTATGTTCAAAATTTTCTGCTGTTAAGGGGTGAAAATCACTATAGATTTTCACATTATTTGTAATAGCATATTTCTAAGACTTGTCTGTAATCATTTAGGTATTGTATAGATCAGTAGATTTTAATATAGAGAAAGAGTTATCAAACAAGTCATATACATGCAAGTGTTTGTTCACAAACTGATTACAGGGGCTTGGGGAAGTTACGGATATTTCATTTTCATGACATATTCTGCAATTTTCTTCAGTTCTTGTTTGCCTTTACAGGTAAGACACAAGGTACATTTGTCTCCTTGCTATTAATGACATTACAACAATATTCTATAAGAATATTTACTTAAGATAATGATGTCTGTCCCAGCAGCTGTTTAACAGTTTATTCTTGCACTTTTTATACATCTAGCACTTTTTTTTTGTCTTCTTCATCTCAAATAGTCTGAACAGCTATTGTTACATCTTTTAAGACAGTGCTTTGGTGACTTATTTTAATTACCATACAACTCGATTTAGTGGAAGTTTCGCATGAGTGGAGATGTGTTGCTAATGGCACATTGAATCTAAAAGTAAATTCATTACCAATGAAGAGGGGAAATGTATGGCCAGTCTTCACGAACGAAGATTTGGGAAAGGTCTTTACCTTTCGAGCCTGCGTAGTGGATTTTTTAGGTGAGACACAGTGTGCGCTGAGCTGAGCCCACCCTTTAATCCTTGAGCTCACCCTTTAATGGGCTGATGAGCTCCATCTGCCCGGGGGAGTTTCCCTGACCAGGAATCGAACCTGGGCTGCAGTGGTGAGAGTGCTGCATCCTAACCACTAGACCACCAGGGGTCCCCTGAAGAGGGGAAATACTTTTAACACAAATTAACAGAGATGACAAAGAAGTTCAGAACATAAGAAAATAACAGCGAAATCTCAGCAAGTGAGATGCTGACTCACACTAACACATCTTTAAGTGTCTTGATATACAGACTTGAATTATGGAATTATTGATGAACTATTAAGGCTGCTATCCTGAGTATTTTTATGCATTTGGACGGCTAAGTATAATAAGAAATCAGTTCCATATTTTGCCTTGTTTTTCCCTAGGCAATCCTTTAGCAGTGCCATTAACATCTGCACTATTCATATTTTTCTGCCTGAGCATACATCTTGTTTAATGACAAAACACAAATCAGAAGCTGACTGGATTACCCCACAGCATTTCAAGAGAGAAAATGAAGAGATGAGCGATTCTGGTGCTCTTCAAAGTCTGTATGTTCTTTCATTTGCTTTCCAGGACATGAAACTCTTTCTTACCTTGAATTTCTTAGGTTAATTGAGAGCTGCTAGATAACTTCAGTTTATGTAGTGTACAGATGAATAACATTTTAGTCTTAAGGTGACTCCTATGCATGTTTTGTTCTGGTTCATTCATTTGTTCTGGTTCAAATAATTAAAAAGGCTATAAAATGGGGGAAGATAATCCTTTAATCTTTGGGCCACAGAAAATAATGATTAGTAATAAATCAGCCCTACACAAGTAATAAATTACTCCAGCCAATAGAAAAGCAGCAAAAAGAATAATCTTTGCAATTTTTTTGGTACATAACACTGTGCAATGCTCATTTCAGCGTTTCATCAGTGTGGTCTCAGCACAGCTCTACTTCAGTGCATAGGTCTTTGGACATGAAAAAGAGCATTTGGGTGTGGCAAAAGGATGTTCTGGTGGTCAGCTGGAGGCAGCCCTCTGCCTAGTGCATTAAATGAGTATTCACGAACATACTCTCATGTGCATCACACTTGGCTTGTGGGAGCAAGACAGAATGACCAACTTATCCCTTTCCACAACGTGTCATCAGAAATACTGCAAATCACATCTTTTCAGTAATTCCTTTTTTCTTTTTATTTGTCTATTTTAGCAAGCAATTCAGTGCAAAAGAGGCACAGCAGTAGATGTGCAGATCAGTATCAGTTTCTGAGATCTCTGCATTCACAGTATGATCAGTTTAGAGGGGTTTACTCTGGACAATACTTAACTCTGGCCTCCTGGTCCAATGCCCCCACCATGTTCGTGGTTCAAAGCAGTTCAAAAGACTAGTGGCTAATTTGGACCCTCTGTCTCCAAAGGTTGCTGAAACCTGTTTACTGTGCAGCTAACTTGAGCTCCACATTTAGTTTCCTCTAAGCAGGTTCATGCACATTGAAACACTTCTGCAAACCAAACCAATGCATGGCCAGTGAGGATAACCAGCACTGGCCCCAAATCAAAGCAATGCTCATGACACATCACCAAAGCACTAACAGAAATGTAGCTGTCAAACACTAAAAAAAGTCAAAGGACACTGGATTGCTCAGAAACTGATCTAAAAATATCTTACTCACTGGAAGTGATGTACTCAGGAGCCTTCCCCGGACTGAGTGGCACTGCCTCTTCGTAATAGCCTTCAGGAAGGGAAGATGTTGGCAGTGGTGGAGGCCCGTTATCTGGTGGCTAAATGAACAAAAAAAAAAGTCATTACAGACCAATAAGGTGTTAAATTAAACATGGTCAGAACATCTGCTCATGATCTGTGCCAACGCAACCAGCCTTATAAACCCTGCTCTTGTGACTATTTCATATGTTAACTATCTCTAACAGCAAGGCTCTGGAGGGCTGAATCAGGTATCCTTTGAATACTGTATGTTCTGTGGGGTAGCATCTTTTAGAAGAGAAACAAGCTGAATCTCAAGTTCTTCATATGTTGTTATAATTAAACAATAATAAGTTGAGGTTGAGATTTGAAGCAATAGAGTGACTTAATTACAATTCATAATCTACTGATACATTTTTAAATGTACCATAATTGTCAAGACTTTTACCTCTACTTGTGATAAGGAAGCAGAACTTTCCTGCATGTCCTCCAACTGAGGAGAGGTTTATATCTCCTTTGGAGATACAAACACTGTAGGATCCTACTTGTCATTGTTAAGGATAGCAAAATCAAGATAACAGCTACATTAAAAGATTTCTGTCTACAAGAGCACTAAGTGGTGAAAAATGCTGAAAAGATACAGTTCTCTATTTAAGAACTGGAAATCTAAAGGGTCTATGTAAGAAAGAGACTTCTGTGCATAGATCATTTTACAGTGTTAAGGCTTATTTATTAGTATTTTACACTTAAAATAATTCATATTACAGCAGCAAACAGCAGTTTGGTTGGACAATTTAGAAAAGTTGAATAGCCTGAGATGGCAGAGACCAAGGACAGAAAATTTAAACCATATTTTCATGATAGGTTTTTTTCCAATAACAAATCAATTCTTAATATACACAGTAACTTTTATAATGTTATTTGTACATAGTGAAAACTGAGCTACAAACAAAGAAAAGTTTGAAACATCAAGAAGCTATTGTATGATAAATATGTCAAATACCAGGTCAAATTCTAAAATGCTTCTTTTCTAAATATAAACCTGTTTTAAATTTAAAACTGATCTACTGCTGGTTTGTTGATATAGTACAAAGTAAATTTAGTACTCGGTGACTTCTTCCATATGACTTTACTGTTCTATTTTCTTAACAAGTACCAAAACAACCGTATTTTAGAGAACTCATTCATATTTGCCACAGGTTTTTAGTTTCATATTTACATATTAGATCAAATACTGAAGCCTTTTTCCAGCACCAGTGGTTTATTGCACAATTACAAAAATTTAACTTGCAAGCAGAGTCTCATTTCTGCTGTAACACTTTTTCAATCCACCTTTCTCCTTTTTCATGGGATGACAGAGATGCAATGATGTTTGTCTGCATTGGACTGATCCAGTCTAAATTAAGGGAACGAACAGAGATCCTGAAGTAAGAAACCAGTCAGGGTGGGCTTTGCTTATGGTCAGATACAGACACTTCTGGACTGCAACTCAGATGAACTGACCAGTCTAGCAGAGCCTTTTTCCACCTCATACAGACGAGGCCACAGTGACTCCTCGTTTGCTACAGACCTCAAGTTACCTGGGAGTAACCCGAGCTTTAATAACATGTGGCATTAGCTGCACTGAAATTACTTCTCTGGGCACTTTCAGGGCTGGATTCATCTTTGCATATTTCAAAGCTAGACATCTCCAAATCTTATTACTGATTACACACCTACGCTAGACACCTCATTCTTTAACAACATCAGCAAGATGAGTTCCACCCTCAGTGTGCTCTGCAGTTAAATTCATATCAAGTAGGTTATTCCACCTTGCAGGTGCCTGTGTATTCCCAGTGTGCATGAAGTCAAGGAACTAGTGACTAAACCTGCCCTTCAGCTCATCCAGTGTGGGCTTCCCTTTGTACATCAAGTAAAACCAGAAACTTTTTCAGGAACAATCAATTGATTCATAACTGAACACAGAAATTCTTGGTCAGATTGAAATTTACACTAATGTTACTTCCCTATCAAATGATATAGCCCACTTATGTCACAGTCAATTACAGATTGCAGATGGCAATTACTGTTATCTACAATGTGAACCAAATGAGTTTTCTTCACAGATCAGCTTTGCTAGAGAAATTATCTGTCAAAGAAGAAAAATAATGAAAAAATGTGACTTTTAGTGTAGTGCCCCTTTAATTTTGCTGAAAAAAAATCAAATTGCCAATCTCCAAATCATCACAAAATAAATGAGTCTTTCAAGGTTAGCTGCTGCTGAGAAACAGGCATAAGGGACATTAAAAATTATTACATGTTCATCGATGTTGGAAAATTTACAGCAATTATGAATTACTCTACACACATCACCTCTGTGTGGCCTGAACTGCTAGACACAAGTGGGAGAACTGCCTCCAAAAAGTTCAGCTTTTCTCCCTTTGCACAGGTGGGAAGAACATTTTTCCAGTGAGTTGGGGTCACAATTTGTTCCTAGGGCAGTGTAGATTCATACACCCCTTTTATTAGACAGAAAAATTATTATCTTGGTCTAGCCTTAAACCATTTTTACCATCGGGTGTATATACAATATATGAAATTCCTATCATTATTAAATCTCATTCACCCAGGAAATACCTGTCCCAAGTCATTCCAATTTTGACTTGACATAGCATTGAGGTTTCAAAGCTGTATTTTATCCAGGAACAAATAAGAGGTTCCAATAAAGATCGGGGGAAAAAAATCCTTGTTTTTAGACAAAATGTTATTCAGAAAGAAAGAAAAAAGGAAATGAAACACAAATGGTGCTTGTCTGATTTCGACCCTGCTGGAGCACCAGTTACTTCATACAGCTGGGGCGGGCTGGGCTGTGCAGCCAACGTCAACACAGATGGAATCCATTCCTGAATTAACCAGGCCCTCCTCTCTGAAATGCATTCTGCAGTGCTTGCCATAACAAAGTTGAAAACAATTATAAAAAAGATTCATTTTTTGGGTGGGAAAAAAAGGGGAGAAACAGAAACATTCAACATTAAATACTTTCTGATAAAAGCAAGGCTGCTTTAATACTGAAAAAAAAATAAATTGATTAAATACAAAATAAAAATATGTCATTCATAACTGTACCATAAACAACTACATCTTTTGGGAGTTATGGAATATATAAGAGTTTGAGCACCAAGATATGTAAAAAGTATACGTGTGCATTCTGGCATTAGTTACTGATATTTATAGTGCTTTAATTTTTTTGCTATTGCTAGTTGCACTGTTTAATTCTTTCAACTTGGCAATTTTTAGTGGAAAATTCTGATGACGTTACGAACTGAAATAGGTCTTTATTCAGTAACTTTTCAATAGTTTACCTGAAAAAATAAAAAGGCCATAAACCCCACAAAACTATTTGCATATTCTATAAAAGGATTAAATCTCAGAAAACACTAGAACATGTGTACCTTGAGTGGTATCAGGAGGAAAGACCTGGCAACCTGCAAGGAAGGCATTAGCATAAATTTCTTTTTTTTTTTTCTTTTTTACGACAGGCAACAGGGAAGAAAACTGGAGAATGTTGCCTCTCAATGCAAATAACCTTGGTCAATCACAGGAGTAAGAACTGAGTTAGAAAATAAATTGCAATTACTTTTATCTCCTTGGAGGAAAAGGGACAAAGACAAGCAATACGTTGTTTCCCAGAATAATAACAGTAATACTGAAAAAATACTGATGAAGATGTCTGTCAGGTTCTGGGTTTGAGACCAAATGAGAGATGCTTTAACCGAAACTAAGTGGATGAGGTGATCATTACACTACAGAGTTGAGATGTCTGATGACATTAAAGACTGGATGGTGCACAGGATGCCCAATTTCGGTTTACAGGATGGACTGTTGAGAGAAGGAAACAAAACATCTCCAAATAACAAGCAATATTTAACCGGATGGTAAAACTCACTATCCTACTGGACTCTGAAAAGGACTTATATGGACATATTAATTTAATGGTATATTATGATCTCCCCCTCCACTTGCCCACCTGTATTCCACAGAGCACAAATAAACTCTTTCGTTCTTTATCCTAAGAGATATTTCCTTCTCTATCCTACTCTATTTCCTTCTTCTGTCCAAGGGTACCAAGCAAGATAGACAGTAACTTTTTTTTTAGGGATAATCTAGCTGATATCTGCTGACAATATAGAAAGCAGTCTGAAAGACAGAGAAAAATAAATGCCAGTATACAGAGGCCTGAGGATATAAAATCACTTTGTACCCCAATGAAGACTTACACTCTGTAGTAAACAGAAACATCTCCCTTTATGCATTTCCAGAGCAAAGCAGTGAGTTTAGCAGAGCCTGTTAGTACACCTGTGATGGCAAAGACTGCCAGCAACCCAAGTGCCACGCTCGCATGTGTGTTATTAGGTCTACCACCAGTTTGGATCCAGTCGAACTGTGGAGCCTGCTGCTATGTAACCCCTCAGTGCTGAAGGCAGCAACATGAGACTGGAAAAGTGGTCACACACTGGCGATGTATAATAAAGCTGCTCAGGAGCCAGCAGGCAAATCTGGGCTGTCAAGAAGAAACTTTGACACATGCACATGCCATTCGCTCTGGAGGAAGCTCAGACCTGACATCTCTACAACCTCACTGCAACTTCAGCCTGGAGAGGGAAGAGCACTCACACCTTTACGGTCCCTAACTCCACATGTGGAGAAAATGGATGTTCATAAAACACGATGAATCAACAAACTGAGCAGCAATACAATTCACAAAACTGCTGAGCGTACATTTCAACCAGGCTTTGTTGTAACAGTGTAAAGGTTGGAAACTGGGCATTCGTACCTGCCACACACTTGCTACGAAAGCCTTTAGCTAAACTCAAAATTGCTAAGGCACTTGCGAGAAATCACTGTTTATTGCCAGAAGATCAGGACCTGGATGGATCTTGGATTTATTCAGGACAAAAGAGCTGACTGTATAGTATATTAAGACCATATTGAGCCATGCAATATTAGCCCGAGTGTACACAAGCAGAAGCTGGAAAGAATTCTGCATTTGACCTCTGATTCATATACTAAGGTTATTAATTCCCGAGCTTGTCAGCTGGAGCCCACAAAACTGGGAGTCAAATAATGCGAAGGAAGTCTAACAACTTATCTTTTCAGCTTCTGAGCACAAAAGACAGCAAACCAGCCAGCCAGCTGCAAAACTCAGCTTTTTGGAACAAAGTAACCCTGCCAGTCCCACCACGAGGCGGGTAACAGGGCTGCATGATGGGCTGTTGGTACAGTCCCACCTGACCACCTCTGCTTGTATGTGCAATTACAGCACACACCTCCACAACACCAGAGCTACCAGGATAAAAACCAAAAGGAACTCCCTGAGAAAACAACAGCCAAGGTCAGATATGATGGGAGGCCCAGCAACCCCCAGTAATCCTGTGAAGAGCTGAACTGGTCACTCACCAGCTCCTACTGCAGTGCTGAACAGATGGGGGCAAGGTGGAATCACCACTCAAAGTGATTACCAGATTACCAATTTGAGGACGAGTATAAGCACAAGTGGAACTTTTCCTTTGGGTGTGATCCTGAACAGTGAATTGAGCAAGTTTAAGGCTAAGAACAAAAGGTACACACTTGGTATGCTGTTCTCCAGGGAGTGGAGGTACATCTGACACAGTCTAAGAGCACGTCTGCTGACTTGGGGGTGAATGCCTAATTGAAGATATAATTGCAAAAATGCTTAGTATGTAGAGTATAGTGACTACAAACAGACCACAGCCTCAGAAAGCACAGCCTCATGAAGGAAAAGGGATCTGAACAGACTTGCTTGCATTAAAGAATGAATCAGGGCATCCTATGGCTCCACAGTTTGATCTGAATATTGTCTGGAGAGCATTTACACAGGAACTCAACAGGAACTGAGTTACAGTTTCACAAAATACAACACATCTGCTCAGACACCCAAATAACCCCTTTACTTAAGAAAACGGAGGGTAAAGACGGCAGTGAGGAGGACCAAATGGAAACAGTAAGAAAACAACATAATGTATCAACTGAGCAGTGAACCCAGTTGGTTATTGAATATCTCTACTGGCACTGTCACTCTGTGCCCAGATATAAATTGTCTCAGTTCTTGGTACTGTATGTAATTACATCTGAGATATTAAATAAAACCAAAAAGACTGGAACATGGAACGAACCACTAGAAAAGGACAGGTAGCTGGAAAGAGTTACATCCAAACTCTGTGGAAGACTGGAGTGGAAATAAACTCCAGACTCCACTGAAGCAACAGAAGATCTAACAAAACATAAGTGAAAGAGAATGAGCCAGAAACAAAAACAAGGTATTTCTGTATCATTCAGAATTTATAATAAAAGATTATTACACAGTTAGTTGGAAGGATCACTCAGACAAAACAATACAATTGACTCATGTCAAGCAAAGGGTCTGTGTGTACCAAGAAATGAAATGGGCTTTAATTAATGCTAGGAAACACTTTCATACATATTACATGAGAAAGATGAATCTGAATTTTAAGTAGCATGGGGCTCTCAGTCAGAGATGTTTATTGTAAGTGAGCTCAAAGAAGTGTCTGTATTCCCCAGCAAAAACAAAATCACCTTCTTCTTCCAGGAGTTAATAAGCTCATCCAAGTACATGACATGACAGTGAGGACAAGACAAGCAGTACAATGACAAAAGTGCAGACAACACTTTTTCCACTGGAACAATATTGTCTAAGGGCCTGAGCACTGCATCGAATAAAAACAAGAGGAGACTTGGTACTCACTGACCTAACTCCTTTCCCATGTGTTTGTGTACAGAACATTAATGAGCATGGTGAGGAAAGCAAATAGTCTGGCCCCCAACTGTCAACACAAGGAGGGTGTTTTACGGACAGGTATAGCATAGAAACAAGAAATGAAAAACCTGAAGCCAGAAGTGTGAGTATGTTAAGAAAAAACGGTGGGACAATATCCTATAAAATCTGTGGCATTGATAATTTGATCGTTTTCTTATATGAAGGTCAAAGATCATCAGTATCTAGTTAAAAAAAAAAGTGTATACAGCTTCACGGTGATTATAAAAAGAACTTGGTACAGAAGTTCAATCCTACTCTAACTTATCCAGTTTAAATGTAAATTCCAATTCAGAGAGAGAGATAGACCAGCTCATTCTGGCAGCTTAGACATGAAATATGGTGATATGTATTAATATAAAGGTATACCATAAATTAATTGAGAAGGAAATTGCTTTAACGAAGACTTTTCTGTGATACAATTTGCAAACGTAAAATAAATCATCAACAATAATGCCCCAACCTCACCCATGGAAAATGGGAATGACAATTACAGTGTCCTGCAAGATACGGTTAACGCAAAAAAGAAGCAATATACATTTCTTTATCCTTATTCCTTATGCAATCATATATGATGGCTGAAACTATTCCACAATTGCAGTGTGCCCAGGTGGCCAAGACGGCCGAGGACATTTAGACTGGATATTAGGAGAAATTTCTTCACCAGAAGGGTTGTCAAGCACTGAAACAGGTTGCCCAGGGAAGTGGTGAAGTCACCACCCCTGGAGGTATTTAAAGAGGTATAGATGTGGCACTTAGGGACATGGTTTAGTGGTAGCTTTAGGTAAGAAGCTGAACTCAACGACCTTAAGGATCAACCTAAATGATTCTGATTCTATGTCTAGAAAACTTCTGTTCTGGTCACTTGTGATTGAAGTACATGATCCACACAGCAGGTGTATTGATACTGTTCACTCGAATTACACTGTAGCTCAAAAAGAAACTGATAGAATCACAGAATCACAGAATCAAACAGGTTGGGAAAGACCTCTCAGATCATCGAGTCCAATCCATGACCCAACACCACTCTGTCAACTACACCATGGCAATAAGTGCCACATCTACTCTCTTCTGCCTCCCTGGGCAGCCCATTCCAAAGTCTGATCACTCTCTGTAAAGAATTTCTTTCTAATATCTAACCTAAACTTTCCCCAGCACAGCTTAAGACCGTGCCCTCTTGTCCTACTGCTGGTTGCCTGGGAGAAGAGACCAATCCCCACCCCGTTCCAACCTCCTTTCAGGTAACTGTAGAGAGCAATAAGGTCTATCTTATACACAATGGAGCAAAATAAAATCTTTGAGAGGAATATGATTGTGATTACAAATGATATCTGAAGCACAGATACCATGATGAGGAGAAAAAAAACTACTTAAACGCAAGGACAAAAACTAGCAGTGATGGAATGGTCCGGTGGAACAACTTTTCAAACTGAAATAGTGGGTTAAAGAAACCCAAATGCCAATAAAAAGATTGTAATAGGTTTCTGAAAGGGTTAATATTTTATCATTGTCTGCAATAAGAGTGACTGCACTGAATAATCAAAAAGGCCTCTTTACTTGTTCCTTCATTATGGAACAACTTGTTGAGACATGTTTAAACTGAAGTTATAGTCAGCTCTGAATTAAACAAATGAATATTTGTTGAATTTATTTTCGTGGCTTTTGAAACTTCTTTAAGGAAAGAACTTGAAGACTAATACTGTCTTAAGATCATCTTTAAAGAAGAACAGAGAATAACAACTGTTTTTCAGTATTAGAAGAAAAAGCTGGATGAAACAAAGATTCCTAAGTACCCACCTGGCACATGGACTCCTTGCTTTTGTTATGGCACTCTCCTCACTGCACACTTTAGAAGAAGCTCTAAGACTGGCACTTTTTTGGATGCTGTGCAAAGAATGATTAATGTAATTGGTGATCTTTCACCTCAAAAATTCTTTTGATTTCCACATGATTTTTTTTCTCTCCAAGGACACAGTCTCCTTTCAGCATTTTCTAATAAGTATCTAAGAGTATACCTGACAGTCAGCCAGAAAAAGGGAGGCTGTTAAATCTCTTCTCCACAATAGGAAACCCATTTATATGAAGCACTCCTACGGAGTAACTGTGTCCTGTGCAAGAATGGGTTGGAGGAAGATGACCCATCCTTTTGATTCATATCTGCAGGGTTCTGGCATTTTGCTGAACACGTGTTGCAGTTAAATAATTATTAAATTGTTAATATTCCAAGAAAAACAAAACATATACTCGATTTTACTGTAAAAATCATGCAAAATAGCTAAGTGTGCTGTTTGTGTTTGATTTTGTTGGACTGCACAGTGCAATGAAATCACCAACTGTCAGATGTAATATGACAACCAAATGCTTGGAGCTAGAAGTATTCTGTCACTGTCATGCTGTGGATAATTTATGCCAGTAATCCTCAGGCACATCTGAACAGCAGGACACACCGGATATTATCCTACTGCCTCAGTGGAAAACGTACTTCAAGGCCACTTGTGATAGTGCAATAATGGGATCCCAGGTGTTAAACCACCAGAAGCACTTTGATAGATGCACAGAGCCTTGGCTCAGTTATTCCTCCAAACCCATCATCTAGCACTGTTTCTTGCCTGTCAAGAGCAGGGAAATGCCATAAAAGTAGCTGCTGACGTGGAGAAGGATGAAGCAGGCTAAAGACACAGCCCTCGCATTAAGCAGATTCAAGAGGGGAGAAGTGATGGGACTATTTCAAACACAGTGACCTGCTTCTCTGCTGTTGACCCAAACAAAGCTTCCCAGCTGCTGGCACTGTATCTGTGCTAGCAAGCAGACAATAATGCACCCAGGCAAGTGGTGCCTCAGTTCTGCAGCAGGACTTGGTGTTGCCCTTAAGCTTCACATCATTTATTGACAGCCTTTACTTCGCAGGTCATCCAAAAAAGCTGCATGCACAGACTAAAGCAAGGGAGGATTTGTGCTTTCTCTACCTAACAGAAAGTTTGCTAGACCAGATGTAGCCAAACCAAAGAGAATTACTAAGAGGCTGAGTGCTTGGTGATTTCCTTCATTCAACTATAAGGTCCAACTTTGTCCCTCAATTTTAAGATCGGTTCCAAAGCCCGTTGAGTCCAGGAAAACTCTCTGGGCTTTAATGTGTTTTAGTAACTGGAGACTTCATTTAAACTATTAACAGCATGTCTCTAAATAAAATGAATTTTATACTCTTTGTTCTTGGACTGATGAATAACAAGACTGATACAAGATTTAGCCTGAGCAAATATGCAGGTCTATTTACAGATTTACAAAGGAAAACTAGCACTGCACCTGCCCACATGTAATTTTAACTCCTGGCACTACTTTAAGGAGTATTGAATTCCTTCCCACCCACACATCTTTACATAAGTAGAAGCTTAAACACCAATTCAGACTAAACATTTTTGAATGCAGAAACCCTTGAGTGACACAAAGAGAAACAGTGGCGTAAATGAAACTTTAATTTTCATGACACTCAATAACTGATGGGTTTAAAACACAGATTTTAAACAGTGTGTAGTTTATTTGAAGCTATTGATTCCCACTTTCAGTAAATTCCTATGCTCCAGAAGTACATCGTGTTTTCATTGGAGGCAAGACCATCACTAGACGTTATTTAGCAAGCAGAAAAAACTTTCTGTCCTGAATGGCTGGCAAGAGGAGGTGCCATACACCATGACTTTCAACTTGCCAGTTCAACTTGCCGTGAAGACAGGCAACCTGAAGTAGATTATTCTAGCCTCTGGTGGGCCCAGGGAGTTTCTACCACTTGGCTGTGAAAGCATGGTCTATGAAAAGTGGCTAGGAAAGGTGGCTCAGTATTTGTGTCACTGAGCAACGCAATTATGTACAGTTTTTATGGAGACTGGCATCAGCTAAAAATTTTTAGGACTCCACTGATTTGGAGTGGGTTGAAAATCACCATGCAGGAGCAGTAACGGAAAAGAAAATTAGATCTTGGCCACTGTCACTAATGTCTTGTGTATAAAATGAAAGATAATATGACAGTCTCTAGTCATATCTCATATTAATAATGAGGGTTTAAAAAAGAAGTAAAGTTCCAAAAAACAGCTAATGATCAATGTAATTGTATCAATGTGACCTCATGAGAAGAATTCAAAGAGTCATACTAGGGTTTGAGCTTGCCCCAGTGTTCAAAGGACAAAAAGCTGATGGTTTTGTCTCTCCCTTCTGACTCCACCTGGTCTTTTGCAGGACAGCAGCAGCCTGTCATCTTTTTCACAAATTACAATGAGCTACTATCTCAAAATAGCACCACTGGTAACCTGTATTTGGATATTGCAAGACAACAAGAGGCTTGGGACATCTCCTGGCTCCGGACAGGGAGATGAAACCCACCACTGCCTAACAGCACCAAGAGAATTGCAGAAAATTTGGCAAAAATCAGCTTCTGACACTATGGAAAAAGCAGCTGAGCTTGATGAATTCACTCAGGTGAAAGCATCTGCAGTGTTACAGGCAGATCAGAAGGTAAGGCCACGTTCAAACTCTACTCTGCCAGGCTCAAAATGGGAAGACCACACTGCAGACTGGCCAGCTCTAACTGTGTCAACTTCCACAGTAATTCCCACAGTATCTCAGAGAAATATTTTTGTTACTCAAAAATCCAAACTGAACTACTGCAAAAAACAGTGTTGACCTCCTGGATCTAATTCATACTTCACACCATTTCACTTTCTGCAGCTGTACCAACTTTAAGGGAATTTACACATTAGTGTATGAGAAAGGAAAAGTACTTCAGTCGTCTTTAGAAAAACAACTTGACTCTTCAGAGCCAAACTGAACCTACATAAATACGAAAGAATGAGGATTTCAACTGGCTTCAGTTTATGAAGGTAGTACCTGAAGTCTACACTTCAAAGGCACATGCATTTTGCATAATTTTCATGCCCAAACCCTTTCCCTTGTAATTTATGCAATATGTATCATGAATTAAAGAAAAATAATCAGTTTCTGGCACTGTTAACCATGAAATAGATTCTCCAAGTTTCACTGCATATTAATAAGACCACTTTTGCATCCATTAGATATATGCATAATTGTTTTATGCATCCCTTTTAGTTGAATTTTGCTGCAATATTTATACACCAACTCTGGATATTAAGGTTTCTAGCATAAAGATTCCCTTCCTATATTGATTTCAGCATATCTCATTACATTATGTAGAACAAAAATTTAGAGGAAAAAAACTTGTTCAGGTCACAAACCAAAAACCAGCAGTGCTTAGGGAGAAACTAAGGTCAAGGTATTCCACACAATACATGTTTGTTGTGTTTTTTCACTTTGTTCTGCAGTACACAGCATGTAACAAAAGGCTGGCCAGGAGTTCAACCTGACAAATTAGCTTTTATGTTCATAAGATGCTATTGGCTTTTACATCTCTTAGAACCAGGCATAAATGTGACAATAAAAAAAACACATTAAAATGAACCAGAACAGCAGCCGTCCAGTTGTTCTGGCCCTGAAAGCTGTGTCTGTGCTTCCTGCTTTAGTCAATGAACGTGAGTTTCCACAGGTCGTCCTTATGACCATGCACAAAACTTTCCACAGAAGAATAAAGAGATGGATACTTTATCAGTATTAGGGCAAAGACCATGTTCACTTCTTAACAGGCTAAACCATGATTTGCTTATGCTCCTCTAAAAAAAAATAATGCTGAAAATGTTTTCTTCATCGTATCTAATGTAAAGTCAGTAAGACAGAAGCATTAAAACTTGTTTACAGTTCATTCTATAACAAGACAGCTGCTCAGCTGGAAGACTGAATTATAGATCTCGATCAGTGTCTTTGCTATAAACATCTCTAAGAACATGTGCATCTACTTGTTCTGCAGGGAATTTCATATACAGAGAGTGGGCAGGAAGGGCACTAAAGACTTTACTTAAAAAAAAAAAAAGAAGCTTTTTTCCTTAGTTTTAAAACTCTGCACCTTCATTTTTCAGCTATCAAGGGGGAGTATTCCCATGAGGCTTGCTCCAGGAAATGTTATTAACAGAATTGTAAGAAACTGCCTGGGACCTGTGGGCTCGGCCAGGCCAACCTCCAACATAGAAAGGGTCAATCTTAGAAGTTAAGGTTATGTTGCTCAGGCTTTTGTGACTTTAACTTTGAAAATCTCCAAAGACTGCAATTCCACAGTCTTTGCCAGTGACCTATTCCCAGCCTTATTTCACCACAGGGAATTTTTTGCCTTCTCTTCTGCAAGTTGAACCGAATTCCCTCAACCAAAGCAGAGGTGAGAGGAATAATCATTTCCCTGGACTTGCAGGCTCCTTCCCCTTGCAACCATTTCTGTTACTGCTTACCACAAATACATTCTCTCTTGTATATATTTATATAATTAAATATAATACTCACCAGCCACTGCTGAGGTATTTCTGGCAGAGGCATTTGAGGAGGCGCTGGCAAACTGTTGGTAACTTCTTGTTTCTGTACATGTTCTTTTATTTCTAAACCTGCGGAAGAGCAACAAACATCACTTAACACCTTGGTAGATGCATATGGGATATCTTTTCCACATGTGGATCCCATGTCTGACTGTCACACACTGAAATCTGGCACATAGTGCTGATCATAGCCTACCTCCCAAGCATGGTTACTGAGGCAGGACTGAAAGAATGCTGGGAATTCAGGAATTTAATCAAGCAGAACAAACACATACTTACTCTATATGATAATGACATATATGCTGTTTGGATCAACAAATGCCAGACACAGAATAAAATTACAGGAAATCATTCTGAACTGCACATCCATCTCAAAGACTTGAACAAGATTCAAACGCGTTGCCAGGCACATACGATACAGATAAAACCACTTATTGGGGGAAGATACCACACTCAAAAACATTGCAGTGGCACCATAGAGTGAATAAACACAGTCAGCCTGTGGGCAGTACGTGACTGGCTGCCTTTCATCAACAGAGACGGACAACAGTTGTTCCCACGGTACATTTTGGATGGGCAAAGTCCTCACAAAGAAATGAGCCCTGAACTATCTTACATACCAAAAGAGTGGGGAAGAGGGTAGAAGAACAGACCCTGCCTGCCTGCCTGCCTGCCTTCCTGGAAGCAATGGTGACAGCTATTTGGCCAAGCCTACAGTGCCCATGTCCTCTGGGCTCCCTGCTGCCACCACCACCTCTGATCATGGGGCTGTGGCGACAGTCTGCCCAACTCCTAAGAGATGCAGGATGCTGTGACACCCCAACCTGGAGCATTGCTGGGGGAACATTGCCCTAACCAACTCACTAGTAACAGAACTCACACCGAGCATGTTTTCTCACCATTTTCTTCTTATTTTTTTTTATAACCTCATCGTTTCCCAGACGAATTTGAAAAGGTAAAAGGAGCTGAATGTAAAAGCTGCTTTGAGGATCCTTTGTATCACTCACTGTTCCATCTCCTTCACAGGGGAAAAAAGGAGTGACCTGCTTGTTCTGGGTTTTGGCGCAATAATCTAAATCGTAGTTGAATTCACTTCATAGGAATATGTTATTGTTTACTTTTCTAAATATCAGAAGGACATTAGGGAGCATCTCCTCAATGTTCTGGCAAAAATTCAGTCCATCGATTGTACTCTCCTTAAACCTAGACTGAATTTAGTTCCTAGTGTTTAGTTGCATTTTTAAAGTATATATTTATATAAGTCAAATGAACGTCTTTCAGTCAAGATCATATAATTCTCAAAAATTCAGTGATGAAATGTTTCCTGTTATAATACCCCAGTCCCACTGGCTGTGAAGTCATGGATTGAAAAACAACACTAATAAGTTAAACTTGCTTTAAAGACTAAAAATTCTTTTTTTCCTACAAATCAAGACAGGGATTAGTCTTGAGAAACATTCCTTTTTTTTTTCCAGTATACCTTTCACTTGTTCCTCTTTATGTAGGATGAATCTATATTACAGCTGCCATCCATATCCAAGTCTCCCGTGTTTTTCCTAACAACCAGAAGTCACACATGAAGGGTTTTTTACAAAAAAAGCCCCAAACTATTCCAAGTGAATACTATTGACTCTGTAAAACAATTTCCCCCCAGTTTTAATCTATGTCTGTTTAATCAAAAAAACGGTCTAACATTTAATTTCTTCTACCAACTTACACAGCAAAGGGAGCACTACAGGTTTAGGGCATCAAGACCCTTTAAGGAAAACAGGCAGTGTTGGCAGTCATATTAAATGACTAAATCCAGCAACAGTTCTTACTCCAAAATAAACTCTTTGTCTCTTTGTTTTTTAAAAGAAAGTCTGAGTTTTAGAAGGAAATGCCAAGTGTTTTCTTCAGACCTACAATCCATTGGGTATGCCAAGGTTCAGAAAGAAAAATGAAGTTTATAGTTTTGCCAGCTATTCAGAGTAACCACTGGTTTGGACACAGGGCAAGTTGAGGCCAGGCAGCTACAACCTGAAGAACACATCTGCCTGGCCCAGTTCTCTCTGCTTGACAGATATTAAATGAAGAAAATAGTGTGCATTTGGGGGAGATGGGACAAAACAAGGCAAAAGATTTCTACAGAATTTCCTAAGTAAGAACTTAGGTTGAAGTGTTTTACTAAAACCCAAGCAGCTCATTACAATAATTTCCACACCTTTACAAAGAAAAACATAATTGTTCATTTCCAGATGTTCTAAAGAAGCCAGTCACTTCTCAGTTCACCAGATCCTTCATTACCATTCCCTATTGATCTTACATGGTTTTCCACAGCAATCGAAAAATCCTATTGGATTCACCCAGTTGAATTTTGCAAATGCAACTGAAGGGTCTGATCTCAGCACAGTCTTCAGGCCTCTTAAACTGTGCCAGCAACCCAAGAGCTCTCATGGAGCTGTGTGGGTGGAGTAAAACAATATTTTGAAAAATAGACTCCAAATGATAGTTCATCTTAGTTACAGTGTACTGCGGGTTTATGCATCCTTTATTGCTTTTAATTTTAATGAAGAGATGAATAGTTTCAAAGGGATGGGAGTACTGAATGTTATAACTGATAAAAAAAGCAGCAGGGTCGGCTCCAGTAAAGTACATGACTCCCTGGGTAGTTTCACACACACTTGAAGCCAGGATGTGATGGCAGAGCTCCCAAGGAGGCAGTTCCTCTCCTTCCCTGCCTTGTTCCTGTCCCTGCACCAACCTCTCCTTTGAGCCAGCATAAGCATGTGTGTGGCCTTAGGTTGAACCAGACCAGAGAAGTGACACTGGTTAGGACTAAAGCATTAAAAAAAAAAGAGAAGGAAATAATGCTTGTGCTAGCAGAAAGTTAGCACAGAAAGGAAGAAGCAATACAAGAGTAGCCTGGGGAGAGAAACGAGATGTTTTTTTAGAGGACATCCTGACTTAAATTCTATTTAAACTGCGATTCCATAAACTAGAGTTTATAGACATATAAAGCATAGTCCTATGATCTCTTGCTCAACTGAACTATGGGATTTCCTTAATTCTAGTTTGAACTAGAGCATATCTTTCAGAAAAATATTCCATCTTGATAAGATGCCAGCAATGGTATGCAGAACTTGCTAAGTTCTTCCATTAGTTCATAGCTTCAATGCTCAAAACATGTGCTTTACTTCCACTTTGAAAGAAACATTCAGCCATTGCACTTACTGTTGTGTAAGTCTAAAAATTTATTCTCAAGTCATTCCTTTTCTACATAAAGATTGATTATGACACCTCATTTTGGATAATTTGAAGGCATATTTCTGGATCCTTTTACAACTTTTACAACTTTGCTTTGAAATGTCTAAATTTTATCTCCTTGAATGTAGGCACTAGAAGTGCGTAAAATGTTCCAACAGCAACTGCACTGAGCAAAGCCCTACCACTAAATACATGGATCTCGTATGGATCCTGCTAACAGATGGATCCTGTAATTGGATGTAATGGATCTTGTTAAAGATCCTGAAATAGGCTTTAAAATATAAATGGTAGGTGCTGAATAGTGGAAAGCTATCGTCCTGGGGTCTTTTTATCTGTTACCACATCTAGAGATGTAACCTGAACACACCTAGGGAGGTGCCCTGGTACAGAGAAATTGATATTCATACAGTTAAAACTGTACTGTCTATACGGAGCAGATCTTTGCCTGATCTGACTCCCACATCATGCCTAGGAACTGATGCAGGAGACAAGTCAGGTCAGGCCAAACCCATGCTAAAGATCACTCCATAATTTAACAGCATAAATAATTGCATTGTAAGAGTCTGGAAACATACCCAGCACTGTGAGGTGTAGGGTTTTTTTGGCCTGGAACACCATACACAATCCCAAAATAAAAATGATACAGCAACCCTTCCCTGTGTTTTCAAAGTTGGCAGCAGAATGTTGTCTGACTTCCTGAAAATGTAAATGTTTTTCTTAATAAATCTAGTTGAAAAGATTGCAAGAATAACATGCAGTGTCAGATCAGCATTGTTGAGGTTATTTTTGAACTCCAGTAAAATACAGCTGTTTCTAAACATATCAAATTGCAGGTTCTCACCTACAGATTTTGGTCTTTAGGAGTTTGATGTATTTTGGTCAGCTTTTGGTGCATGAAGGCTCCTTCCACAATATAAAAAATTGGTATTCAACTCCTTCTCTCAGTAGTAAAGTAAAAATAGTAACGGGTCTTTAAGAATGTCAAAACAGAAAGGAGGACAATAACTACTTTCAAGTTGATCTCCTTTGACTTGAATCCCGTGGCAAAAATTATTTCTTTACTGAAAGGGAGAAACACTGCATCAAATAAACCATATTTTTCTAGCATCAGAGAAAAAACAAATCATGAGAAATACAGCTGCTCACAATGTTGCTTTTCTGCAACAAACTCTGGTATTTTTCAAAAAATCTAAACTGAGGGTTTACACCGACAGTAATTCTGTCAAATCTAGCAGAGACAGAGGTCTTACAGCCCTGATGTCACTTCATACAGAAAGGTGGTGTAAAAAATATAAGAGTACTGTTAGAAAAAACAGTGAGGAATGTTCTTCATACAAGCTCTGTGGAAAGGTTCCTATACACAGTGAACACTTATAGTGCACTCAGTTCCATAATCTTGATAAAGACAAAAGCGATTGTGCAATCAAAATGGTTTTAGATAGGAAGAAAAGGAGAAAGTGAGTCTAATTGCAAAATGCAAATCAAACATGCTGACAGCCATTTCCTTTCTCTGGCTTGGCACTCCTGTATCAGCCATGCACCCAACTCCACCTCAGTATCAAGCCTTTTTGATGGATTTGGGTCATTTGACACAGATGAAAAGGTGCTGTGGCCAGCACTCCCTGACGCAGTATAATTTTTTCATCAAAACTCACAAATAGCATTACTGCCACAAACAAAAGGAAGTAACCGCTCTACCAGCAGAACCAAAAACATTCTATCTAGGATGTAATTTTGTAGCTGGATTCACCCATGTGCACTCAAGATACTTCTAGTGTGCCTTTTGCTATATTTCACTGCTGAACACAAAGGAAAACATTCAGGAAAGTTACACTTTGGCTTCACCCTGTCTTTCTGTCTTGCTTCAATTTAGGGTTTGTCTTTAGCTCTTAAAAGTTATTTCACTGAGCACAGACTCACTCTGTGCATTCTGCAAGCGAGAAAACACACCCCAGCACTGACCTTTTGATGACTGTATCCTCAGGAGAATGTTAGTTATTACTGCCTTCTTCTCCCTGACAGTGGAAGTTAGATATTCATGGTCCAGAAGTTCAAGAAACAGGCGCAGCTCAACTATTAACTCTTCCATGGCTGAAAGACAAAAAAAACCCCACCAGAATTACTTTTTCTAAAAAGTCCCTTTAGAAGAAAGATAAGAGTTAATTCTTATTTATGCCCATTCATAGTTATTTTCTAGCATTTCTTAAAAATGTACGGTTCTCCCTGCTGGAAACAGACTTTAACATTATTAAGCATCAGTAGAACCAACAGAATAGTGCATTAGTGAGCACTACTGGCATTTACAGTGGTTATCTCAAAACTGACAGACGTATCTTTTCAGCCACCACATGGTGAAGCCAGCACTAGACAGGAGCAGGAATGGTGGCTATTGGCTTTACTATCAGTGCCACTCTGGTTCCTCTCCCATCAACAAACTGCAAAATTTCTAACTGCAGAACAAATATAAGGTTTGGTAAAGCTTCTAGACACCACTGATATTTTCATGAATCTTTTTCTTTCTCTTATTTATTCCGTTTGCTGTGGTAAAAAAGAGCAGGTATTCATTTTTTTACAATGATTTTTCTTTTTTATAATCTCCAAAGACAAGCTCCCAACCTGTCACATATTTTCTTATCACTCCTCACATTCCCAGTGATGCACTTCCTATTTCATCCTATTTCTATTATTTCAGATATCAAGGCTTTCCAATTGGCTCTAGGAAAAATGACATTCCCTCTTTCTATTCCCAATGCTTCTTTATTTTTTATCAATGAACTTTATAAGTACATTTCTACTTTTTTCCTTTCAAATTATCCCCATAGTTCTAATATCCCACTGTCCTAGTAACTGCAGTAGCTCAGACTATACATACGAACACCTTTGTTACAGCCTAATCATATGATATCTCTTTAGCAGGTTTATGAGAAACCCATGGTATTGAAGAACATTTTCATGCTTTTGTTCTCTCATAATTCTGAGATTCTTTGGTCCCTTCCCTTAAGTGAATGTGCTATTTATATTTTTTGTTTCATCCTGATAGAATAGTTCACATTTCCATACTTTCTGTATTCCATGACATCATCCTCATTAAAAGATGAGGAGAAACATCTATTTCATTTCAGGATCACACCTACAATTAATCTCAGTTCTACCCTCATTCCAAAATGCCTCCACTCAAATTCTTCTCTACTTAATCACATTTGTTTTTGTAGTTTTTTCAAGGCTTAACAGGGCAACTGCTACTAAGTCTGTTCAGACCTCTAAAAGGTACATTCCTTGCTGCTACTCCTAAAACCTTTCTGAAACAGTTGTTTACCCAAGTGAACCTGGAATCCTTTTTTTCCATTTCTGAGAATGTGTCTGGATGTTTAAAGAACCCTTGTTCAAGATGCATTTGCTTTATCCTACACTTGACAACAGTATAGTATAGGAAAGCCTGCAGATTGAAGCTGCAGCTACACTCCTGCAAGGGGCTGTTGGCCTGTTCTTGTCTCCAAAGAATACAGATTTTTCCATGTATTTGCAGACTGTACCCCACGTACGCTCTGGCTGCTCTGGCAAACCCAACACACCTCTAGCAGGTACAGAAGACGTGCCAGTCACCAATACCAGAGCATGAGAACATCTTAACAAAGAAATCTCTGAAGAAGTAGACCTGGGCAAATATTGTCACAGAATCAATTAGGTTGTAAAAGACCCTCAAGATCGAGTCCAACCATTAACCCAGCACTGTCAAGTCCACCACTAAACCATGTCCCTAAGCACCACATCCATGTTTTTTCACAGGGACAGTGACCCTACCATGATCCTGGGCAGCTGTTCCAATGCTTGACCACCCTTTCAGGGAAGATTTTTTTTCCTAATATCCAATCTAAACCTCCCCTGGCTTAACTTGAGGTCATTGCCTCTTGTCCTGTCGCTTGTTACTTGGGGGAAAAGACTGACACCCACCTTGCTATACAACTCCTTTCAGGCAGTTGTAGACAGAGATAAGGTCCACCCTGAGTATTTTTTTCTCCAGGCTAAACAATCCCAGCTTACTTCAATACTCCTCATAAGACTTGTGCTTCAGACCCTTCATCCTTAATTTTCTCAAAGACACCATTAATTTTCACACGTAATTTCATCCTGCCCAAGTTTTTCTTCATGATTATGTTCTTTGACTCAACTGAGTAGCACTGCCATTATATAAGCTGTCCACATTTTCAAGAAATATATTTCTCAAAGATTTTCAGAATATATAGGCAGAAAGAGGGTATTCAAGATGTCAGAAAAACTGTCTCCATCACTCCCCGATGTAGCTCATGAAAAACATCCCATGGCTATAGGTAATTTTTTTTGCCATTACAGTTGTAGTTGTCTAAACTGTCTTGAAATCTGTCAGAAATCCAAAGTATTTCACGACAACCCTATTACTTACAGAGTTGTTTGCATTATGGAACAACAACATATATACCTACAGTATACAGTTTTCTGAAGCACAGAGATAAAGGTTCAGATTTGTGAAGTGGTAAGCGATCACAAGACTCAAGGAGAAATAAAGCAAGAGACTAAATAATCAGCTCTTACTTTTTTTCTAAATTATACAGTTTAAAAATAAGATGTATATTCCATTATATGTACAGTTGTCTCTTGCTTTTAAGTATGTTTTGAATATAAGATGCATTAATACTGTTGTTATAACTTCATTTTAATTATGGAATATATGAATATTTTAATAGTTATATATGTGTTATAATATATGCCTTTCAAAAGCTATCATTACCATACAATCTAGGCAGTCATTGTGAAACTTAATCAGTACACAGTAAAAGAAATGTATATTTTCCAAGCAGTTCTACAGCCATATAAATTACTGTCAGTAACTGCATATATTACTGCACTAAAATTTCTTTGCAATGCCATGTTTTCTGGTTTCTTTAAGGCAAGGGACTGTAAATAGGTTTAAAGAGAGCTATCCCTTGTTCTCATCACCAAAGAATACCCTGTGCCACAGTCACCTCGCTTCTTTGCTGAGAATCTTCACTTCTGGAAAGGGGAAAAAGGATGAAAGCATCAGATCCCATTTACATTCAAAGTGTGCACAACTGTGTTCAGTTATTAAAAATTATCAGATCCTTGTTCTCAGGAGCTTATAATCTAACATAAACAGATGGATTGCAAAATGAGAAATGAAAACAGCGCAAGAGGGAGTTACGAGGCAAGGAGATAGGGAAGCAAGAGGAGAGGAGATAGGAAACCGCTGCTGGAGAGGCTCCTGGGAGCTGGCATCAACCCATATCTCTCCTGAGGCCTTGTACCATAAACATGTGGTCTTCCTCTGTGTCTCTGGAGGAAATCTGCATTGCAGTCCCTGGTGACCCCTGCCCATTGACCTACAATAACCAAGCCACTGAAGGTACTGGAAGCAATTCAACTGCTCCAGCAGAGGATTTTTAAAAAAAGCTTTGGTTAGGACCAGTAAGAGGATGGTAAGATGAACCTGGTACCAGTGAGACAATCCTAAAAAAGTCTCAAAATCACTGCCTTAGCAACACATTCGCCATAACTGCATGTAACGCTTGGCCTGGTGTCCAGCACTGCGGTTCAAATGTCCAGCAGTGCATCATGCAGGAATGCAGAGCCTGAAAAGACTCACTTTTCCTGCCTTTGTAAGCTCACAGGTATATGACACTGACTTCAAGCAAGCAGTCATAAATGCTAATGATACAATTTTAGCATGACAACAGAATACAATTGTTAGCAGCTGTTGAACACAACATTGCTTCTCTTTACATTTCTAGCAGGATCAAATTGGGGGTTTATTTTCTTTTGTGGGACTTAATAGTATCATAAATATCAAAGTGTGAAGGAAGGAAATTCTGAATTTCACTTTATATATGCAATGATATCAAACATCCAAAAAGAAATGGGAAACTGTTCCTACCAAGAAACCCTGTACACATATCTTAAAAGCATACTTTTCTCCTTTAGTACTTTTGCTGCTTAAGCAAAGAGCAGAAATACTGCCATGGAGTGCATTTACATTATTGAAATCAAGAAAAACTGAATAATTTTTTTTCCCCAGATGGTAAAAAATAAACTTGTATATTCTCATAAAAAAACAAATTTTGCCTGTTGTCAATCCTTGGCTGATTTTCTGAATTAAAGAATCTTCTTCTATCCTTCCTAGAAATGTAATGATGTGTTCACAAAATAGTAATGGAACTGAATAACAGAAAATCTACATAATACATATTTTCAGTAAGCAATCACTGCTTCTTAAATGGAGACTCCAAAGGAGCGGGTGATGCAAGTCCCAAAGAAAAACATACTCTTCCAGTGAGAGATTACCCTTGGAAATCTGACATCACCACAAAATAGGAATAATAATCAAAAGAAGGCTCTCAAAAAGGAGCCAATTTATTTGACAGTTTTGGCTGTATTTTCATTGCCAAAGGAATTACTTGTAAGTGGCAGGTGGTGAAAGGCAGGGTGGAGCCCAGGGATGGTAATCACAACAGTAAGCAGATTTTAGCTTGACTGAGGAGCAAAATCGCATTCCATATTAAATGATGAGAAGTCCATTCTGTGCTCAATAGGAATTATAGGCCTCTAATGGGCTGCAGCAATTGCCATGCACAAATAAAAAAACAATGATACATCCAGAAGGATTTCCAAGACCGGCTCTCAAGAGTTTTAAAGTTTTTCAAATGGCAGCACATAAAAACTATATATACAAGCCAGCAACAGAATACACCAAGGTAAAAATAATCAGAGGAAGGCAATTACATCACACTGTAGACTTTGTTCCAAACCAGAACTAAAACCAACTGGGACTGAAAAAGCATGATGATGCAATTATTCCAAATCTATGTTTATGGATACTGGCCTATAAGCATTTTTAAAAGAATATAAAGTTTTCACTCCCAGTTGATTAGAAAAAAAATCATAGGAGCAGTCAAGGCTGCTTAAACCAGAAGAAAAGAAAAGGATGAGCTCATTAGAAAAATGGTCAGATTGTTTTTTGGTCACTCACAGCAATTAAAGCGTTTGTTAACCCTGCCATAGCACAAATGACCTGAAAGTGTCTTCCAGTTGACTAATTTACACTGATGAACTTTTAAAGAAAGAGAAATGGGAACCCAGGAAGCGTGACAGGAAGAGCATGTTTATTAATTATTGTATTGTCTATACAATACAAACCCCACACAAAGTAAATGCACTTCTACGCTTGCATGTTTATTATAAATGCAGGTATGAAAATGTTAGTATACAAATCTATCATAAAAATACAAATTAAAATTGAGCTTCAATTTTTTAGAAGATCCTATTGATCAGTTCCTTGAATACTGCTGAATCAAATTTCTCTGTAAGTTTTCTCTGTTTAGTTTGACATTTACAGATGTTGTAGTCCAGAACATACCATGTCAATGAGATCCACTACAAGAAATCATCTAATCTGACTTTCTATACAATACAGGCCAGAGACTTTTACCTCTGTTTGTGGAGAGATGTGTATTTACCTAAAATACATCTTCCAGGAAAGCCAAAAAATTATGTCAGCATTTTGAGCCAAAGTTTCATGGGAAGATCCCATTTAACTTCCTGAAACAAATTTGACTGGATTTATGGATAATATTGATGCCAATCTTCAACCAATATATAAAAACTTCTTGAAACATCAAGACTCTCCCAACCTTCCAAAAAAAACCTCATTGGTATTTGGGTACACAAGCAACAATATAGAAACCAGGCATATGATCTTGTTTTAAATAAAAAACTGAATGTGAACTGCATGTTTATACCCATTTCTATTGAAATAGTGTCACCATCCTTAGTTTTGGATGTTGTAATTTGAATACTTTACTCAAAAGCTCATAACAGACTACTGCTGGGGAAACACAATCACTTCAAGTCACTTCCACTCAATCCGATAATGCAGTTACAAATGTCCTGTATCCAGTAATTAATGAAAGAGTTCCTTTCATGGCTACTTTATCATTATCCATGAAAAGAATTTCACACAGAAATGCACAAAATCTGGAAGGAGACAGTGATAACATATTTAGCACTGGGAAAAATTTTTACTTTTTCTCAATATGCTACGAGAAACTAGTTGACATATCTGAAAACTGCATTGAAATCCTATCCCCCAAGAAATGAAAAAGCATGCTGCTTGAGGAACACCCAGTGAGGAGACAAGACTTCTCACTTGGAGAGTTTTCTCTTGGTTGCACTCGTCCTTCTTTGCTGCCCTGATAATCATAGTGTACAAGGTGTGTTGAATTCTACCTGATAAGTATGCTAAATCCTGCTTCAGAAAGTAAAGATGATCATCTTGGGGGTAGATGGCACTAGAGGAAAGAATGGTAGTATATTAAAAGGGGTGAACCCTAAATAGTAGATAAAGCCCTGAAGAGGAAGAACTAGTATGAAGCAAGGACAACAGATACAAGGATTGCCATTAGAGTGTTTTAACATAAAAATAATTAAACCTCTCTAAAACCTGGCAACAATCATCTTTTGTTTAAGATTTGGAGCTCCCCAGCCTGTCACAAACTCTCTTTCCAGACAGCTTGGGGCAAGGGAGGCAAAACAGATCTACTAAAAACTCCTTCTGCCTCATGCATATTTATAATCAACCTCAATGAGTATCAAGGGATCACTTCGGCCCCAATCCGCATGTATTCCTCTTTTTCCTTCTTCCCTCTGCTTCAGTTTTCAAGGACTTGGCTTTTACAAAACCAGCTTTCCAAAAAAGCTATCAGAGCTCCAAATGCTGCTGTTGCAATATTTGGGTGATAAAACAAGAGGTGGGAAAGCATTAAGGAATGTTTGGACAAGAAAGGAGCTGCCAAAAATCCTACTGGATCAGCTACATCCATGCAATGAGTGACAGCAATGCAGTAGTGTAATCCATTAGCATAAGGTAGATGGATAAAGTGTTTATTTTTTAAAGTCCAGACTAATGTTTAAGCAATGCCACAGACTTTGGAGAGGAATGTCTGCTTTTAAGCAAGTTCACAGACTCAGAGAAAAAAAAAGAACAAAAAAATAAAGCAAAGAAAGAAGGAAAAAAATGAAAAAAAGTAGAAATAGAAAAGAGAAAAAGAAAAGAAGATACAAAAGAAGAACGAAGAAAAAAATTAGTGTTACAGGCATGTATTTTTATTCAAGTACTAAATATCTACCTTGAACTCATAATATGTTAGCCAAAAAAAAAGAAAAAAATGCTGTAACTAACTACAGAACCTTACAGTGGACTTTTATAAAGTTGCTGAAGGTTTTATCTGAAAGTATACTTTCCACATAAGATTTCTTTTGTTCGCAAAATAAATATAACATACCTTGTAAAGCAAGTGAACATGGATTTCACTCTCACTGCGTGCCCAGCACGCTGGGTAAGTCTCGCCCTCCTGCCTCTGTGCTCACTGTGGGTAGTCAGGTTGAGTTTTCATTTTAGACTCCCATTACCCTACTACAGGAGAAAATTGGAAATTTCTTGCATTTAACTATCTCCAAATGAATCAGCTGACATCATCCCATCAGGACAAGACATTCCAGGTCTTGCCTGCTGGCTCCTGCACTAGTTCACCTCCTCCATTCCCCCAAACCACAAAAGATAAGCAGCCACTACAGAATTAATAAATGGGCTCTGATTCCACAGAAGAAAAGTAGTTCCCACATGATGCAAGAAGAAGACAGAAAATCTGTGGTAGGAGGTGAAAGTCTGTGCCTGTCTCCAAATCCCAAGGGAAAATGGGGCTCCGTTAAGGCTGAGACACAAAAGCAGGTAACCTGTGGCAGTAAAAAGAAAGCAAAGGGCTGCAGTGCACCTTTGAGTTCTTCACTTAGGTCCTCAGCTGAACATGGATCCCTTTTTGGATAGGATTTCTTTCAAAGTTATGAATAATTACATATCCAGAAGAAATGTGAGACAGTAAATTAAGGAAGTTAATGGAATGCAGAAACAGAATAGCAAAACAATGACAAAAAATTACAAATATGGCAATGGTAGGAACTTCATATTATAATTTGGTATTTTTGTATTTAGCAATACAATTCTGTTATACATGTAAAATACCAAACTTAAAAACTGTTCAAGAAGTCCTGAGTCTGGTCATGTCAGTCATATGAACAGTACAATTGAAGAATAGTTTGCACGTTGTGAATCTGGAGCTCCAGGTTTCCAGTGTGCAGCTAATTTAAAGTCAGAAATGAGATAATACTGCATTTTATAAGAATAGATTCAAAAGTCCTTGCATTTGTATATGAAGATGGAAAAAAATAAAATTCTTTTGTATCCTACCACATGTTCTTATACTACAGTTCTCATTGCTGGGTCCATTATGCAAGAAGCAACTTCTACCATGCACTGATAAGTGTTTCATGCTTCTCCCAAGAAGAGAAACATATTCTGCTTTTTCTGTCAGATTTCTGAAAATTTCTTTAAATAGATGCAACAAATGGACACAGGTTCATGTTCAGAAAATAAAACCAAAGGAATATACTTTACACTGATAGATAGTAGAACAGTGAGACCTGAAATCTTTCTTTATGTGGAAAATACATCATTCTCCAACTTACACAGGGTCCCAAGAAACTTCTGTCTCCTTTACTGTCACCCCTTATTCTTGTTTTGTAAGAAGTACAGTGTAGGTAACAGAAAAAATATTAGAGTTTAAGTCAGTTTTGAAACTCAAACTCCACAGGTGAAAAAACCATTATTATAAAAATGGAAATCTTATTTTAGGGACGAAAGGGAAAAGAGGTTGCAAATGTATGGGGCCTTACTGTCCTGCAGTAAGCATCTTTTCTGGTCCCTCCCTCATAATCACCGGTCTAAACCAGCTTTTCACAGTCCAAAAAGGAACAATGTCTTAGACAAGTTGTCCTGGGACATTCAAGGTTTTATGGACAACTGAAAATCAACATGTTGAAACCAGGTCATAAACCAAAACTTAGTCAAGATAACAGTAAATGAAATGTTCATTAAGCAGCACAAATAATGTTGTAGTAGTTGTGGTAGCAATAATAATAATAGGGTATTTGGTGTGTAGCCCTTGCTCTGGAATTGTGAGGTATCAAAGGTGAAATATCTCAGTAGCAGGTCTGATACAGTGCTGTGTGTTCTGACACAGTTCTCTGAAGCAGAGAACAAAAACAGGGTTTGAGGCACCTGGCAGGTAATGAAAATGAGGAAGGACCCACTGTTCAGAGACACACAGGTTGGTGACAGAGCCTATATGCAAAGCAAACCCATCAACGGGTGACATGGAACAGCCCTTCCCCTGAGCTGTACCTTCAAAGCTTTTTCTCCAGCATGTACACACACAGCTTGTATCACTTTGATGAACTTCTCTGGGGTATCATTCACTTGGACCTGTCTCTGACACACATGATCCATAAATGCACGAGATAAATTCTCTATTGAAAACAAAAATATATGCATTTCAACAGTGGATTCAGCTAGCTGTGATAAAGTTGGAAAGTTGTCATTCTAAAATGGGGAATTTCAATTCCCTCTGCCCCTCGAGTTAATCCTCTGAAATACATCAGTGTGTCTCTGATTTCTCCTCTTTCTGGGTCTCCTTCAAGATTATTATATAGACATAATATAAAATAAATAATAAATTTTATTAAATGAACTTTTAATTTTATATTCTGACCAAAATAAAACAAAATAAAACAAAACTAAACAAGAAAAAAAGTCAAGCTTAGCCAACCAGAGGCAAATAATTCATTTCCCTCACTCAGCACACCTCTGCAGCACGCCAAACAAGGCAGATCAAGGCTCCCTATGTAACCCTACCATGCCATGCACAGTGAGTGCTGGGAGCCTGGATTTGGTCCAGGTGCCTCTGGGGTTGGACAGAGGCTGCTACAAAGGAGGGCCACAGCAAACACCTTAACCAGAGGGAAGGGATCAGCCACAAGTGGAATCCACACCTGCTAGTGGAGCCACAGAGCAACCTTCAAGGCCCCTTTTTTGCCTCCATAAATGTGTTTATAAGTGATTAAAGGTTATACTTTCTTTCTAAAAGCAAATAAAGTTAAAAAGGACATTTCAGAATTCTGTGAAAACTTAGGTTTCTGAAACTAAGTTATATTTCCTTAAAATAGGAGAATTAGAAGGAAGTGCACTTGCACATATTTGTTGAAAGAGGTGCTAAAGAATGCACTAGTAATAAGTTGGTTCAGTAAGACAACTGAAATTTTGCCAGTTGAGCTAAGGGCTGTACTGGAATTCAAAATGTTATTTTGTCACAAAATCTCATGTTCCTGCCCTTGAAAATATGCAGAAAGTTCCTCATTTAAATATTCTAGCTGGAATATTTAAATACTGGAAGGCTGGGAATGACTGTGATAGTTTTAAAGAACGGCAGCAGTATGTCCTGGCAGGACAGGGGTAATATTACCATGACAGGACCTGAAACTGAGCATGCTGAAGAGAGGAAGAATCACAAATGGTCTGGCAAAATTTTCATGACTGGATTTAGACCCCACAAATATGATGTACGAAGTTGTCACCATGTCACCAACAGCCACCCAGTGAACCATATGAAAAACACTAATTGTAAAGCTGAATTATTTTCATAACCAGAGTACTGATAAATGGTGATTTTCACCCACAGCACTGATCAGGTAGAAAACAAGGTATCAGACATTAAAAAAGGCTTGAGCATTTCTGGCATGAAATACAAACCATGAACTCCTCTTTAAAAAACATTATTTTAATTACTGACTGTATAGTGTGTTATAAGAGGGACGGAATCGTTGAAATTAGTGAAGTTATTTCTTCATGGTAGCCTTCAAAATGCACAGTCAGATCCCTGATACATTTAATACTGGATACTGCACAAGCTTTCAAAGAAAACTCCATCTTTTTCATTCTGAAGAGTCATGATGAACTGGGTCTGCAGAAAGGTAAAATGCAGCCTGGACAGTGAAGTGGACTACAGGGCTCTTAGTTCTGTTTGCTAGGATGTTTCTTTAGAGTAGAAAATTCTAACAGGAACCTTTGCCTGAAAAAATGCAGGTTCTGACAAATATAAATATTAATATATATTTACATTCATAGGATACAAAATAAATATATAAATAAATATTTCCCTCACAACAAAATAGATTAAAAAAAAAGCTTATAAAAAAAATTTTGTCTTTATCTGCCATACTTCTCATAGTTTCAGTGATGCTCAACTAATTCACTGCAACCTTGGATATGCAGCTGATGCTTGCATGTTACGAAGATTTAATTTTAGTTATAGATGCACTCTGAATTTATCATGAAATCAGAAAACATATGTTTAACAAACAATAATAAACTGCTGTCAACACCTTTCTCTCAGGCTGCTCTAACCATCTTACCTCCACTATCCAATCACCCTTGTACCTCTCTGGAATACAGACTGTGCTAGACAGACACCTACAAGATCTCAGGGAAAATTTACCTCCATGGTTTGCACTTCCCTTGCGCCTTTTTCTGTTTTCTGGACATTATCTGGTTTTTTTTACATCTGGTTACACTGCCCCATATGTTTGGAACAGCCTCCATTCTCCCTGCCAAGCAACCTCCCTCTCTCCCATGAAATCCCTCTTTCTTTCAGCATTCCCTTCAACAATAATCCTCACATTCATTCCCCTTTGCCTAACAGTTGCACCATGTCTGATCATGCAGCTGGTTTTTTTCTCTACCTTTAGGTCAGACCTTGCAAACGTTTTCCCATGGTAAAAAAAGCTCCAATCCTTATGATGGGTTTCATTAACCATGACACCAGGATGAGCTCAGAGAAAAAAAAAAACAAAATCCGTGTTTTTGTTATTAACATCTGAAAGGCAGTAATTTCATTCCTGTGCAAAAGGAGCAAAGTAGACAAACAGTCAGATCTCTCTTCCTTCTGCCAGCAGCAGAAGGATGCAGCTCTGAGGATGGGAGACCAGGGCAGCTGCCACAACACACCCTGCCACCAACAAGGGCGCTGCCTGGCTGACTGCACCAGCTCCAACCTCCCCCTTCACATCTGGGCCTTTCCAAAAGGGAGGTGATATTTTAAAAAAATAAAATTATTATTCTATACAAGAATATTTCAAAGCTCTGAGGACATATGTCCACAGTGTTACCATTACCAGAGGCTCTCACTCACCCCGAGTCTAGCTGCATTTCTTCAGGTCAAGGAGCTAATTTACTGTTTGTAAAATGTGCTGCCACTGAACTGAACAGCACAAGCAACACCAGCATCTCACTGTTACAGCATCTAAAATCTTCCTATTTGGCCACAGGAGAGAAAAAACGCCACACTTTACATACATCCTCTGCATATTCTCCCAGTGACTGCCCACTTGTGTCAGATGATGGATACCATAAGGATAAAACTGGACCACTGGGTCCAGAACAAAATCCTATGTTCAAATTACACAGCTACCTGTGAGCAAACTTCAGTAATACCACCTGGGCAAGGAAGTCACATGATATGACCAGGAGGATCACTGCATCTCCATCTGTCCTTGCCAGACTTATGGCAAGATGAGTGAATGTCCTCATCAACATGGGCTTCACCAAAGGTTGGGTGTGCCAGTGATCTCATGTCTTGTATGGCTGGATAAGGTCCTGGATAGCTTGTTTAACAATATTTGCCAAAAGGTTTTTCCCAATTCTTCCTGTATTTCTGAGTAACAAAGAAGATGCAACTGCCAAATATCCTCCCACTGAGATCTCAAAGGCAAAAACCCAGTACTCTCCCTCCCTCAAGAAAAAAAAACAGCAAGGATTAGAGTTTATAGCAAGTTTGCATATTTTCCTGGGATTATGTGCTTTGTTTTTCACAGACTCATAACCTAACTAGGAAACCACAGCCTACTGCATCTGTTGGTCTCAGTCATTATCAAAAATGTGCTGACTCTCTATAAAAGTTATCCCATTGCATCATAGCACAAACAACCCGTGTCACGCCTGTGGCCGCGCAGCTGAGCCCCGTGAGCATCCCTCTGCAGCCGGGCTGGGAAGGACCAGCTGGGGCAGCCGGGCAGCACCAGCCACAGCCATTGCACAAAGATAAAAGCTATTGATGGCAAACATTTGCATCCTTGCCTCATCTCACCATCTGCTGCTGCTGCTGCTCACTTGAAAATTAATACAGTCGTTGCTCGAACCAGAAGCTAATGCTACATCTGCCCTCCTTAGCAGTACAGATCATTTATTAGACTACACATGCAACCCTTTTTTGCAACTCAGATGGGGCCTCTAATCTGACAGGATTCATCAAGAGAGACCAAAAATGCTTCATTTGCAATCGTAGAGCCTGAAACAAAATGGACCACATCTTTCTCCTAGTCAGTACTATCTTACTTGCCCTTCTTCTTCCCCAATACACTTTCATCAGACCTAAAAAGTAAACTAATAAGTAAGTCTCTTTCAAAGAACATAAAAAAGTCTTTCACAAGCAAAGGTACAGAAAATTCAGGATGGTCTTGCTTGTATAAATTATATCTCCTAATCCAATTTCTAGGGGCTTTTTGCCAAATCATGGTCATTAAGGAAATAACGGAAATCCCATTTTAACATCTTGATCATTTATTTCTAATAGTTTCCTATTTGCATCTGATTTGCACTGCATGAAGCAGAAATGTGAGAAGAATTAAGTATTTATCTTGAGGTTAGCATTCTCACACAAATCTTAATTCTGTGGCCTTTAATCCAGAGAAAGTCTCAGAGGTATTCCCTATACATTAATTGTAACATACTGGTTTTAGAGAAGGACTGATTTCACAGGATTAAGGAGAAAAACTCTGAGACAGATATCTGTTCTCTTCTTCCCCATGTAAGACACATTGGAAACTGCTTATAGGAACATTATCAAATTGAGCATTTTTAAAAGCCTCCTAGTAAAAATTATTTTACCCTACATGTACTTTTCATCATTCAGGTTAGAAATTATTTGCAATAACAAAGTGAGCAGTCAAATCCACTTTGTCAGGGTTTAGGGGAATTGTAGTGGAATGTATATATCTAAAAAAACCCACCCAAACCCAAACTTTTTCCTTCCTTTCAAAGTACTTTGAAAATGAAGAAACTTCTAAGAAGAAAGTTTGCAACCATTTTTTTTCATAAGTTATAGATTGAGCACTATGGTTATAGCTAATAAACTGCTAAAACTAAAAAATAAAATAAAAGAACTCCAAACAACATTAGAAAGGATAAAACGACTCCATCATATCCTACTCCTTTCTAGATCTGACCCCATATTTAAAGGGGCTTAGGACATATAGGCACATTAGCAATAAAACAATGCAAGACAACTTCTTTTACCTCTTAGCTGCAAGAAAAGGACAGACAATTGCAAAAACATAGAAAAGACCAATGGGAAAATGGAAACTATTTAAATAAGCCTTTGTTTTGGAGCATTTGAGAATGGCAGAAAGATGCTTCAAAAAGGCCAGGCTGTCCTGATGAATAGGAAGGAGCGTGAGAAGAAAAACAAGAGAGAGATGGGTGATTCATAGTCCAGGAACCTTAACACCATTCTCTGAAGAAAAACAAAAAGGTTTATCTCACTTAAATAGCTTGTTTATAGGAAAGATGCAAATGTGCACTTGGGGTAAAGAGATTTTCTTTGCTTCTTTAATCTATTTTCTTATGATAACACTTTTTGCCTCCAGGTTTTTTTAAGACATACAAAGAAAGGCAAAAATCAGATTACACTTTCTTTTTATTCCAGGTGGCAAAGTGACAAAAACTGACTAATTGCCAAATCAAGAAACGAATTATGATGAAGGTATGGATTCTAAAAAAAGTCTTTGCAATTTTTCAAGTGAGAGAAGCAGAAGAGCAAGTAAGTCCTAACTTTTAGAAAGCAATTTACACTCTCAAGGCACTGGAGACTACTTAATTTTCCTACCAAGCTTTTGGGTTACAAAGCAGCACTCTCTCTGGTTTACAGATGGGAAACTGAGGCAGGCTTAGTACCACAGAGCATAACTCGGCGCTACCACCAAAAGAAGCCACACACTCCTTTCCCAAACCCAGGCTCATTGCTGGCTCTTCTCTGGGCCGGCATGTGCTTGTGCAGTCACAGGATGGACTGAAGCAGGGGACTGATACAGTTTTTAAGAGCAATACCTAAGAGCAATACTAGAGTAACTTTATTGTGGAACATCACCATAGATCTACTTGTACCTAAATTAATGCTCCGTGAAGCTTGTGGGGCTGTAGTTGCAAATAAAACTCATCCTTTTTATCCTAGGATCAGGCAATACTGGGGGATCTCAGTATGAAAGAATCAGGTGGTCCTCTGTGTCCTATTTCCTGACATATCACAAAGGAGAGACAGGACACATCAGGGGGTAGTGTCCCAACCACACTACATGCTGGAGCAGTTCTGTGTACATCCTTAAGCAGAAATACTTGGCATTTCCTTTCTGGGGACATCAGTGAAAGATGGGGAAAAATTCATGTTTTGCAGCTCTTTAAATCCACAAATTTGGTGTCAATATAATTTCTGTGCTATAACATCAAATTAGCCACACAGACCAAATATAAACATGTTGAATGTGTAACACAATCTTTGAGACAAATCTGGGATTCAAACAGCATTTGTCTAACTATTCCCATTAATGGCAAAGTTCTCCCAATGGGAACGGCTGCTGAGACAATCAAACTCTTAACAGATCTGAATATCCAAATCAAGCTGTGGCCCCCTCAAGATAATGTGACTAATTTTATCCTTTTTTGACAGTGTTGTCTATTTTTGTCTTTGGCTTTTGTAATGAAAATGTGGATCTGAATCATGTGACCTGGATGCAGTGGAAAGTCCTTAATGACTTCTTGAAGAAATGTCCTATACTTAAACCTTAAAAAAAGCCCAAACCCCCATATAGTAAATTATTAGATACTTGTATTAGAGAACTATTTTTTTAAAAGTATTCAAAGTATATAGAATTTACTATGATTCTATTAATAGCTTTCACAGTATTAAAATTTATTACTAAATTTCTACACAACTGTGCAGGTTTCCCTGACATCGCAGGACTGTCGCAGCCCTGGGAATGGAGGCAGATCCCAGTGGCAGGAGCTGCCGCAGCATGGCTTGACCAGATGTGCAGATGTTAATAAAGAATAATAATGATGATGATGATGGTAGAACCATGTAAGCATTCATGATTTTCTAGTTTCCAGCCTCTCCTCGATCTGCAATGCCAAACTTCCTCAGATGGCTGGCGAGAAATCAGGAGCTGACAGCCATCCTGGCAGCCCTCTTTGGCCCCTGGGGCCCCTCACCTAATTAGCCTGATATGGAGCAGAAGAATGATGTGCTGCTGCCAAAGAGGGAGGTGTGGGCTCAGAGGGACACACCATTTCACCATACAAACTGAACCCAAGAAGTATGTCCTGGAAGGACAATCACAGGTCACCTTGTGCCCCCAGATCCACATTCCTGGCTTACACTAGCCTGCAGGCAAATAGATTATCTAGGTCCAGGCGTAGTGAGCAAGAGGAATGGATTGCAAGCCAAACCAGAGATTACCTGCAGCATGGATTAATTAAAACTACTAGGATTTCATTTTTTAACCTCTTCCACTGAGAACGAATAAATGCTTCAGAACAAAAATGCACAACCATGCCAACACATCACCCCACCAATGCCACCAACTGGTGGCTGCACATGCCAAGGCACAGCCTGGCCATATGTGGCCAGTGTCACTCTCTGACACAATGACACTGGCAAAAATTATATCTCAGGCTTCAGTGAAATGGTATCCCGCTGTATCAGCTCATCCTACAGGCCTGAAACAAGAAGAACATGGAGAAACAAAACAAGACGTGAAAATTATCATATTCAAGCAAAGAACATGCACAACTCTGAAATATGCATTATAAAATTCCAAGCAACGGTTTCAGTTCCACAGCACTGAGAGACTATATGTCGAAATAATGAAAGAGCAAGGATGGAAGGGGCTTTGAATAGAAGTTAGCAGGTGTAATCATTATTTGGAAAATTCTTAGGCACTTACTCTTCAGAGCACTGAATGAATATTCATTAAGCCTCCCAGCTCAGGAGAGTTCAGATTTGAGTGTTGATATTTTCCCTTTAAGGATGAAAAAAACTAGGCATATAAGCCCGGCTTCAGACACCTAAGTGGAACTTGAGGACTGCAGTTTCTTCAATGCCTCTTCAAGTCTTACCAATCATCTTCCTCTAAGGTAATAAGAACAACAACTAAGTGACTGTGGAGAAAACCAACTGCCTAAGACCACTACAAAAATAAATGGCAAAGCCAGAGATGAATTCAGAGCTCTGAATTTTCTCTGAGTTTTCTCAGTCCAGTACCCTGCTCCTTTGGGAGCACTGCTTAAGTGTAGCAAATCATGAACTAATAATATCACTCTTTCGAGCTCTGGTAGCAGTTTCCCAAAGCTTGCTCTGTGAGGCCAGAGTTCAGTGATTCATGTAGCAGATCAACGGAGCAGTGCTGTCAACAGAGCTTCAAATTAAAAGCCAAAAGAAAAGGGTTCACTGAGTTCTTGACATAAATTTTAGGTTCAGAGACAGTGCCTCAAAAACACTGCTCTTTGCCAATCATCATGGTCAGATGGTATTTTTCGGAATATATCTCAACTTTGGAAAACAACATTTTGTTAAGGAGTGTCTTGCAAGCCCCATATGTTCAGATTTGCAGTTGAGGATGACCACAGCAAACATGTGTAAGATAGAGATGAACACCTATTTAAGTGTAAGGCAGAGATCCTTCAGACAAACACTAGGGCAACAGTTTTGCCTCAAGAAGTTTCAATAACATCTCAAAAAACTATTTAGAGAAGAGACAATCCTGGTTACAAAGTCCGTGTGAAAAGCCTAGGAAAGCAGTCAAATGATATGCTGTGCCCCAACACCTTTCCTTCTCCAAAATTAGAGGACTAAGAGGAAGATACCACAGGATTCAACAGACACGCTTCTCATTCCTCATGGACCTGTGACATGCACCGAAGCAAATAGTATCTCCTCTGGGATTTTTTTATCTTCTTGTCATTGGAGATAAAACCAGTAATTTTTATGCCTCTGTTTTTTAAAACACATATATGAAAGCAACATAAGAATTCTTGAGTATGCCATCTAACCGTTTAATGGTTTTGCAATTATACGAATCTGAAAGCATGATAAGAAAAAAAAGTTCTGCAAATGTATCAAAGCAGAGAATGATCCCAAAGGTCTGTCAGCAAGCAGTCAAATCTGTCTGTCTTATTGGTTCAGTCATTTCGAACTCTCTCCACACAAGATGATAAGGAACTATTATTTATCCTAATTTACAGTATATTCCCTTGAGTAAAGGACACATGAAGGGTCACTGGTATCCTGGCAGGGTTTAATCTTCTAGGTGGTCTAAGTAATGGTGAAGTTTTTCCAAATGAACAAACAAATATATACCTTCAAGTCTTTCCCACTTAAACAATATGAAACTAAGTAACATAAGAACTTTAAAGAGAGAAAAACAATTCAAAGAAAAAGACTGAGGCAATATGAATGGTAGAAACCTGAAAAATGCAAAGTCTGAGAAGTGGAAAATTGGGAAGAAAATTTAGGAAGGCACTCTGAAGAGCTGCTCTCTACACTGCCTTTTCATACAGGGTGCCTCAGCTGTGGACTTGACCAATGTTGCCAGGAAAGGTCACTGCCATCCATCATTCACCCACAGAAAACCAAGAAATAACCATTCCCACCAGCACTTCTGGACTGAGGGCTCCCCTGTCCTTCCCTCCCACTCTTCCCCAGCATGGCCCCCATAGCAGAGAGAGCACCATGAAACTTCTTAGTGACACCCCAGCAACTCCTGATGCTCCCTCCAGCACTCTCCAGCCTCTTTCTTGATGTCCACACCCTCTCCCATGTGAGAAAAAGGAAAACTGAATGAGGACAACTTCATGTACCACAACCAGCAACAGAAGAGCGCATGTATAAACCATAGGACAGGAAATGCACTCATTTTTATAATGGTACATGCTGCTCACAGAACCCATGTACAGATGACTGAAGAGCTTAAAAGGTCAAGTAGACCTGATTCAGAGAAAAAAACAGAACCATAATCTATTTGTCTTCGGAAAGGAAAAAGTGAAAAGATAATGATGTAAAATGGTACACCAGGATTCTATTTACTCCTCTAATAATTAAACAGCAATAGGACAGCACAACTGAAAGAAAACAAACAAATAAAAGAAAATTTAACAAAACTGTTGTGTGAAAAGTATAAACAAAGTATCAGCAGGGATGCAAAGAATGTATTTTTTGCTAATAATTCTGGACCACTGGGAAGGACAAAGGCCAAACACGATTACATATTTCTCAGAGATTAAGAAGAAACTTCCCAGAAGGCTGTTTATTCCAAGATGACCAAAAAGATGGGGTGAGGCATCCTCCTCTTTTTGTGCATTTCTTAGAAAAGGTGTATCTCTGGCAACGGTGTACTCAGACACAGGCCAACAGGAGAAAAGGGTTGCATTTGCTTTGGGAGCATTTTAGTAGCATGTGATTCCATCATCACTAATTGTCCCTGTTTCTGCCCCTACACTTGGAGCATGTCCTGGCACCAGTGAATCAGCAGAGAAGGGAGAAGTTGAGTGCAAGGAATAGTCTGGGTGATAGTTTATTTTCTTATTATTTTGGATTTCAGTTAATTCTATGAAATTCTTTTCTAATTACATGTTTTCCAAGGGCATTGCCTCTTAATGTTTTTTTATAGGTTCAGTCCCTCATAATGAGCCTCTCTGCTGCCTTTTGGCTTGGACAGGCTGCAGTCTTATCTATCTTTGCAAAATTTCATTTTTTCTCTCTGCAAAACCTTATTTTTTGTTGGACACTGGTAGTGAGATCAGCCTCCTTAGAACACAAATGTGGATACAGTCCAAACCCCCGTAGAGTTTACAATCCAAACACTCACTCAGCAGAAAATCCTCATTAGCTCTGTTTCATCCCTGTCTCCTACCCCCTATTTATTTTGGCAGTCTAAGGAATATGCTGTGTTCCTGAAAACTGAAGTCTCCTCTCTAGTAAGATTTAGGTTTATTAAAGCAGGTAGAATATAATTTTGATGAACATTTAGGTAGTAGTCTGGTGGGAGTGCAGCTGTTCAGTTGTGCTTTTTACAAAAAAAAAGAGATGCTGAACTGTGTGCGACAGCCACCAGTTTCACCATGGCTGCAAGAGGGATGGAAGCAAAGGAGCTCCCATCTCAGAAATATGAAGTTTCCCTGTTTGTAACATCACATTCCTGTTAACTGGGCAGTGACACTTCAGTGAAAGGCAGTTCATAAGTACACACTATCAGATCATTGGCAAGGGTCTCCAGAGGTTCACAGTCATTTGAATCCAGCCTTGTATCTCACTCTGAAGGAGTTACGTCTTAGTGTACTAGAAGGAGGAGGTTGTGAAGGGTTAAATGACCATTTCCTCAGCAAGAATAGCATGCTGTGATGAGGAGCCAGTGGTGTTCTGCACTTCCTCAACCATTCTCCTCTCTTTTCCTCAAGATCATGAAAAGTTGTCACACCAAGAGGAGAGTTTTGCAACGTGCCAAGCATAAAAGGCAGGATCACACAGGGTAGAGAGAGGCCTCTCTGAGAACCAAAGACCTGTTCAGAAATCTTCTGTCAGAACAAGTGCCCCACCAACCTAAGGTACTGAGGCAGAGTCAAAAGGTCCCTTCATTTACAGCCAGTGCCTCAGAGCCATTTCTTAATGCTTTCAAGGCACAAGAACATTTTGTAACACCTCAGAATAACACAGTATTATATGTTAGAAAAAGATGTTCTGGAAACTTACCATGTAAATTACCAGCAAATATCCGCTTCTTGGCAGCCTTGTGTATTTGGAGAGGTCTTTTATTTAGTTTAACAAAAAATACTAAATAAACATATACACGTTATTACTCACATCCAGGAGGAAGTGTGACTTTTCAGGAAAAATGAACTTTCTGCTCAGGCAGTTTCCAATAAGATCCCAGAAGAATGAGTGTACTAAAAGTCAGATTTATTACAAGTAAATTAAAATTGTCTGTCATGGGAAACTTCTTTTTTTTTCCTCTAAACTTTTGTTCTGAAGCAGAAATCAATTTCAATTGTACTTCAAAACAAAGTAAGCAAAGGATTTTATAACTTGCGCTATCTCCCTAATTGTAGTGTTTATAATAAACAAGATTAATTTATTTTTGGGGGTAAAAAATGAACGTTCCAGTATTATTTTTGGCTCGTTTATGGCTTTATAAGAGCTATGCATTCATTCTTTTCAAATGTCTGTTAATTTTTGGCATTACAATACCTTTAAGTAATTTTGTAAATAGAAAGATACTAAAGTCTGTGTCTTTACATCGCTGTTTGACATACCTTTCTAAACATGAATCTCACTGATTCATTTTTAAATTCCCCAAAAGTTCAAATTTTTCAGCACTTTTGAGAACCAGCCCCTATTATCAGTTAAAATATCATTTAATGTTAACCTGTTTGGAAATCAGAGCCTCTCCACTTTATCATAAAACACTACAGCTAAAATCTGCCATATGTTGTGAAGGAGCTGGTGCCAGTTAGGAAGATAATCTAATTCTCTGTGTTTCCAGAGCTGGGCTTTATCCAGGGGGCCAACATTTTTCTTTGAGTTGTATTTTTTTAAGCTAATTTGAGGCATTTTGCCTTTGGTTTGGAATGTTTTCTAAATAAAATATAAACATTAATTTGGACATATTATTAGTGCCAATACCATAATGTACTAATTTTATATGGTTTAATGTGGAAAAAAAACACACCTGTTACATCAAAGAGACAACTATAATAGAAGATACAGTCCTAAAACGCCTTCTCTTTTTTTCAGGCATGTGGAAAATGTCACTCTGAAGAAATCTGCAGAACCTATAGCAAACCCAGAAGTTAACTTGAATCCTTTTCTAATGGCATATCTGGCTAGAAATGCAATTCCTTGCTCCTGTTCCCGTGAGATTGTGGGTTGTTAGGAAAGGATGGAACTGCTCTGCTCCCCACTTTCTGCTGTGGGTTTCTGGCTTTTCCCTGTATCAAGAACTAGACTAAGTGGTTGCCTAGAGCCTTGGTTCAGGGCAAAAGGAAGGACTCCTTTTCCTTGAGTACGAGCATCTCACCTTATAGCTGCACAACTGTTGGATTTGGTGCACTCATCATGAATCCAACCAAGTCCCTGGTAAAGCAATCCAGTCTGGTGCAGTAATCTTCAGGGCTGTTGACTTAATTTTACAATGACTCTGCAGCTACTCAATTTCCAACTGCTTTTTGTTCTGCTTGCTAATGTCTTACTCTGAGGTCGAGAATGTAATCTTTCAATAGTTGGGTTTAATCACAAAATCCACTTATATTTAAAAGCATATTCCTCCAATATTTGTTCCGTTGCACTGTCCTGAATTTTGCTGGATAATTTATGACAGAGGACAGTTAAATTTTGTGCCAGAAGCAGTTCAACAGGTTACTCTTATTTTAAGAGAGTGTTAGCTCTGCTAACATTAAGATACAGAAAATTAGGAGCTGTCTTCATGGAAGTGATTTCAAATTTTTAATAAATAACCTTTCTCTGCTGTACGAGCACTGCTTTCACTCAGTTAAGGAGGTAGAGCTTGATACTGTGCATCAAGGTTTTCCCCATGTCCTCTAGTCTTGGTGGTTGAAAGCTGATGCAAGACTCTTTTGCATGGTTCAGTCACAGAATCACAGAATGGCTGGGGTCAGAAGGGACCTCTGGAGATCTTCTAGTCCAACCCCCTGCTC